>NW_005841931.1:3353639-3384023 GCF_000455745.1 Alligator sinensis | reverse complement strand
AAAGAGGAAAACTTAAATTAGAAGAAAACCAAACAACTACTGCTGGGGACGGATGATTACAGCTCATTTCAAGGCCATTTCCTGCATGCCAACGATGGATCAGTAAACAAGCGCCTCTTTTGCAAACACAAAGCAGGCAGGAACTCTGTTTGAAAGAGAGAGGTCATGGCAGGTCTCACTCTTTTTGGCAGCAGGAAGTTCCTATCACATGACCCTGGGAATTGTGAAGTCTTGTGCATGCAGAAGATATGAGGACAGCCTTCTGCTCTGAGGCTGCATCCTTCCCACAGTCTAGTCAACAGGTTTGAGAGCTCCTCCCTTCTTCTGTTCTTCCCTGTCCCTCTTGTGTCATTCCTTCACTTGATTAGCTAGAAAATGGCATCAGATGCCTGCATTGTTGGACAAAACAATGACATAGATTCCTGAGCGTATTCAAATGGTGAGTCTCCAACCGGGGCTTGACAGCTTGCCTCCCTTCTGGAAATTTATGGGCTGTGATAGGCCAGCGTCCCAGTCATAAATCGATGGAATACTTCTGAGTTCACTCCTTTGGGGTCCTGCCATGTCATGGCGGGTTTGAATATTCTCTCCTTGGCTTTTGTTTTATAATGAAAGTGACTGTAGTGCTGGCCAAAGGTGCCAGATTGCTGTTATGTTCTTCCTGACTGCTTATAAATTAAATTAAATCCCCGTGAGCCTTACAGAGTTTTGCTTATTTTCCTCTGTAAGACTTCTAGTTTGCTTGTTGTGCTAACTGTACACACTGAAAGCAATACTTTTTTGAGTGACGTTCCAAAACTGGTCAGCTGGTCATTGCCAGAGGAGACAGGAACTAGTCACAATCCATGAGTTGCATCTACTAAGTATAAAACCATTCCACCAGTAAAATTGCCAGATTATCTCTTCTGCGGGAGGAATGATGGGTCTTTCTGTTCTTATTGCTCCAGTGAATCTCCGTAGGTCTTTGCAAACCTGGATGTGCCCATTTTCTCTTCATAGTAGGTACTATACTGCATTGTGGATTCACCTTTCTATTCTATTCTATTCTATTACACCTTTCTATTCCATTTTGGACAGTTCTTTAGGACATAACAGGACTAATAACCAGTGTGGCCCACCTTTATCAACAGAGTCAGCTTATTTTCTGTGAATACTGTCCCAGCTTCCTCTGTGTATTTTATGATGTTACTTCCCATGATTGTGGTTTGGTTCAAGAAGCTGCACATGGTGGCCCCATTAACAACAGAGTGCATGTCTACATGAGATGCTAACAGCGCAGTAGCCTAATAATACTGCAAAGTAGCATCACTTAAAAGGCGTTCACCAGCGCTACTGCACAGTAACTCCAGTTACTGCACATTCATTTAGTATTTGCTTATACAAGTACTAAATTAAATGCGCAGTTACCACTGCTCATTAATGAACGTGTAGATCTGCCCAGAGGTATCCAACATGTGCTTTGCCTTGCACTTTGAATGTTACTGCACATCTGTTTGTGCCTGAATGCTCATTTTGTCCTGATTTGCCAGGGGTCTTTTAGCAAATCTTCCAAGTCTGAATTTATTGGGTAAGAAGTTGCTTGCATCTGGGAATAGACTTCAGAGTTTGCCACAAGAGAATCTCTAGAATGCTGAATGAATTAAGGTGTTAGATACAGTCAGTCATCCTCTTCTATTGCTACTATTACTACAGGTGTGGTTGTTATTTGTTATATATGGCAGTAGCTAGGCACTGTACCCACAGAATGTGACTGTTGTGCTCGGCACTGCATAAGCACAGAACACAGAATTTATATTCTACAGCAAGTGAAAATCTTAGTTACAGCTATGCAAAAATTTACTCATCCAATAGCCTGGGTGAGTCATTCTTTGGACAGGGAGTGAATGTCATTAGTTTTTCATTATCCTGAATCATAACAGTTAATGGGTGGGTGAATAGATCATGCTCCTAGGGCTGGTAAATTTTCCTGACAATTTTGCAAAGTTGCTCTGTGTTTGGAAGTGAACTGGGTGTTGTTCCAGATACTAATGAGGAAGAGAAGTAGAGGGGCTTATTGTCCAGGGGATAGAGTTGGCTAAATGGTTAGCAATAAACTGCCTTGAATGTGCACACATTGAGTTGACCCTGAGTTCACTCCTCATCTTAGAAACGGTGTCAGTGTGGGGTGAAAAGAAGGAAAGAAAATTCAGAATGAACAAGCCTGAATTATTCCTATTTCTCTCTCCCTCAAAATGCTTGGTGCATGGAAATGAGAGATCCTTTTATATATTCTTTTTTTTAAAAAGTAGGAACTACTAACTTTCCCGAGGTACTTGCTGGGGCTGCCAAACTCCAGGCATGACAGAGTAGCATCGAAGTGCTCAGTCAAGTGGACAGACTCCAGAGGCTTTGAGTTTTTCAAAGTATTGTGTAAGAGACAATGACCTCTTTCCTCTCATTGAAATGCTTTTCAATGGCTGCAGATAGTGCGCTCCTGAGAAGGAGTGAGAATGCCCTGTAAAGTGGGTTGTTCCTTAAGGACCCAGAGCTGATTTTTCAGGCCACTACAAAAGGAAGAAAAATCTGTTGTGTTGTGAGACAAACCTGCTCAAAGAAGAGAGACTGATGCTACCCCACAAAGAATAGAGCTCCCCATGCAAAGATCAAGTGAGCACCGACCAAAGCAACTTCTGCAGCTGTAGGACCACATCCATCCTGAGTGGAATCCCATTGTTTTTAGTGGAGGTACCCGGGTGAAGTTCCCCCCTTAAATCCCTACAAAGGAAATGAGCAATAATCTAAAATGCCCCACTGATCTGAAAATACATTAGGTAACCAGGAGTTTTAGTCCACCTTTAGTGTCATAAGCAATATACCTTGGTATTAACTAGGAGACTAATAATGCGGCACATCCCATGGCCTTATGAGCCAGAGACAGATTAATTCCATTGATCAGAGTAACTACAGGGTTAGTTTTATTTGTTAAGTCATTTTTACTGTCTCGTGGGAGAAGGCAGATACCCTAGGGCTATGATAATAGCAGTGATAGCTAACAGTTATATAGCGTAGTATATGTTCAACTCACTGTACAGACATTGGCTAGTTATTATGAATCGTGTTTGTTGCAGTAGTGCCTAAAGAGTAACCCTGAACGGGCCCCCATTGTGCAAGACACTTTACAAATTCAGAGTAAAAGACCATCTCTGACTCAAAAGTAAAAAAAATGTTACCATACCCCTAACAGGGAGTTGAGGTAAGCATTGTCATTCCCATTTTACAGATAAGTAAGTTAAGACAGGGACCTGCATGGCTTCCTGCTGCTGTTACCTAGCTGGAATTCTAGGGGCAGGTTTTGCAGGTGTGTTGAATGGGGGAGGGAAATGAGAGCTTTCCTATATTCAAACATGCAATGATACCTCTAATTATTTGTGTGTTGCTTTGACCTCCGCAGGTGAACCATCACCATGCCAGGTGCTGACATGATGACAGCTAGTGAGGCAGGCGACGTGAGCAGCAAATCTGAAAACAGTGTCTGCCGATCTCTTGAGAGGTGAAATGTCCTACGTTCCTCTTTTTATTTTTCCCCATGAGGAGAAGAGTGTATCATGACTTTTCATTGGCCTACTTTCTGTCACATACGAACACACAGAATTTCAAACTGGGGTACACATACACATCTAATGGGTTATGCAATGCCTTGCCAAGGTGTAATACATGCCTAAATGTTAATGGCAGCAGAGCTACTGATTCGGCAAGGTGCAGTAAGTAATGGTGTTGCCATGAATTGGTGTTGGCACCAACACTTTTCTATTCAGAGATGCATTGGGTGTTGGGGGTACAAGCAGCAACATTTTGCAGGTGCAGATAAAGGGGTATGTAACCACAGAAATTTGAAAACCACTGCCCTAAAACTTGCATCCAGCATCAGTACTTCCCAGCTTGTCACACTCTGCCTGTAGACCCGCAGGTTGTGTATTTAAGCGCCACATTTGGATATAAGCCTTTTAACCACTGAGAATACCACCATGCTGTACTACACTGGGAGGGTCCACACAGTTAGAGGCATAGTTTGCTTCAGCCATTACACTGAGCTCCCTTGTACCAAAACAGGCAGAATGTAAGGGCCCCTGAGACTTGGGAACAGTGAACCTGGCCAGTATCACCCTTCCCTTTAGTAAAAGAGGGTGCCTGTAGTCATGTGGGGAGGTTGCTCTGACGTGCTGTAATTACAGTGTGTCAGAGCAGACTCAATTAATCAAGACTGCTGGAGTATGCCAGTTAGTGTGCTCTAGCAGCCTCCACATCTCATGTATCAGTGTCCCCAGGCTTCAAAATGGTGGCAGGGATGCTTTAACTAAAGCTCATTAGACTCACCCCACCCCACCCCACCCCACCCCAGAGCGCATGTAAAAACACCCAGAGATTCTACATTCCCAGGCTGGGTGTGAGCTACAGCTGGATACACAGTGGCTATCAGGCTTGCCTACACAACCACTGCACCAGCATGAAACTTAGGGGTGGTCTGTTCATGTCCTTTTGTACCAGTGAATCTAAAATGAATGTATTTGCATTGCTGCTGTCTCAAATAATTAATTAATAGTACAGGCACTCCTCACTTAACAACCGAGTTCCGTTCCTGCGACTAGGTCATCAAGCGAATTGGTTGATAAGCGAGGAGCCGGCCCTTGATACTGTGTGCCTTGGCTTGAGACGCCGCGCTGCTGTTTCGTAAGTCCGCGCGGTCGTTAAACAGGTAGGTCGTTAAGTAAGGAGTACCTGTAATTAAGTAGTTCTATCCCTTGCTATGGCAATGTTGTTCCAATTGTCTAAGTCCTAGGTTGTGTGCTTTGTGGGGCAGGGGCTGTCTCTGTGTTAATTTGTAGTGTCTAGTATGGACTCTTTGGAAGCCCCTCAATGTTTATTGCTTTAGGAATAATTACCAAACATAAAGGTGTAATATTATTATACTAATATACATTTGGAAAAGGCCTGAGAGAGTAACACTGTTGAGAAAGGTGTCACTCTAGGTTCTTCCTTCTATTTCCTACATCTCAAAGTCAGAAGAGATCCTTGTGATCATGTGGACTGACCACCCGTGTGATTGTGTGGACTGACAACCTGGTAGAAGCCATAACATTTCACCCAACAATTGTTGTATTGAGTTGGATTAGGGCCCATCTTTTGAAACAACATCCAGTCCTGATGTACAGACTCCAAATGATGGAGTATTTATCACGGTCCTTAATCTGTTCCAGTGGCTAATTTCTCACTTTTACTTCCAGTTTGAAGATTGCTGACTTAAGTTTTCAGCCAGTGGCCTTGTTAGGCTACTTAGAAGTGCTGAGTAGAGTCTAGGGTAATGTTGTCAACATCCCTAATCACAGGATCATAGAAAGTGAGGGTTGGGAGGGACCTCAGGAGGTCATCTAGTCCAACCCCCTGCTCAAAGCAGGACCACCCCTAACTAGATCATTCCAGCCAGGGCTCTCTCTAGCTGGGCCTTAAAAACCTCCAAGGACAGAGATTCCACCACCTCTCCGGGTAACCTGTTCCAGAGCTTCACCACCCTCCTAGTGAGAGAGCTTTTCCTAATATCCAACCTAAACCTCTCTTGCTGCAACTTGAGACCGTTGCTTCTTGTTCTGTCATCTGTTGCCACTGAAAGTAGTCCAGCTCCATCCTGTTTGGAACCCCCCTCCAGGTAGTTGAAGACTGCTATTAAATCCCCTCTCAGTCTTCTCTTCTGCAGACTAAATAAGCCCAGTTCCCTCAGTGTCTCCTCGGAAGTTATGTGCCCCAGCCCCCTAACCATTTTCGTTGCTTGTCGCTGGACTCTCTCCAAATTGTCCACATCCTTTCTATAGCAGGGAGCCCAAAATTAGACACAGTCCTCCAGATGTGACCTCACCAGTGCAGAATAGAGCAGAGTAATTACTTCCCTCAGTCTGCTGGTAATGCTCCTACTAATGCAGCCCAGTATGCTGTTAGCCTTCTAATCTACTCATCTCTTTGGTAGCTACAGTCTAATACAGTGGAGGCCAACCTTTTTGGCAGGACTGCCACAAATTAGTGTCACACCTTCCCTGAGTGCCACTCCAATCCCTTTCCCTTGCCCAATCTGCTGCTCTGCTTTCTGCACCCTGCCCTGTGCTCCCTGATTTGTTGCTTTGCTTTCTGCCCTGTGCTTCCTGGTTTGTCTGGTGCCCTGCTTTATGCTCCCTGCCTTACCTACCATTGTGCTGCCTGTCCCCTCCCCAATCTGCCATACGCCGCTTACCGTCTGCCCATGCCATTTAAGGCACCTGTACAACAGGTTGGCTACCTGTGGTCTAGTAAGCTACTATCCATTTGGTTTATCTGTCAGTATACCTCTCTAATGTTCTAAGTACATAGAAATTCTACTAGTCATTTAAAAATACAGACATACATGCAAATTTGATGTACTGTCGAAATCAATACACGTAATCCAAAACTATAAATTCACACACCTGCAATCATCTCCACCATTAGAGAAAGTATAGGGCAATAGGTAGATTTTGTGCCGAACGTGGGCTTTGTTTCAGGAGGAAAGTAGAGGAGACAAGGACAATCCCCAGAGAAAGCCTTGCAGCAAGACTGTCAGCAATCAGCCCAAGCATCCCATCTGACCTCACCTTTCTGGGCAGAGTGTATAGAGCTGATGAACCAATGACCAACAGAAAGTAATGCTTCTTTTTTGTCTTTTCTGTGTAGGATCAAGGTATCAAGGGAAAACAATAAAATTGCTGGGGAAGAATTAGAAAGACTTTCATTCAGGTGTGCCAATAAAGACTCTTCTGAAGGAGCCAACATCACTCTGCATCTGGAACCTAAAGCTGAAAAAGTTTCTTCTGTGCTGAAAAACCCATTGACAGCACTGGAGAACTTGATCCTGAATCCAAAGCTAGACTGCTTTCAGCAGAATATGCTGAGTCCCAAAATGATCATCAGTGACCCATCTGTGGATCTCAGTGTCAAAGAAAACAGCAAAATCCTAAGGAAACAAATCAGAGGCACTCAGAACTCATGGTCATCTGGAAAAGTTGGTTTCAGGAATAAGTCCTTCAGCATCAAGGACAAGATTTCTGAATGGGAAGGGAAAAAAGAAACACCCTCTCCTGTGGTTGCATGGAAGGAAGATGAGCCAGGAGTGAAAGAGGAGCAGAAGACATCATGTGTGGTGGAAAAGATGAGTGGGGAAGTTTTGGTGAATTGGAAAGTAGACACCAAGAGGCTTGTAAACTGGGAACTGGAATGCAAAGGGATGGCAAAAGAGAATGAAAGGAGAGTGGGCACTCCAAAGGGTACAGGACAAGGAGTGGAGAGGAAGGTAGAACTGAAGGAGAAGGAAGAGGAAGTTGATGCCAGTGTTGGAAAATGCAAGGAGGTGAAAGGTGGTAAGTGGGAGGTCCAGAAAGAGAACCTTTCAGTACTGAATCAGGTGAAGAAGTTGGAGCAGGCCTTGAAGGAAGGGTCAGCAGAGCTGCAGCCTCAGTTACCAGGTACCTACTATTCCCCACACTGTCTGCCAGAGAAGGTATTTGAGGGACAGACTCCTTCAGAGGGCCAGGAGGGCATATGTGGCTCTGAACTCAATAAGGGGCTTCTCAGCTTGGATTCGGAAGGCAGTGAGCCAATTTTTGGTACTCTAGAAGAGGTAAAACCATCTAAAGTGAAATGCAAAGACCACAATGTGGAGAATGTATACACAGAGCCGGGAGCACCAGAGAAGAAACCCTTCATCAACCCCTTGCCAAAGCCCCGACGGACTTTTAAACATGAGGGGGAAGAGGGCTGGACTCCAGGAGCTAGAAATAAGAGAAACTTGCCCCCTCTGCCATCCATACCTCCCCCTCCTCTTCCCTCTTCTCCTCCTCCTTCAGCTGTCAGCAGAAGACTGTGGAATGGGAAACATAAGAACAATGCTGACCACAGGTATTTGTTATTTCACTAATGCTGGGGTTGGAGCTCTTCATTAATTTGCCTTTGAGGTACTGTTCTACTGAAAGAGGGTTCCACAGAAATGACATCTCATCAGGGTCCATGTCTTGACTTTGTTCATAAAATAAAAAGCTGGCTTTCTCACAGCTTCCTACATTTACCCTGGGAACTGAAAGTGAACTAAGGCACCATTGCCAGCCATCTTGTGCTCTCAGTCACACCTCTGCAAGCCTGCTGAAGGCCAAAAGTAATTCACTGGGGCAAGTGAGGCCAGACTTTGGCTTGGAGATCCCATCACTAGTGATAGTGTGCAAGAACAAATGATTCTAACTTGACTTTCTGATCCCAGGGTGAATTTCTGGTGATATGCAGTGTACAGTCACACCTTTTTTTCAATCTGGCAGTCTGTTCACTTGCAAACTGAGCAATGCTGATCAGGAGTCCTTGAGAGACGATTGAACATGAGACAATTGACCATGCCATTTTCACAGAGTGACTCTTCAGAATTCAACTGCCCTTTCAAATGAGGTCTGTTCCTTTTTGCTCAATCCTTGCTGGAGAATTTTCTCCTTAGCTGTAACTACAAATATTTTGTAAGTGGGGGATCTCCTGCCTCCTTTGATTCCACCCTCAGTAAAGGATCTATTTTAAAAATAAAAATCCCTGACTTCATTTGGACTGGAAGAGGGAAGGAGATGAAACCTTTCCATGCTTGATTGGAGAGGACACTCCATTATTTTTCTTTCGTGTTCCCTTTGTGGTTCAGTGTGTGATTATTGCTGTCCTACACTGTTCCTAAGAGGCATACTTTTCCACATAGTCAGTAGGGCCTGAGATGAATAGGACTGCTAGTTCAGTAAGGTACTACTTCTTATTTCACAAGGTCCCGCATAGTGTCTTGCACCTGTGTCATACCCATTACAAGATGAATAATCCATTGCAGTCCTATCATTTGCTGACTACTGTCACTCTCATGAAAAACAGCTCTCACTGTGTCCTCATTGCTTCACATGCTAAAGGGGGGGTCTGTAAAGCAGGCTCTTCATTCTGCTGGCTACATGACATGCTGGAGATTAGCCAATGAAATTGATTTAATGGGCTTCTAGAAGCTGTTTGTTTATATCACAATTCTGTTTCCTTCTCCCCACAATGGCACAGGAAGTCTTATGAATTTGAAGACTTGCTACAGTCGTCCTCCGAGAATGGCCGGGTGGATTGGTACGCTCAGACCAAGCTGGCCCTCACACGCACTTTATCAGAGGAAAATGTCTATGAAGATATTCTAGGTAGGACCTTTTGCGGGGTGGGGCTGGAAAACTAGAAAGGTTTGTGGACAACAATAAGTACATGTCACACTCTTTGGGGTGTCTGAAGAAAGTATATTTATTTGCTATGGGTGCACTGGCAAGGAGGAAGCAAAATGGAATAAAACCTAATGCCTCAAAAATTAGCCAGAGGATTTTTGGGACCCAACTTTTGAATTTTATTCTGCAAGGAAAGACGTTAAGTGAACTTCTTCACACTGGGATAGGAAGGGAACAGGTGCTGCTATATCCAAAAAGGTTGGTTCAGATGGTGGGGGTGGGTGTTAACCACAGGTTCTCGGGAAAAAGCAGGATACTTCTGTTTGGATCCAGACTCTGGCTGGTTAGTGAGGTCTCACGAAGAACATTAGACTGAATCCCAAGAGGCAATGTTCAGGGCTGTCATAGGTAAGAAGAGGACAGTGTTTGATGTACATTTTTAAAACTGTCTGACTTTGGCACAAGTTAGGGGGCCCACATTTGCCTTCTTTCCCCTGCTGGTTTTGGGGCCAAAGGGATACAGAATGCCTTAGCAGCTGCTGATTTTTCTACCGTTCAGAACCACGATAGAAGGGTCACCCTGCCAGCTGGAATAACAAGGGTAGCATTACAGGGCTAACGTACTGGCAAATCTATCCATTCATGTAAGACTATGCCCCTCTCCCCACACTTGCAAAGAACTCAAACACCATGCTGAAATTCCTACCCCTGAAAGCTTTGGATTGGAAAGGTTAGAAGGAAGTGGGTTATTGATAATAGCAAATGGGACACACTTGGGGTTTTGTTTCTTTTCTGTGCACTTAGGCTCTGCCCAGCTCTGTCTGGAGCTAATGATCTTTAATTGACCCCTGCAGCCCTGGGGCTGTTTTCATGCTGTGTAGAGGAGGAAAGAGCTGATAGGGATGTCTGCAACAAAGCTACAATTTTATATTTCACCAAACCACAAGCTGGGAGACTTCACCAAGGATAAACAACAACAATTAGAAAACATCACCAGTAGACAAGGCTAGGAAGGAGGGGTAGTTTTTAATAGTTCAGCCCTTCCTGCTACCACAGAATGCTAGCAGTAACCCAAAGAAGGTGAACCCAAACACACACATATGCACACACTCACATGCTCATGCACACATTTTATTGCTCTTAGTACTAGAACTGTCTACATGTCACTTAGTTTTCCATCCCACTATTCTTGTATTCCATCCAGCACTGTTTACTGGGAGTCCTGAAATTCAGCATAGAACAGTCAGGAGGAAGGGTTTACAGGTTGTGGTGGGTAAAACTGTATATCCCAGACATGGTGCCGAACACTGAAAACCACATTGGTGGCAAAAGGAGACCTGCACTGCCACTTGTCTCAAGGACTAATTCAAGTGTTTTCAATGCTGTTCAGAGATGTACTATTGAACTAACTTCTCTTCATTGAAAACCCACCTCCAAAACAAGGTCTGTAGTTCAGGGATAGAAATGGGTGTCTCTCCAGCATGTTCACCCATGGCTTTCTTTGCTACTACCACAATCAGGAGAATTTCTACCTCCCTCAGGTTGGTGAATTCAGACACTAGTAGAGCTGCTTGCAGATGTGTAAAAAACCTCCCAAAAACTGTGCTTTACTGGAAGAAGCAGTGCATTAGTTCAACCCAGCTTTGCAGCATCTGTATAGATCAGGCCCTTCAGTGGGCCTTTTTGATACTTCAGCTAAAACTTCAGCAGGACTTTTTGACACCTTTATCTAATAGCTGATTCAATCAGCTATAGGACAAAAGCGCCAAAAATCCCCACCAAAATCCCCAATCTATCAGTTTGCTGCAAAGCCAGATTGCACTGCCTCTTCTGGGCATGCACTGGGCTTGGCGCAGGAGCATTTTGTTTTTCTTTTCCAACGTCTGCAAGCAGCTTTAGGAGTGAGTCAGACACAAAATCATAGTAACAAAGACTGAGGCAAGAGCAGTCTTTTCTGTTGTGTTCTTGTATGATGACTTCAGCTGCTTTCCCTCCGCACGTTGGACTCTGGTACAATAGGTTGCTACATAGAGCAGACAGGGAACACAGATGTATGGGTCCAAAAATAAATCTGCAGTTCCTGCCTCCTGAGGCCAGCAGCTCTTGGCCAGGGAACAGGAGATCTTGGTTTAGACCTCCTCAACCAGGTCTCTATCTCCTGCTTCATGGCAAAGTGCTCTAACCACCAGGCCAGGGATTAGGCATTGCCTAGTCCAGTGATTCTCCATCTTTTTAGACTCAAGGCACTCATCCAAAACTTTTCAAAATTTAGCAGCACCCCATGTAAAAAACTAATATAAATATATTACTAACATTGTAGTATAAACACTAATTGTATTAATTCATATGTTATTAATCAATTGGATCTTTATAATTATATTACATTCACCCCACTGCCATTGTTGCTGTGGCCAGGTAGAACTACACCATGTGCCACCTGCAGAGCCAGATCTAGAAGTGGCTGCTCCATGAGTATGTGCTCTTGCTGTAGCCCTTTCTGGTCCAACCTTTTATGGTGTCTCCCAGAACCAGAGGCACGTGGGGCAAGTAAAACTTGTCTCCAACAGCATAGGGCTGAATTTGAGGGTGTAATGGGTCTTTTCCCTCTCTAATCCCTGTGGCCTGATTCTGCAGTTATAGATAACTGTGTCAGAGTTTGGAAATGATCCAGTAACCAGCTGGATTCCCTGAGCTGGAGAGAGGGAAGTGAGCGCAAGAATGTTTGAGAGCAAGTCTTTATAGCAGACTAAGGAAAGGCCAGAGGATCCCAGTAGAGATTTTATGGCCAACTTCAAGGATTTTTTGTGTTTCTTACTTAGCACTTGTGATTTGTTGCTGCAGATCCGCCTTCGAAGGAAAACCCCTATGAAGACATTGAGACTAATAGCCGCTGTCTAGGAAAGAAATGTGTCCTGACCTTTCCAGCATCCCCCACCTCATCAGTTCCTGGAACCCCCACCAAGGTATCTTGTACAGCCAGCATGACTCAAATATCCAGTTCCCAAAAGGATTTGCGTTAAATCCTGACTGCCACTGAGGTCAATGGTGTCTTGCCATCAAGTTTAACTGGGCAGGATTTCCTACTTCATATCTTAGCTACTGAGATAGAGGCAGAATATGGGGAGCTGAGGCCCATGAGCACAGGATTTCCTGAGTCCACCTTTTGGTATAATGCTGATTTCACTCTTCTCACAATGGGGCTAACACCTGAGCAGCATGTAGGTCTCATGCATCCAGAATTCACTTAATAGTGGGAGCTAGGACGACATGTACCACTTTGGTGCTGCATCACAAGAACAGAAGTGTCCCGTCACCAGGGGTCATGTTAGACAGCATCCTGTTTTGATCTTTTTCATATATCACTTTGTGTTCCCAGCAAAGCCCCTTCCATGCATGCCATTTGGAGGAGAACAGGGGTATGCATAACAGATTACAAAACAGATTACAAAATGAAGAGCAGCTATTGGATCTTGACCAAGATGGAAACTTGCTCATGCACTGAGATGAGGAAGGCTGTGACAGTGCACTGGGATAATATGTTGGTCTTCCTTCTCTGGAAAACTGGGCTCAAACTCTTAGTGGGTACATCTGCATGTGCAATGAGTGTGTCTGAATAAAGTCTGGGGCAGTTTTCGCCAGAGTTTATTGCTCCCTGGCACAGCATTTGCACATGCGTCTGGGACTGCAGCATGCTGAGCCGGGGTGGTGCAACCCTGGTTGGCAGGGGATCCAGGGGGCCAGCCTGCCAGCCAGAGCTGCACTGCATTGTCTCAGCATGCTGCAGAGGAGCTGGCTGGGGCATGAGGGTGCCAGCAGACAGCCCCTACACTGTAGCACCCTCGTTCCCCAGCCAGCCCTGGTCACCATCAACACTTGCATTGTGGTGCGTTAAATAACTCTGCCGTATGATAGTACTTGTGTTGGGCAGTACTATCTGACAGCAGAGTTAATTACTTTATTGCAGCCTAATAGCACTGCATGTGTAGACAGTGACACTTTATTGTGGACCTAATTAATCAACTGTAGTAAAGTGCATGTGTAGATGCCCCCACTATGTTCCAAGTAAAAATGAGTTATGGTTTGATCCTAGTTCTTACAGTGGTCAAACAAGGACCAAACTATGAGAGAGGGATCCAGAAATGAAATTCCGCACTTCCCCCCAGTTTAGGGATGGTTGTAATTGGGGTTCTGATTTGGGCACAGGTGTATGGTGAATCTCCAGTGGCTGGCAGTCTCTGTTTATACTTCTCATTTCAGAAGTATAGAGCGGTGCTGCCATTTAGGCTGAAGAGCACTGGCAGAGCTATGAAGAGTTCTGGGCTGCTTTGTGATTTGCTTGGGCCAGTGTTCCAACACATTTGCTCCCGGGTGACTGGTGCCTCCTATGTCTGGGGGGGCACCTGCAGATGCCACCGGCGGCATTGGTGGCGGGGCTGGAGCTGGCAAGCATCTGCAGACACCGCCTGCGGTGTCGGCAGCGGGGGCAGAGTTGGCGAGCTCCTGCAGATGCCATCGGCAGCTGGTGGGTATCTGCAGATGCCACTTGCAGCATTGGCGGCGTCAGCAGCGAGGCTGGAGCTGGTGAGCATCTGCAGATGCCGCTGGCGGTGTCGGCGGCGGGGATGGCCCTGTCAGGGTGTCCCCCCTACACGTCGCTTATGCTTTTGCTGGTGCTAAATTAAGGCTGTCATTTACTACTATGTAATGCAAGCCCCACCATCCACCTTTAAAGTGACACTGAAATGCTCCAGTAATCTCTAGTCATGGCCTAGTCATTTGATTGGCTTACTGTCCATAGCCAGCCTGTAACCCTTTATGCAGGCGCTGGGAATGTTGGAAAGATTCAGCTGCCATCACCTCCAGTAGGAAGGTCCTTCTGCATTTCTCTTGAAAAGGCTGGTTAATAGTAACAGCTGCTACATCTATTCCTTCTGATTCTCCTAGAAGGAGAACATTCCTTCCTTACTAAACCTCCCTTGCTAAATTAGGGACTCCTCCATCTATAGGCTAACATAGACCTTTAACATAGATCTGTATCTAACTAATCCACCATAACTACTTAGGGTGCGGTGCATCTCTGTGCAGACGCCCATGCCGGGTCCTGTGCACCAGTTATGTTCCACTCAAACTCTTAATGTGGGACTGGGAGCACAGCCACATACATGAACAAGTGACTGAAAAGCAAGCTAAGGTAACTTGCAGCAGATCACCTACTCTGTGGTAACTGGTTCTGGGCACTCTGTCACCCTGCTCTGATTATGAGGTAGCTTACCCCCTTTTACTGAGGGCCGAGGGCTTTGGACTGCATAGGATGAACTTCACCCTTCATAGAGTTCCCATCAAAGCAGTTACCAAGGGGCTGAAGTAACATCATAATTGTGTAGACCCATGCTGAGTCCATAAGCAAACAACAACCAAAATCATCACTAGCCTGGGTCAGGAAAAATATGCTGGAACACTGCTAATCCCTTTCCTGGGAGTCAGAGTAGGCACAGCTGTAGTGTGAACTTGGTCTGATCTCTGGTAAACCCCAGAACTCACTGAGAAAGTCTATATGGGGCTTGTCATCCTGAAGACTTCTCAGAAAGAGCCTTGAATCACTAGATTGCTGGAGAAATGCAGAGGAATCCAGGCTTCAGAAAGAAAAGCTTCATCACCTTCTTTCAACTGTGAACATATGAATTGCCATTTACTGGGTCAGACCATCTTGCCCAGTGTCCATTGTCACACAGAGGCAGGGAGGGAGTGGACAGTGAAAGGGAGAGTGAACTGTGCGTGAAGGGTTTTTTTCCACTGTTCTTTTCTCATTTGCAGCCTCCAGCATTTAAGGTCTAGCAAGTTCTAATTCAAAACTTAGGGCTCATTTTTACTCCTACTTCTTTAACCCCCCTTACATTTTGGGGAGATGGGAGAAGAACAAGCTCTTCAGGATAGGAGATGGAGATGGGCATGGCCATCGGGTCTGTGGTCTGTACACCACAAGGCAGCACCATGTAGCGATACCCAAGCTAGCTCTAAGTTGCCTTGCTGAGAAACAGGGTACGTTAGTCCAGGCAGAGCATCATGCCACTGCAGCTGTGCTGCTTCTAGTGTCTGAGATAACCCAGACCTAGCTTGGGCTACTCAACACAACAGTGCATTATGCCTGCAGGCAGTGATCTTGTTGGGGCTAGTTGGGAGCTGTTGTAGTACAAAGAAAGAAAAGACAATAGCCTTACAGAGCCATTGCTGAGAAAAGCCCATGTAGCCAGAATCACCCAGAGGTACTGCTTTGTAATGCCTTCTAATTAACTTCCCATTAGCTCATTGTATAAACAGAGCCTGGCAATTTTCAAAAGGACTCAGCACAAGCCTAACACTGCTGTCATTGCAAGTAATGGTAAAACTCCTACTGACTGGCATAGGAACTGGATGGCATCAGTGCTGAGAGCTTCTGAAAATCCTGCTGTTACCAGAGTGAGCTTTGAGCTTTGTAAGGGCCCAACTTTACCCGTGACATACCAGATTGGGAAACAGAGGCACTGGCCAACTCTGATAATGAGGCCAAGGTAAGCTGCGCCATTACACCATTGATTCTTGGTCCCACACTGTGATATGGATGAAGGAAAGGTTTACAGCAAGTGGAGATTCTCTTAGTGGGAACAAGGCAGGCCTCCCTCTGTATTTTCCGTCTTTTGATTCTTCTCTCTCTCTGCTACCTTTCAAAGTCTCTAGTCACAGTGATCCTATATCCAGTTGAAATAGCTTCTTCAACCACTATCCAGTTAGAGTTGCTCTTTCTAGGATGTGAAAGGCTCCCCCTTTCCTGCCTCCCTTAGTGAATGCCACTCTTCTTCTGTACTGCTCTCTACCCCTATGGGTGGGGAATTTAGGACCTGGATGTTGATATTGTATGTGCTAGCCTTTTGTGCTGCCATTGGACTTGGACAACTAATAACTGATGGAGTTACAAAAGAACTGGTTTCCATAACTGTCCGCTGTGGGGTTTCTTGCATCTTTATCTGCAATATTTTGTTCCCACCTCTGTACAAAACTGGGCTGTAAATGAGATGGATCACAGTTCTGGTCTGGAATGGCAGTTTCCTAGGTTCCTATAGGGCAAATGTTAACCCAGATGTTTGTGTTTGATTGGCTGGTTAGCATTTTTCTTGTGTGATCCCAATCTGTGGATTACATATAGCTGGGGAATTGTTTGCTCCCCAAACTGAGGCCTTTTAGCCAATCCCTGAGTTGTGTCATGACCTGAAATAAATCTGGGACTCTAATTGTCTGTGAGGATAGTCCTGTGTAAACTGTGACAGTCGGGAAAACTCCTTGGACATGCAAGAAATTGCCAGCCATAAGCTACACTTGCCAGTCTGCTAGCCAAATGCTCCAGCTCTTTTTCTTAGTGTTTAGTGGAATTGGTGCTTTTACAATGGTTTCTTGCAATGCCTGGTTAGATGAAGCACTGTATCAATTCATTTTCACTCTTCCGTTCTGTCTCCTTCCCCAGTTACTTTCCAAACCCATTTTCTTTCGACAAAATTCAGAACGGCGGAGTTTCAAGCTGCGAGACATACGGAAACTGAGTCGTGATGGAACTGGGTCCCCTTCCAAAATCAGCCCCCCCTCTACTCCCAGCAGCCCAGATGATACCATCTTCTCCTTGGGAGATCCTCAGAATGGGAGGAGGAGGAGGAAGATTCCCAAGGTAACTTCAGGGTTTATTTCTTTGCTTAGCTTCCCATAGGTAGTCTTTTTTTTGAGAGAGAGGAAGAAATTTTCAATGCAGGTTTCAGTGCTGTGCTTGTAAAATGTATCCCTTATTCCTGGGACTGACTTGATTTCATTTAACCTCTCACAGTCAGCACAGGGCATTCCTTACATCCCACTCTCACTTTTTCTCTTCAAAAAGGGGCCAAAGATCTCTGTAGAATATATTTTACTGTAGTGCTATTTTACTAGTCTGCGTTACTATGAAGGATAAAGCAAATGAAAATAACTGAAAATGAGATATTTATTTTTTTTACAACATTGGAATTTTAATGGGGGGAAAATAGTGATTTTTTTGCAAACATTATATCTTGTTTTCCAACATCATTAGTGAGGAACATATGGAGCAGCAGTGCCTTTCAAAGGTCATGTGTTCATTAGGGTTTCCTGCTATTTATATATATATTTTTTGCAAACTAACATTCAGTCACTCGGTCACTGGTTATCTTTACTTGCAGTACATGTTCTGGGTGGGATGTAAGCCTGGGTGAACAAAGGAGACCTACTGGAAACTTGAGAGTCCAGTTTTTCTTTCCTTGTCATTAAAGGTTTTTCCTCAACAATACCTCCCATTTAATGGAGACTGTCATTTTATATAGCATGACATCGTTGTATGTTTCAGAGTTCCTATCTGATCATCAAGAGTGGTTAGTCCAAGGGCTATTTGGCTGTGGGATATCTTTTGAATGTTTGTAAAACATAATTATCTTTCCTGCTCTTTGCAAGAGTCTGGCATATGTTGGCAGGACTAGACTGTAATCACTTCTTTGACCTGACAGTCTTCTTTTGGAGGAACATGTGTTTTGTGTGTACTAATGTATTCTGACTTGTTCTCATGTCTACAAGTCTGGTTTTGTGTATCCCTGTTGTACATCTTGGCACTTTGGGGTGCTTTTCCATGTGTCACCTCTGTGTGTGGGCCCTTATTCCATGCTAAGTGGAAACTAAATTGCTATAGCTTAGTTCTCAATGAAATCACAGAGTAAACTGTGATGGTCTGGCTTCCACTCACTCTGAGGTAAAACCATGCACACAGGCACTTTTGTAGAACAGCTGGTGTATTGTAAAGCCCTGCTTCTTTTTACCTTGCAGTAAATTGTTCATATGTCCATACGCTCAGTTAAGTCTAGCATCTCCTTATTGTTGCCTGTTGCCCTGTAGTTGTCCTCTATGGTCACTCCTCTAGCGTGCGCTCTCGAGTTATAACAACGCCAGCTGTTAGCATAAAGTGCCTTCGCTGCCTTTGACTTCTCCACTTCTATCCCCCAAGACCCTGTATGTGTTATATTTTCCAAGATGTTCAATATCTTTTTAAAATAGAAGAATCAAGAGCACAGTTGTATTGATATTGTGCCTTGCATGTTATTAATCAGAAGCAGTTTTTAAAACCTCTCTGGGTGCATCTACACATGAAGTTTTTGTGCCTGAATTGTCTGCACAGAAAATTCAGGCTTATTAATGCACTTCTGGGCTCATGTCTACATGTGCACCTCCATTAGGAGCAAATTACGCTGGACGGGAGCAGCCCAGTCCAAGGCTGCTCCTGCCTTGCTCTGCCCCGCTGCAGCAGCAAGGGAGAGCTCCAGGCTCCCCTGAGGACTGGCAGCGGGTACTGGGGTTAGTCCTGATCTCTGCCAGGCAGGGAGAGCTGTGCCAGCTGCAGGGGCAGCTGTTTCCCTGCTGCCAGGGGATCAGGACTGATCCCGATCCCCACATGGCGGGGAGAACTGTGCCAGGGGCAGCTGTTTCCCCAGCACATGGGGATCAGTATCCAAATCCCCACGTGGCTGGGAGACCTATGCCAGCTACAGGGGAAGCTGTCTCCCAGCCACATGGAGATCAGTTCAGGTCTGACCCTGCAGCAAATTGCTCCTGGTCAGTATCTACACATGTGCTACAGCGCATTAGCTAATGCGCCATTTATCTAGTACCTGTATGTGATGGTACTAGCAAATGGCACATTAGATTAATTTAATGCACAGTAAGTCCCATGCACATGTAGATGGTGACGTTTACTGCACATTAGTCTAATGTGCAATAAAGTGCCTCACGTAGACGCGCTCTCTGGGTTGGATCCTTGCATCCATCTGAGTCTAAGTTGCATCTTGCCACCTTTAAGACTGCTGAGACCTAAGGACTGACTGGGGGCATGGCACAAGTTAGATCAGCCAAAGGTGTATGGTACATTCTGGGAGCCTCTTTATAGGACAAATATCACAGCAAGAATTGACAGTGCCCCATCTCATGCGCAGAACATCCCCTGTCCTGAGCACCTGCTAGGAGCAGGTGGCACAGAACTAGTTTTGCTAGCTTCTCACCCCTTCAATGTGCCCCTGTGCCAAGGGAGTCCCAATCTGCCCTGTCAAGTTGGCTCTCTATCTGCAGCACAGAGGAGGCTGATGAGCTGGATCCTGACTACTTGATTCTGTTAAGAAACCATTTTGAAAAGCTTATCTACTTGTGGTTTCAATAAGTTCTGATTTTCCCCAGCATTTGCTGTGTATAATGTATTTAAAATAGGCACAGGCTTTTTTGTGATATCTTTTATTGGATCAATTGTACAGTTGGGAACCCTGTTAGACAGACTTTTGGGCATCAGGTGCCCTTTCTCAGGTCTGCATGTATTTAAAGCATTTTTGCACAAAGATCTCAGGAACCTTACATCATTATTTAACCCAGACATTTTTCAGAATCCTCAACAGGCCTCCATCTGTTTCTGTAGGAAGTGTTGAGAAGAGTTTGGCCAGGTCTTCACTACTAGACTGTCACTCACAAATCTGGGGGCTGTGGTCAAGGGAAAAAGTCCAGGGGAACTCTCTGATGCTTGTTGTGAACAGTGGAGAGTTGAAGCCAGAGTGTGTATGGTACCAATAAGATCTGGTGATGCGGTGACTGTTGATCAGGACTAGAAAACTCAAATTAAGATGTCACTTTCCTCTTCCTATTTGGGGGAAGGAGACTAACCTCATTCTCTGTCTCCTGTTTGCTGAGTAGCTGGTGTTGAAAATCAATGCCATTTATGAGGTACGGAGGGGAAAGAAACGTGTCAAGAGGCTGTCCCAGTCCACGGAGAGCAATTCAGGGAAAGGTAAAAAAGGCATTTGACTAAGGCATGTTGCTGTTGAGTCTTTTGAGGATTTCTATTTGGCTTGGGTTTGGCTAGCTATGCCAAGCAATTATTGTTCTTCATAGCCTCTTTGCTAATGCTTTGTCCAGAAAAACATTTTTCTCTTGAAAAATGCCAATTTGTTTAAATAAAAACAGCGGGAGCATATCACTGTCAGGGAGGATTCCAGTGGAGTGCAGGCAGACGTTGATACTCACCTTACATCTTCCAAGCTTTTGAAGGACCTGCTTAGTCTTCCAGCTCTTTGCTACATAACTGGGAACCTCCATTCCCAACTCAGCCGAGAATAGTTCAAGTGTTTTATAGAATCATAGGATTGGAAGTGCTCTTTAAGAGTCATTTAGCCTCGCACCTTCCACAAACGGAGAATTCACCATTCCTAAAATTTCCCGCATAGATGTCTGTCCAGCCACTTCTTGAAAGCCTCCAATGAAAGAGATTCCACAACTTCCTTAGATGGAAACATTTATTTCAAACAACTATTTTTAGAATTCCCTCCTGTGAGAAATTTCCAAATTTTCTACTTTCCGTTGTGGAACAAAATGATTCTTTTTTCCCCTTAGAATTTCTCTCAGAAGACATTTCAGTGTTTGATCAGCTCTATGTATTTCCCATAATTACTTATAGGATAACTTATGTTTGGGGTTTAAAACAATATCTCTTAGGGAATACAGTGAGGGCCAAATTATCTCATGTTGGCCAATTGTGGAATTTCTTTCACTTTTTGCTGAAGTATCTGGTGATGATGGTCACTATGAAAAACAGCATACTGGACCAGAGGGTCTGATTTAGTCCAGCAATTACATTCCCCTGTCACTTGAGTTTTTGTATGGCAATTTAGATCAGATTTTGCCCTTGTTTGTGCCTAGGCAGTGAAGGGTAGAATTTTGCCCCAGGAAGAAAGACACTTTGATCTGGATTCTGTTCTACCTAACAGACATGGATGTAGGTGCCTAATTGTCACTCTCTTCCACCCTGCTTGAGCTCCTGAAAAATGTAATGCAAAAGGTGCTTTTTCTGATTTAAAAAACTTAATGTTCCTCCTTCCCTCAGGTTTTTTTGTGACTTAATCTCAAGGGTAAGGTGACAGTGGCTGCATCTACACAAGATGCTGACTGTGCATAGTCCGAGACTACTGCAGAGTAGCATCTTTTGGCAGAAAGAGTGACTCAATGCTACTGCTCAGTAGTCTCAGGCTGCTGTACAGTCAGCGTCACAAAAAAGCCATTCCTCAGCGCTACTGTCCAGTAACTCAGGTTACTGCACAGTCATTCAGTATTTGTTTATACAAGTACTAAATGACTGCTCAGTCAGTGTCTTGTGTAGATGCAGCTAGTATGTTACAAAAGTAGATGCAGTAATGAATTTTCAGGAGTGGAGCAGGGTGGACTAGAATTACACTTAGGAGCACATCCCCCTGGTCGGGAATGTGTGTTTCCCCAGGGACAAATAGCAGTGGCACATATTTGTGCTGCTGCTAGTTGTTCCCGGGCATGCCCCTGCATGCACGCTTTGGCATATGGCAGATTGCCCCAGTGGGGTAGGAGAGGCCCCAGCAGCTTTACCTGGGGTCCTGGGGGCCTCCCAGGGATGTAATGGTGCTGGTCTGGGTGTGCGGAGACTGGCTGGCAGCTAGAGCCTGGCTCTGGGTGGCCAGGCTTCAGTTTTGGGTGGCACATGCTTCAGCCATGTGCACACCCCCACCTTTTTTTGGCATTTTTTTTTGACACCGGGATATCCTGATGTCAAAAAAACTGCCGCACTGGTAATTAGCAGTGTGACAAATGCATGCATGTGGGATGCATACAGTTTTGCATTGCCACGGACGGGTTTCTGGCACCGCAAACTGCATGTGCATGCTCAGGGGGATGTGCCCTAGGTGCCTAAGTTCGCTTAGATGGAATAGGATCTGGCCCTTTGTGTTTTATGAATTCGTCCTTCTGAAGCTCTTGAGCCAGATTTTATTTTGCCCTCTGTAAAGAGTGCACTATTTTTAGGTATTCTTCATTTCACTTTCCTTTTTTCCCCCCTCTTAGTTACCGATGAAAACAGTGAATCAGACAGTGACACTGAAGAGAAACTGAAAGGTAAGGAAATTGAGTGGGGAGAGTAGCCATGGCAGATGGTTACTGATAAATTCACACCTAATGTTTTAACTCTTTCCTCTTTTCTTTGGTATATTTTGAGATAATATGGATTTTCACACTGAAAACAGAGATATCAAAGGCCAGGAGAACTGTAGAAGAAGGTCATAGTCTGGGAAACATGAGAGTCTAAAACAAATCTAGAAGTCATGCCAACTCCCTTAGGAATCTTTTAAATTGACTTTCATGGTTGGCATAGACACCAAGTGTGTTCAGGAGAGGATCTGTTAAGTGAAAGATCACAAATGTGTGAAGAAGGCTGCCAGGGCAGCTAACAGATGGACGTAGTCCTTGGGAAATCCAGCAGGGAGCATGTTCTTACAGAGTAGAAAGACTAGGTAAATATATGTAGAGACTGAGGTGCATTCTGTGGTGCCCTGTTAGTTAAATTGGTTTGGGAGTGGTTTGTTATGCTATTTGCTTAGCCCTGTGACAGCTGTGTGGGGTATGAACTCCCAGAAGATAAGTCTGAAATCTCTTTGAATTCTTTCCAGTGTTTATTAGTCCCATTCCCTACTACTGTAACCCTCTTTCAATTTTATACCAGGAATTAGAATTCAGCCAAGACTGCAATCTGAAATCTAAATTCCTTCCAAGCCTGAGGTTTCTGTATTCCAGGCTGAGGGTACAAACATGACTTAACTGTTTGGGTAACAGGTCAGGTCCCAAACCAAAGGGGCTAGTGCAGAGGCAGGAAATTGTTTCAGGCAGAGACCGACTTACTGAGTTTTGGCAAGCCATCAAGGGCCTCATGACAGGCAGCCAGGGGCAGATGAATATTACTTTTCCAAATTTTTAGGGGCTCCGTGGGCCGGATAGAATGGCCTGGCGGGCCGCATCTGGCAGTGGGCCACATTTTGCCCACCTCTGGGCTAGAGTGCAAGAATATGGTGCTTCCTACCCTGCTTCCCAGAGTGCATTTGTAGTGGGGAGGAGACCTTTGCTTTGAAAACTCAGAACAAGCTAGAGCTTCCTCCTGAGTCTGGTTCTTACCACGTTTTTGCCCTGCAGGACCCATGTGTCCCTGCACCTGCTTCCTTTTGCTTCAGAAAGACTCCTGGGATCTTTGGTGTTCCTGTACAGGAAATAATAGGAGCTGTCTGGGCTGCTGTGATGAAGCAGCATGGCTGCACTGGGTTCTAGCATCTGACAACTTATTACAGGCCAGTCTTCTAATTTATGTCCTGCCAAAATCTATAGAGAACAGTTTGTGGGATATCACTGCAACTAGGTTTGACCCTGAATTAGATCCTGGATTGGGCCTTGGACTTAAACCTAATTCATGTTGGGATCCAAACACTACCTCCTTGGCTGTCATCTACCAAAAAATTAGGGAACAATTCTGCTATTGTAGGACATAACCATTTCTCTATCACTGCAGCCAACTCTGCCAGTGAAAAAGAGTATTGTGTTATCAGTTTATCATGCTGGTCATTATTGTAGTGATAGGAAATACACTGCTTCTTGTTACTATGTCTTCACATTGCAGAAATGCGATAATAGCACATGAGCAAGTTTAAGTTCAGTGCATTGGACAAGAGGAACATTGGGAACCTTCTTTCCCATTTGTCACCACCTCTTTCTTCAGTTACTACTACTACTTTTTGGCTCAGGACATGTATTTAAGATAGATCTGAATGTCAGAAAGATCCAGAAAGATGAGCATCATCTTCTTTCTCATGTTCAGGATCTGGTTAGTGTGGCAATGGAAGGGTGAACCAAAGTCCCAGATCCAAACCCCACCGAACTCTGAGGCTATGTCTCAGTTATAGCCTGGTGTCACTGGCTTGACCTACTAGGACAGTAGGCCAGTATTGTGGTTGACGTTTTTCATATTGTGGCTTTTGTCTGAGACTTTAGATTAGGTGGTGTCCATTGTGGGAGGGGGAATAATTTAAAACCAGATTCTGTCATGAGAACATAAGGGCTGTCCTAGTAGCTTTAATAGGCTTCCACTAAGTATATGTCAAGGGAGAATTTGAGTTTCAGGGTGGGGTTTTCAGCAGCATAAATCATTGGCCTAAGTCTGCCCCTATTGATGTCCCTGCTAAAACTCCCAGAGACTTCAGCAAAAGCAGAGATAAGCCAATGCTGAGTGCTTTTGAAAAACCAAGAGTTAGACAGTAAAAGGCCTCATTTGGAATAAATGGGTGGGCACAAAAAACTTGCTTAATAATTGTTTTCCAACTATTTAAGTTGGTCTAATAAAAGATATCAGATTCACCCAAAGAACCTTGTCTGCCTGTGGGCATAAAAGGTCATTTGAAGATACCTTGCATAAAACTTGAAGCTATTGCACTTCCTGACATAACTTAAGAGCAGCCCCAGGGCTGCTCTAAGGTGTGTTAAGTAGAATGCTCCGTGAACAGCACACAGCGGTCAAATGAGAGGTCAAGGATCGGGTCCCAATCTTGTATCACACAGTGACATCAGCGGCCCTTCTTTATTTATGCATACTCCTAAATTTCTAGGCAGAATTCTCTTGTTTGCATTCACCTAGTTCCAATGCAAGATGGCTCATTGCTTTCAGCCAAATTGGATGGCAAGCCTCTGCCACCCAACAGCAAAGAGCCTGTAGCTGTGAACTGTGGTGCGGTCTCTGCCTTGTCATTGATTACCATTTTCTTTTTTGAGGGAAAGTTTTGGCATTTTGAGTTGAGACAGAGCCAGACAAATGTTCTGAGGGACACTTGCCTCGTTTCTCCCCAGCTGGTTGCTTTTCATTACATTCCCTGCTGGAATGTTTATTGTCCCACAGTTTACACGCGTGGTAGTTTCAGGTTTGTTTGGCAGTTTTTCTTCTCCCACTGTCTTTGGGTGAATTGGGCTCTTGTGGAAGAAGAGCCCTGAGAGACTCTAATTAGCTTCAGGCATAGCACGGCCTGGCGCCAGACAACCATTCCCACTCATACATCTTCCAGCACTTTTGGTTCCTGGCCACCTGCCCAAACCCTGCTGTTACAGCCTTGGTTCCCTGACATTGCTTTGTCTGTAGACCTCTATCCTGATTGAAGCATCCCAAGCTCCTCTAGTACTGGGCTTCTACCAAGTGCTGCCAATTTTTTCTTCAAAACGGAGTCAGTCACACATCCAAGTATGCATAAATAAGGCCTAGGAGGATATGTCTTTCCCACCCCTCTCCACCACAATGGATCTCAATTTGATTCCGCTTGTGAAAGTGTCTAAGAAATCACTCTTCCACCTAGACCCTGCAGGCTCTTGTCTGAGCATCCTGTGTCCTCCTGCCATGTGCTTTTGGCCAGGGCTATACTGCATTGCAACATGCCTCCTAATGTTACATTTTGCCTTAGTCATTACAATTTGTTGTTGAAATTTTACCTTTCAGTTTCCAAATGTCTTTGCCTCTAGCTCAGTCACTGGGAAAGGAAATAAGCTCTAGTCACAATGAGTGCATAGTATATAAAGGCTGCAGTCTGCTGCTGCCAGCCCAGGCAGAACCATTGCCTAGCTGAGCTGCAGCAGGAGCAACCAGCAGGTAAGGGCAAGAACTTATGGGGATGGCTAGAAAGCTCTTGGTCCTGGGCATAACCTAAAACTGCACCCTGCTGGGGATGGGTAGCCTGGTGGGGCTCCTGGTGGTACAGGAATCCCCAGGAAATGCCAGACCAATTACCATCCCAGTGAAAGGTGGGTTGGGGTGCCTTAATAATCCCAGCTCCCACAACTGGCGGGGGATAACCCCATAGTAGGGCTGAGAAGGCATACCCATG
The DNA here is from genome assembly GCF_000455745.1 of Alligator sinensis. NCBI lineage: Eukaryota > Metazoa > Chordata > Crocodylia > Alligatoridae > Alligator > Alligator sinensis. Next base: position 3,358,024 of record NW_005841931.1, on the reverse strand, counting down.
TGAGAGAGAGTGGACTAGATGCTCAAGAAGCCTGACTTGAGGCACCCTCAACTGGTCAATGCTGGGGCCAGGACCAGAAGGGTCAAAAGGGCCAGAGGCCTACCACAAGGGAAGCCCAGAGCCAAGGGCCTGGGGCCCCGACTGGCCTTGGAGGTGTGGCCAGGGCCTGTGTGGCCAAAGGTCCTGGGGGGGACCACACCCGAGATGGGGAAGAGTACAGGGAGCGAGGCAGCCCAGAATGAGGGCAGAGTAGGCTGTCTGATAAGAGGGATCCAGTTGGGCTCCAGATCGGAGGATCATGGGGCCCAGTGTGGGGCCGGAGACTCTAAGAACTGTGATACCATCTGTGAGGCATGGGCTTGGGTGTGGGGAAGGTTGGAGCCACAGATAGTGCCCCCTGTCATCGGATCAGTAATGGGCAGTTTCCCGCATCATACCAACAGCTTATGGAAACAACAAAGTTGTGGCAGGAGAGACTGGGTGGATTGCCCCACAGAGACAGGTGAGCGGGTCAGCATGAGACTCGGCCCCATCAGGTGCCCCCTGTCACACTGAGAAATCACATTTTTAAGACTAAACATTTAATCTAAAATTTATATTCTCACACACTGTTTCAAAGAAGAAATCCACCTTAACTCTGCCCCTGAACTCATTAAGGTTTTACAGTACATTGTACTTTATCGTAGGAGCAAGAAGTTCATACCTCAGATGTATTGTTGATGTATCCATGATAAATGTAGTACTTTGTGTGGAAATATAAATCAGTGTATCAGTGGAAATACAATATCAGACATACAGCCAGAGAACATCACCAGTTATGTCACGTGGGTCATGAAAAGGCTTTCCTCATCTTTCTTTGCAGCTCACAGCCAGCGCCTGGTCCACGTGAAGTCTCGCCTGAAGCAAACCCCCCGATACCAAACCTTGGAGCGGGACTTGATCGAGTACCAAGAGAGGCGGTTGTTTGAGTACTTTGTTGTGGTCTCACTGCATAAGAAGCAGGCCGGGGCTGCTTACATCCCCGAAGTCACGCAGCAATTTCCATTGAAGGTGCGGTGCCTATGGAAGACCTCCATCATCAGGCTGCAACTGTCCATCTGGCACCTTCTCCCCTTCCTGACTGCCCTCCAGTTTAAACAGGAGCATCTTGTGGGAAGTTAGCCAGAATGTAATACAGAATAATTCCCTGCTGTGCCATTGTTTAATAGGCACAAGGATTTGGAGGTTACTGTGGACCAAAATGACCTTCATGGTGCTCTCAGATGCCGATAGGGCAGCCATTTTGATCTTTTGCTCTTCTATGATTTTTATATAACTTTCTTTGAGAAAAGTGGTGGAAGTTTGGATTCCTAGAGGAGACCCAGGGCTACCATTCACAGAGTAGAGAAGCTTGTTATCTTGGGGGAAACAATATTATTCCCACTAGGTCTCACTCCAAACAAGTGAAAAACAGGACAAAAGAGGTGAGAAACAGGACAAAATTACAGGGGTGGCTGTGCATTTTCCTGACTGGAGTGGCAGAGGTTCACTACAGCCTTTACCCTCCATAGGTCTCACTGGCTATATAACCCCCTTCCCTGACTGAGCTCTTAGCCAGATTGTAGAGTGGAGGTGAGATACTCCAGGGATACACAAATGCAAATGGAGAGTTTGGCGAAGAGGGGGAGGGGAAGTTGCTTCAATAAATCCCAAGGTCAGGTGAGCTAGGATAGCAGCAACTCTAATTAATCTTCCAGGCAGAAGCTTAGTCTCTGTCATCACCTCTTAATTTGTCACAGGAGAAATATTTGAAGCCATTCCATCCCCATGTGACTAATTGAAAACATTCTGTCCTTCTCTTCTCCCCTAGCTTGAGCGCTCCTTCAAATTCATGCGAGAGGCAGAGGACCAGTTGAAGGCCATTCCTCAGTTTTGCTTCCCTGATGCTAAGGACTGGGCACCCATCTACCAGTTTACCAGGTGGGTGGGTGCTGTCTTGTCCTTACATGAGAACTGGGCTTGAATATACTAGTCAATTAGCCATTGGAGCTGTGCAGCCAGAGACACTCCTGGAAATTACAGAAAGGAATAGGAATGAGAGCACAAGAAGGGTATGACTGGTGTGAAGGGAGTATGATGTTTTCTGCGGGGTGGAAAGGATTTGTGAAAAAGTGTGACAGATTTTTTTTCTTTGTATTTCTGGTCTCTGTTTCCTCTTCTGCAGTGAGACCTTCTCGTTTGTCTTGACTGGTGAAGATGGCAGCAGGCGGTTTGGATACTGCAGAAGGCTATTGGTAACTAGCCAGTATTCTTTTCTCTCCTGCATCCTGAAAAGGGAAGCCCCTCTGTGATACCAGTGTTGCTGGCAGAACCTCTAAAGACTTAGATGTCTCTGTGCTGCTCAGTTTAAGCAGTCCCCTTCAAAACTGTCTCACTGTCTAAACACAGCCCCTTTTCACTTTTTTCTCACCCTGTTTTTTTTATTCTGTTTTCTGGGTCTGGTTCTCATTTCCCCAGCTGGCCATTGAGTGACATGCTGTCAAGATCATGGTCAGACTCTGAGCCTCTGAAAAAACTGTTGGCACAGACAGGGCAGTCCCTTGCTCTCTGCCTCGGTTGTAACAACTCTCTTTTTTGCATGTTTTTTTGTGTGTTTGTGTTTCTCTCTTGATAGCCCAGTGGGAAAGGGAAGCGTCTCCCTGAAGTTTACTGCATTGTGAGTCGCCTTGGATGCTTCAACCTCTTCTCCAAGGTGAGAGAAACTTTTTTCATAAATGGAAGAGAAGCTGAAAGCAAAATCAAGGCACGGAGAATGGGGACTAGTAAATTGGAAAAGGGGAGGGTCTGGGGAGTGGTACATACCAGTTACATAGACATTGAAAACGTATAAAAAACATGGACCGGTAAACATTGGCCTCTCCTTTTTAATGAAACTACTAGAGCAAAGATATTCCACAATAAAGGAGGAAGCCGTTTGATTTTATTGGAGCCAGGATTTTACTCCAGGTTTCTACTTTCATTTGTCTTGCTTACTCCAGGGCCCTGTGTTGCTCCATATCAGTAATCTCCTCTTGTGAGGAGTTAAGGAGAGAATGTAAACGCCATTGTACTTTATTCTTGATCTTCCTCTCCCCTTCAATTTATACATTTTGTGACTTTGTTTTCTTCTTCCAGATCTTGGATGAGGTTGAGAAAAGACGGGAGATTTCCCCTGCTTTGGTGCAGCCCCTCATGAGGAGTGTCATGGAGGCACCTTTCCCAGCACTGGGCCGGACCATCGCAGTCAAAAACTTCCTGCCAGGCTCAGGGACTGAAGTAAGAACAACACTGGAGTGGGGAAGAGAGTAGTGTGATAGTGATAGGACTCCCCTCCAAGCATAGAAAGCACTGCAGAGATAACAAATGGAGACATGGTCTATTATGCAGGGCAGGAGGAGTGCTCAGGAAGCAGTTCAGGAAAGCTGGAGTTTCTCAAAGAGACAATAGTAAATCCATGAGAGCAAACACCCAGCATGCAGGAGAGGCAGGAAGCATAGGAAAAGGCTGAGTCAGGAGTTCTTTAAAAACCTGGACATCTAAAAGGAAATCATACAAAAAATGGAAACACATTGCTAAGAGCAAAAGTCAAAGAACAGTGCAAGCACATGGAGGCAAAACCAGAAAGGGCAAAGGTGCCAAAATAGGAAGGACCATGGAGGGGAAAAAGGAAAAAGGAAAGATTCTTGTCAGTACATTAGAAGTGAGAGAAAATGGAGGAAGCTGTAGCTTCCATACTGACCAGGGAGGCAAAGCAAGTAGCAAATGATGCTGAGGAGGCTGGATTATTCAATGTCTTTTTTTGCTTTGGCCTTTACAAAAAATGTTAATTGTGACCAGATGTTTAACACAGTTGATTTCAACAGAAAGGAGGTAGAGCACAGGCCAGGATGGGAAAAATACAGGTTAAAGAATATTTTGTTAAGTTATATGCATTAAAATCACCTGGGTCTGGTAAAATTTACCCTAAAGTGCTTAAGGAACTAGCTAAAGCAATCTCTGAGCCAATAGAAATTATCTTCAAGAATTCATGGAATATGGGGGAGGTCCCAGAAGGCTGGTGAAGGACAAGCATAGTGCGTACTTTTAAAAAGGGAAATAGGAGACTCGGAGAACTGTAGAAAAGCAAGCCTAATTTCAGTATGTAGAAAGAGACCAGAACAAATGATTAAACAATCCAGTTGTAAGCACAGTGATTTTAATTATTGTCTAGAATAATAAAGCAATAAAAAATAACCAACATGGATTTGTGAAGAACAAATCATGTCAAACCAATCTAATTTACTTCTTGGACAAGATCAATGGCCTTGTGGATAAGAGGAAGCTGTAGATGTCATATATCTTGACTTTAGTAAGGCTGTAGAGATCAT
>NW_005841931.1:3345610-3353608 GCF_000455745.1 Alligator sinensis | reverse complement strand
CTACACGACAGTCTCACAGGCGGACTGGGGAAACTTGATGTAGGTGAAATTACTATGAGGTAGGTACATGACTGTTGGTAAACTGCACTCAAAGAATAGTTACCAATGGTTTGCTAAGAAAATTAGGGTGCTACAGGGATCTGTTTTTATTCAGTCTTTTGATTATCAGTGTAGATGATGGAATAGAGAGTACACCTGTATAATCTGTGCATTGCACCAAGCTGACAGCATCTTGGAGGACAGGTCAGAATTAAAAAAGATCTTGATGAATTGGTCCAAAGCTAATGAGATGCAATTCATCAAATATAGGTGCAAAGGGCTACATTTAGGAATGAAACAGCAAGCGTGCAAATACAAAATGGGAAAGAGCTGGTTGTCACAGAAAACAATCTTGGGATTCTAGTAAATCAAACTGAATATAAGTCAACAGAGTGATGCTGTTGCTAACAAAGAACATCTTATGTACTAAAGGCAGCGTTGAATGTACCACCTGGGAGAAAATTAGTCTGCCCTACTCAGCCCTGCCGAAGCTATAGCTCGACCACTGTATCCTGTTTTGTACTCACACTTCAACAAAGATGTACATAGACTGGATAACTGTTTTCAGTGGTGGCAGATGACAGAACAAGGAGCAATGGTTTCAAATTGCAGCAAGGGAAATTTAAGTTAGATATTAGGAAAAACTTTCTCACGAGGAGGGTAGTGAACCACTGGAACAGATTACTGAGAGAGGTGGTGGAATCTGCCCTTGGAGGTTTTTCAGACCCAGCTAGACAAAGCCTTGGCTGGGATGATATAGTTGGGGATTATCCTGCTTTAAGCAGGTGGTTGAACTAGACCTCCTGAGGTCCCTTCCATCCCTCATTTTCTATGATTTAATGATAACATGGATTGTGAGAAAAGATTAGGAGGAAGCATTTTGCTGAGACTAGAAAAGAGAAGACCGAACAGGGACATAACAGTCTTCCAGTCTTTAATATGTAAATGGCTGAGGGTGGGTCATGTGATGTTGTGTAGAAAAAATGTGCCAGGTGCTTTGAAGCTGGCTTGCCTATTAGTTAGAGCCTTGGACTAGGAACTGGGTGACCTGTGTTCATTTCTCAGCTCTGTCACACACTTCCAGTTATGCCTTGGGCAAGTCACTTTCTCTCTGGGTCTTGGTTCCCTGTCTATAAAATGGAGAATAATAGCACTTTCCTACTTCACAGGGGTGTTATTAGCATGAACACTTTAAAGGCTATAAAATGCTGAGGCGCTATGGGGCTATGTAAGTAGATAAAAGCAAAGAAAAAACCCTACAGGTAGTCTGTGCTCTTCCCAGCACCCAAATGGAGTCTCTGCAAGTTAGACCCTGCTCCCTTCTCCTTACCATCCAGATTCTCATGCAACAAGTGATCCAACAGCATGACCAAAAATGAGAAATGTCAGATGCTTCCCTCCCTCCCCCAGCCCTCACCTTGCCTTTGGGTGCCTAGAAATTCTCTCTCTAATGGACATGATATTCCAATCTCAGATTTTCCTCAGCCTGCCCCTTTTGAAGTGGTAAATCTACTCTGGCATTGCAGAGGTAGGGAGAAAAGCCTCTGTCACTAACTCACTAGGGAGATCCTGCCATGTCTTTCTATCACTTCCTGCAATAGACACTGGACACAGCTTTCCACCTCATCTGTGAGGTAGGTTGGTGGGGTTTTTAGGAAAGACAACATCTGATGGTTGGCTACTAGCTAATGTAAACTCTTCCTTAGCTCCAAAAGCAGTATCATTTCCTTTGGTTCCCAGTTTAGGACTTCACAGAGTTTAGCCCCTTGCTTGTCAATGCCCTGATTGAGTCTGGGACATGACCTGTGTGGTATTTGTTTTCTTCTGGTAGGTCATTGAGCTGCGACGGCCCCTGGACTCAAGGCTTGAGCACGTTGATTTTGAGTCCCTGTTCTCCTCCCTCAGTGTGCGGCATCTCAGCCGAGTCTTTGCCTCCCTGCTTCTGGAGAGAAGGGTGATCTTTATAGCAGATAAGCTCAGGTACTTACCTTACCTTCACATCTTGCCCTTCTGTTCCCTTGGATGTTGGTTAGGGAGAGAATGAGAAGTAAGCACTGGTATTTACATGTTTTTGTGCTTCTCTGTTATTTCCCATCTTCCTATCCATTGGTGACGTGTGGGGGGTGCACATGGGTGCGCGTGTACCCCCCTGAGATCAGCCGTGCAACCCCTGGAAACCCAGCTATGAAACCGGAAGTGCCAGAGGAAGTGTACTTCCAGTTTCATCGCTGGCTGGGCGATCGGCTGCTGGGGGACCTCCCCTTCCCCCATTGGTGATCTGGTGCCCCCCCAGACTTGGGAGGCACCAGTTGCCCATGTTCTTATCTGCTCCAAGCCCTGCTAATCCTTCCAAAGGACAGGAGTTCTGAAAAGGAGACCTGCCCGCTCTGGGACATGCAAGAGAAAACCATACTCTTCAGCTTCCAACAACTGAGTTTCCTCTTGTGCCCAAAGAGAACCAGGTTCCATTGACTCCGTTGCCTTTACTTAGAATATGAGCAGGGCAGAGCCAGGCAGGAGGAGAGCCCCTCCTATGTCAGGAGAGGATGCGCTGACCTATGTTACACCTGCAGGAACAAGACCCCAGGCAGGGAGCACAGCCTCTCTTGGCACTGTGAGTAATTCCACAACTTTTTGTTCCTGAGTTTGATTTTGGTTTTTAAAACACAAACACAAATAATTTACTTCCACCAGTTGGAAAAGGAGACCAGTCTCTTTAAGGCTTTATACAGCTGCTGCCTGGCAGCCATCCAGCACTTGAGGATTCAGAGAGGAGAGTTCTCAAAGCCCAGGAAGGGAAAGCTACAGATGAGTAATGACACTTAGGAGTATGATCAAGTTTCAGCTGTGTTCAGTGCCCCCAAGCTGTCTATTTTCACAACTTCCAGCCAGCCAGCCAGCTACAGCATCAGGACTGGGGGGAGGAGAAGATGCTGGGGAGGCCCCTTCTACAGAGGAGGCAACGAATACTTTGCTCTGTTCCACAGATGGGTCCACAGATCTGTAAGGGCAGAGTTCATGCAGGCTCATCACACAAAGAGGGAAGTTTGGTGGGTTGAAACATGCAGGCAGCTGCTCATTGCTTTCATTTCTTTACAGAAGGTCAAGGAGAAAAAGATCTATTTAGTTGCATTCACCAATATGTTATATGCATAGATTTTTTTTATTGTCTCTAAATGTACATACATGTGTAAGAAATGAAGCATTCATTGTGCATTTGAGCTGAGATTGTATCAGAATTCCATCTTTCCCATGTCTGAACTGCATGACTTGTTTTGGTAATAATTATGGTGATGATCTCTGAGAGGTTTTTTTCTGCTTATACAGAATATATATGACATGGTGGTTTGATTCACTCAGGGCACAAGCACAGGTCCAGCTTTAAGTGGCACCAAACAATTGGATTATGTGATGTAATGCATAAGTTTTACTCGCATGTTACAAAAGCCTATTTAAGCGTTTCTCCTGTTGGCATGATTTTGCATATCTCCTGTCAATAAGAAATCATGTCTTGGAAAGAGAGAGAAAAAATAGTATCACACATTGTAGTCTCCTAAAAGCCACATACAGCAGTTTTCCTTTACGTAGCAATGCTAGGGTTTGAAGTTCTATGCTGTATTAGTCTTCAGTGGCTGGAATAAAGTGTTTTGTACAGTGTTGCCAGAACTCAGAATTTTATTGTGAGCTTCTCAATATTTGGTATTATTTGTAAAGCCAGCTGTGGAGAAGAGCTGGAAAAAAACCCAAGAATACTGTAAAGGCTCCAAAACCATAAGGTAAAGGAAAGAACCCAAAATACAATTTTTTAAAAGAAAAAATCGTGATTTTTAAACCATCCCATGATCTTTTAACTTTTGGAATTGGCAACCCTGGCAGAATGGAAAGCCAAGTATCTCCTTTACATAATAGCACAGTCTCCTGCTACCAGGTGTGGTGGCTTTTGAGGTACTGGACATCACACCTAACTGATTCAAGGTGAAATTTCAGTCATCCTGGAACAAGGGACATAGAAATTGATATGTGTGAAATAGTATTTACTTTGGGGTTGGGAATACCATATTTCCGGGAAAAGAAATGAAGCATTTATCTGGCAACTAGATTTAAAAAGAAGAAGAAAGAAAACAGAACAGGCAGCTGTTTGAAGCTGCTCAGGGGTTTGGAATGCTAGAATGAGTCCAGCAGAGATGAATTAATGGGCAGAGTGCAGGTGAAGTGGTGAAAGGCATGATAAATTGCATTTCTCACACTTCTCTTTATCATATGGATACCATCAGTGCATGTGTCCGTACACATACATGTTAGTGTGTGGGTGGATGAATGGATGGATGGGTGGATGGAAGAGAGAGAAAATGATACGCATGATTTATTTACATCTTTTAATTGCTACAGATTCTTCAGTCTCTGGGAAAGAAAGCGGAAAGGTCACTTGCCAAATGCTGTGTGAATTATGAAATGTTTTCAAGCTGAGCCAAAAACACATCTAACAAGTGTAGAGCAAGTGAAATGCTTTTGTTTTTTTCCATCTTTAGAATGAACATTGAGTGTTTTTTAAATATCTGTCAATCTAAATTTTGGCAACGGAAAAGGAAAGAATTTGCTTGTTAGTTTTTTTCCCCTTCCTGTCATAGCAACCAGAGTAAATATTCCCTTTCAACCCAGGAAAAATGGCTTCACAAAAAATATGCCAATCTCTTGAATTATTCTGTCCCCAGTTCTGCTCCATCTAGTGCAATAAGCCTTGATTTGGGAAGGGGAAAGCACCAATACTTAAAGTGTGCCCAGTAACACAAATAGATTGCTTTTTACAGGAGGAGCTTATCTCTGCTGTTTATAAGGCAAAGTGCCAGACTGACAGTCCTAGATACTAAGGATCAAGGTTTTCAAGAACAAATGTCTTCTTCATGGGCTCCTTAAACCAAATTTTGGCTCTTACGTAACTGGCCTCATTTTCCTAAGTGCGAGGAGTCTAGCAGCTTCCATTGACTTGAATGAGCGTTGCTGGGTTCACGGCACTTTTGAAATTAGTTATGCATTTAGAAGCCTAACCTTTTGTTTGAAATTTTTCTCTAAAGCCTCCAGTGTGCCTGAACAGCTCAAGTGACTTTCGTTCCCTGAGCACAGTGAGGTAGTTAGCCCTGTCAGTTTGATGTCAGGCAGAAGGCAGGGTAGATTTGCAACTCACAGGCTTACTAAATCAGAGATGCATGAGTTTTCATAAGCACTGTTTTACTTTATCAGATACAAAAGAGATATCCATCTTTCCCTGCCAGGGAAAGATGTGTCAGTAACACCTCTGGGTCATTGGTACAAAAGCAGATCTGGAAGAATCAATCAGGACATGCTGTTCAGGTCATCACCAGGTCTAAGAGTAAACTACTCAACGCCCAGGAACTCTTAGGACTCCAGATTTCCCAGAGTTGTGTTTCCCTCTTCAGTGGGACGGGGTTAAAAATAGGTTATGGAATTCCCAGTCTAGAAATTATTTCTTAAGCATGGGCCTAATAGATTCTTCCTCCTGTACCACTAAGTGGCACTTCCACTTTCCAGAAATAATGAAGCCCAGTGTTGTCGTGCTCGGTTTGAATCATTCCAAAGATCTGATGTTACAGCTGGTAGACTGAGCCTCCTCAAGCACAGCCAGTACCTTGGGAGCAATACTGGCTGAAACTCAGACAGAAGGGACTCCACTTGTGTATCTTCTTCACCTCCATCTCTGAAGCTACTCTGCACTCATGAAGGCTGACAGACCTGAATCTAAGCAAACTCATAGTAGCCTGAAAATTTCTTAGAGTGAAAAATATGACACTGTTACTGAGTTTAGACAACCAGAATTTACCCAGGTTCTGGCAGTCAGGACTTTATGGGTGCTGTTGTGGAGTGGAAGGAAATCTTTGCTTCCTAACACAGCTTACAACTTTAGAAGTATTTTTGCCACACACCACTATGCTCCATTGTGGCCTGCAAGACAGGGAAAAAGGAAGGGAAAGCTGCTGTAATGCTGGTAGAGGACAATACATTACATAATATCCCCCCAGGCCATCCTCAGAGGAATGATTTCACTGCATGCTAATAGCATAGTCATCCTCTTTAGTACTGTCTGGAATAACAGAGAGCGCTTGTTGGTGGCTTAGAAGATCTGTGGACTCTTCTCAACATCAGCAGGGAAGTAGGATTTTTTTCCCATTTGCTAAATGAAATGAAAAAAAAAGGCAAGGGCATAGTATTTAAGTGTCTTCTATCTGAAATGTGACTTTAACCAAAAATATCAATTAACAAAATGTTAGAGTTGACAGGTCCCTTTCAGCAGAGAGAGAAGTGTATGGAGTGACCCTTCAGTGGGCCTGTTCCTTGGAGAGATGCTCTAGAACAGAGGTAGCCCACCTTTTTGGCAGGTGTGGCCCAAAGATTGCCCCTCCACCCCCAAATGCTGCTCTGATCCCTCTAGCCCAGAGGTGTACCTGGTAGACTTTGTGCTCTAGGTACAGGAACAGGGGCAGAGGGACCTGAGCCTCCAGCTGTGAGGAGCAGAATGGGACTAAGACATTGCTGCAGGAGCAGGTGCCACTGTCAAGAGCCAAGGTAACTTCTCCTTGGCCCCACAACTGCTACAATTTTATATGGCAGAGGAAGACCCAAAGTCCTGAATCCAGTGGTGGCTGCAGGGCCCGGGAAGGGTTATCTTGTCTCTTGGCAGTGATACCTTCTCTGGTATCAGCATTCTGCCCCATGCTGCCAGAGGCTTGCATCCCCCTGCCTCTATTTTGGCACATCCCCTTACTGAGCACCCAGGGTTCACATGCCACATTCAGCAGCTACCTGCATCACTTGCCACGGGTTGGCCACTCCCGCTCTAGCATGTGTTCTTCTCCTGAAACAATCCTAAGTAAAGCCTCAATGTTAAGCAGATTCCAGTCTCTTCCCTGGGATCAGGACTCACTGATTGGCATGTGTCTGTTTAAACTGGGCTGACCGCTGCATCGTATGATTGCAGTGATGTCCCAACAAATGTCACGTCCTGCCAAATCCATTTCATATAGCGAAAAGCAGCCAAATCATGTATTCCAACATTGATGCCATTTTCCTCAGCCTGTGTTAGCATCACAGTGCAGGGACTCAAATTCACCAGACTTAATTGGAGCAAAAAATCTGGCCTGACTTTTCAGAGTGAGCTCAAGTCCACACCCACCAAACCCCATTCCCTTCTCTCATTTCAAGTCAGTAACGGCCGCCAGATCCGGGTTTCTCAGTGTAAATTCCCCCGTGGAGTTTAACACAAGCCAGCTGTGAGTGCTTTCCTGGCCATGTGATTCCTCCAGGCCATGCTATCCTCTCTCTCTCCTCCCCCATTATTTCCAGACCTGGATGCTAGTAAAACAAAATGACGTTATATGCATAGCTTATTATGGCGAGCCTCCCTGTCCCCTGACACGCACAAATGCTTTCAAACCCAGAACAGATGAGTAACCAGTGCCCTGAGGCATGCTGGACATAGCCCCGTGGAGCTGGCCACATGCCCTACCTACCCCTCCTTCCAGAGGGGTTCTCTAGCCAAGTTGTGAGAGAAAGAGCTCTCAGCAGAGCCGCTGATAGCATTTGAATGGGAAAAGCACAAGCTGCCTGCTCTTTACCCCTGCCTCTTTACTCTCCATTCTCTCCCCGTGGGACAGGCTTGCCTTTGGGGAGACTCCGTCATGAACTGGACTGTGTGGTAGTGGAGTAATTTGTCCTTCGTTCCAGTGACTACTCTATCTGTTTCCTGTGTTCTCAGTTCAGCCCACATGCACTTTTAACCCTTTTCCCCCTAACCACCCCATAACTAGTGTTGGGAGTGTGATGGGGATGTGCCGATGCTCACAACAGTATTTAGATCCCAGGCTTCTGGGTCTTGGTGCAGTTAGGGTCAAACCAGTCACCAAATACCAAGTCAGGAAGAACCCCAGCTCAGATTGGCAAGGAGTG
>NW_005841931.1:3274452-3345579 GCF_000455745.1 Alligator sinensis | reverse complement strand
GGGTTTGTGGGGGTGGAGGCAGGGGGTAGACATTTCTCTACCTTGTTGCATGTGTCACAGTTCTATTCCCAAGACCATCTGGTTATGTTTTAACCTAACAAATTCCATGACATTGCAGTGATCATAGCATTGGTGGGTGCCTGTGTTTCCACACCTCTTTACCTGGTAGTATGTTGTGCAGGGCAGGGGGGGCACACTAGGGTATTTTGTAGCAGCACATTTTGTAACGTGTGAGTGGTTGATCTTGTAGACTCTTCGGACAAGTGAGTTCCTGAGAATGAGCCATTGGCCAGGGTGGCCTCTGCTAGTCCAATGTTCCCATGTGTCAGAAGGAGATGTTGTTGCTAATTATAATTTAGTGTCATGGGCCAGGGGAGAGAATTAAGCAACAGCACAGATTGTGCCTTCCTTGCTGTATCAAACCTTTCTCTAAAGACAGCACAGCAAGCCCCTTCTGTGTGGCACTGCCAGCTGTCACTTGGGGCAGTGAAAGTGGCACTCGCCATGTGACAGGGCAATCCCCATTTGCAATCCTAAACTGTTTCATGTGTGTTGGATCATGAAATAAAGAATGGGGCCCAGAGTTTTGCAAGTGACTAGCACCTGTGGTGTCCCTGAGCCACTCAGAAATGCCTGAGCACCTGTCTACAAACTGACTGGCCCCTGTGTGTTTGCTCTTGTCCCCCAGCACCCTGTCAAAGTGCTGCCATGCCATGGTGGCCCTGCTTTACCCCTTCACCTGGCAGCACACCTACATCCCAGTGCTGCCGCCTTCCATGATTGACATAGTATGCTCGCCGACTCCCTTCCTGATCGGTCTACTCTCCAGTTCCCTGCCCTGCCTCAAGGAGCTGCCTGTGGAAGAGGTGAGCCATGAACACCTTTGAGATTGCTATTTAAAAACCCAGCTTTTGCTAGGTGATGATGTCATGTATCCTTGTAAGGTTTGCCCTACAAATCCACAGCTGCTTCCCCATTTTAGGGCAGTGTGTCATTATAACTATGGCAATACGGCTATCCTGGTTTGGCTAGCTATGTAGGAGACAGAACTCACAGCCTTTGGCTCCAGACCATGCAGGCTGCTACCTACCAAACTCCGTTAATGCTATTGGTAGGTAGGAGGAAGTGACATAATGGGCACAGACAGAAGTGCAGCTCCCTGCTGTAACTCATGGCACTTTTTAGGAAGTGCCATGAGTTCAAGTGATCCCCCAGGCCCAACAGACTTTTGCTGTTGGGTCCCAGGGGATGGGAGATCCAGCTGCAATTTGGAGTGGCTGCGAGTTTGCAGCTGCTCTCCCCTAGCCCTGCCTCTCCCTCCTTCCAGCCCCAGTGCTGTCTTCGGAATGGGAAGGGAGAAGGGAGCAGAGGGAACTTGCTCTGAGGTTTTTTCAGTCAGTGCTGGAGAGTGGGGTGAGTGGATTGGAGCCCCCCTGAGGTAGCCCAGCCTTGCCCAGCCCTGCCCCGCTCCTGGTGCACGCTGACAGAAGTTAATGAAGGTGCTGTGCTGTGGAGCGCCTTCATCTGAACCCTCATGTAAGGAGGGTTCAGATTGTCATGGGATCGATCCCTTTTAAAGTGCTTTGCAGCCATGCGCTTCTGTCAGGACATGGCTCTAAAGCACTCCCAGGGGCTGACTGTGGGACAGACATAACTTTTGTCTGTGCCCAATGATCTTCAAGGCATGCTGCAGGATTGTTTTTTTCTCCAGTCCCACAGGGAGTTGAGAGAAGGGTGAGGCGGTAGACTCTAATGGTGATTTCGGTGCAGTGGGGAGTTATTATTGAAAGTTTTGTGTGATGCTGTCAGGATAATACTCCCAGTGGTTGAATTACTAAATCTGTCATATATGAATTTTACTTTTTTAGGGATTGTCCAGGGTTGGGCTGCCTGCCCTTCTGTATAGCTAATACAGACCTCTAAGTAATTCTGACGGGAACAGATGGTGAGCAAGTGTAAACATGCACAAACCCAAAATAACCTGGTAAAATTATCATCCTTGCTCCCACAGTATTCTCAGACCCCAGGGCAGGGGATACCTGTGGTAGACTGTGACTTCTTGCCCATTAGTGAGCTGTAAAAGGAAAAAAAATGTCTTTCAAAGACAAACTTGGATCAAAGACCTTTTTCTTACCATATTTTGCCTTCTCCATATCTACCACTGCTGTTCAGACACAGCCGATCTTTTCAGAATTGCACTGAACAAACTACTCCCAATACGCCTGTGCCAGTGAGTTCCACAAATTACACATGATATATTTGATCTTTAAAGAATGTTATTGTTTGGTTTTGGGGCATTGCATAAATATTAAATGGGTGTATATAATAAATCTGCATGTTATTCTGGTCACTCACTCATGCTTTGCTGTGCAAACCAGGCCAGAGCATCCTTGGAAGGCTGTTAGCTCAAGCAGTAGAGCTGACTGTTTTGAAATCTAAGGATTCTGGTTTTCAGACGTGGTGGGGTGGGCTGGGGAGCAAGCTTCTTTCAAAGCTGTTGTTTTGTGGTCTGTGGTGAAGTGGTCAGAATACCACAACAAACGGCTTGCCTTTGGCCAGCATTTTATATCCCCCACCTGCTGCTGTGGTTATGTGGGATGGGGCAGGGCAAGATTTTTTCTTTAAGATACTCTTTCTGATGACAGGAAATGATGACTCCCCATTCTCTCTCTCTCCTTGGTAGGTCCTAGTGGTTGACCTTGTTAATAACCGGTTCCTCAGACAGGTGAGCAGAGCTTTTCTCTATTGGGTTGGTACTTCTCTCTACTACTTCTGTCTCCTTGTATCTTGATCTGCATTTTTTACCCTGCTGGCTAGAAGACCTGCTTGTATGCAGACCAGGAAGCAGGATTGGATGCCAACTGTTGTTTAACTATAACGTCCTGGTGCTTTGTGCTCGTATAATGTGCTATCATCTAGGAATCCCCAAGTACTTTGTGAATACCAAGGAATTAAGCACTGCATGACCTGTGAAGTATGGAAACTGGGACATAAGGGCAGTGCAAATGTGTTGCCCTCAGTCACAGACTGAGCCCCAGGTAGAACTGGGAACAAAATGCAAGAGTCTTGACTCCTAGGCCCTTGCTTGAAGCTCTAATCCATACTGCCTACTAGGGCCTGATCTACACTGCCATGTTCTACTGGCATATCTGTGTCACCCCAGGGTATAAAAAGAATCACACCCCTTGGCCTACCTGCTTTTGTTAGCACAGCCTCTGGTGTGGACCTAGGTGTGTCAGCAGAACAGCCCTGCTTTTGACATAGCTATTGGGGAGATGCTGTAACAATACTTGCAAACTTCATCTACCAAAATATGTCGCATCTTCTCTTGGTGGCTATGCTGGCCATAGCTATAGTGGCTGAGGCTCTGTAATGTAGACTTGCCCTATAATCATAATACCTGCACCTCCCAGATAGTATGATGTTAATGGACCTTTCAGTTTCTGGCTTCATTGGTTCCTCTCACGTGCCTCCCTCTAGTCCTTGCATTACTGGACCATAACTAGAAATGCAGTAAAGGGGAATCTGGCAATGAGTCTGCAAACAAATGTGCTTATTGATTCCAATTCCCTGTGACCCGGAGAAGAGGCGTGTAAAATTTGGGAGATTTCTGGAACAGACTCATGAGACTACCTTTTCCCTGACTTCTGGGGAGGGGTCAGGGCATGTTAAACAGAATCCAGCCCTTCTGAATCACAACCGCAGCACAAACAATTTAGACCAGGAACCACATTTTCTGGCAAAGAGATCAGATTGACCAGGAGCTCTGGGCTCAGCTCCCATTTCGACCACAGACTCCCTGTGTAACCTTGGGTGAGTTAACCCCTTTCAGCCTCAGGCTCCCATCTGTACAAAATGGGTAGGACTTCTCTCTCATGGAGATACAGTGCAGGATAAAGGATGTTTCTTATCTCTTTATGTAGCTGTTTTCTATCACCTGCTCTGGCTATATTACTGTCTCTTCATGGCTTACATTGGTCTTCCCACCTCCAGGAGCCAGGATATAACAAAGCCTTTCCTTTTGACTCCCCACTGTGTTACTTCCCAGACCAACACCAACACCTCCAGAACTACACTTTTCCTTCCTCTAAGGAATGGAGTTGTGGCTGGGAGGCAGGATCTCAGTCTGACCTATCTGATGTAAGAGGTGCATTTGAGAATGAGGCCATTTTCCCCCTTTACTATTCAAAGGAAGAATGGAAGGCTACTTCCATGTAAATACCCAGTATTATCATCATTATCAGGGTATTATGACCAATAATCTTTGACAGGGCCTTCTGTATCTGTGACTCCATGTGACATAGGCAAGGGAAAAGGCAGGTTCGCAGAGCTGGTCCAAGTCTCACACTATGAAAGTCCCTGAGTAACTGCATGTGTTTCTAGATGGAGGATGAGGACTCTATTCTTCCCCGGAAGCTGCAAGCAGCACTTGAGCACATCCTGGAGCAGAGGAATGAGCTGGGTAATGACAAGGAGGAGGGCACTCTGAATGGCAAGCAGGGTAAGCTCTGAGACATGTCTGTTTTCTCCCCCCAAAAACGACTATTTCTTAGCTCTGGGTCCAGATTTGAATCAAAGGCACAGTTCATCTGAAGCCTACAGAAACAGCATGGCTAGCGTTTTGCCTGATCCCCTCACCACTGGCCACTCATGACTGATCCTTCACTCTCAGCCCCATGTGTCTATGCTTCATGTGCCCCTGAAAAGCCACAGAGCTCTTGGGAGCAGCCATAATCCAACTAGCTGGGCATCACACTGCAATGCTGGCCCTGTGAATGAAGCCAGGCTCTCCAGCCAGGCCAAGCATGATGTCTCCACAACACAGCTAATGTGGAGCGGGTGAGTCCATAAGCTGAGCTGGGGTCTCCTAAGTGGCAATGCAGGTTACAGATCACCATCCTTGAGCAGCTTTTTATTGTGGGGGCTGATGGCACAAAGGCAGAGCACCAGCCAGGCTAAGTGCGCTACATAGTCTCTTGGGAGCGCTAGCAGCCTGTCTTTCAATGGAAAGTATTTGTTAAGGTACTCTGCCTCCAGAGTGGCTACTTGCTTTCAGGCAAGTGCAGAGTACTGTTTTTACAGAGCCCAGCAGAGGCCATATACGGGGCTGGTAAGGTGGTATGGGCCACAGCCATGAATGCCAATTTAAAGTAAACCTTACAGCGTGCACAGCCTTACAGCTCCATCTTCACCTCGTGTCTTTCTCAGCCTCTTCTGCAACCTGTTCCTTGGAGTCCAGCCCCTTGAATGAAGTGGTGTCAGAAGCCTTTGTCCGTTTCTTTGTGGAAATTGTGGGCCACTATTCCCTGTTCCTGACCCCTGGTGAGCGAGACGAGCGGACCTTGCAGAAGGAGGCCTTCCGCAAGTCTGTCTCCTCCAAGAGCCTGCGCCGATTCTTGGAGGTCTTCATGGAAACTCAGATGTTTGGGGGCTTCATTCAGGAACGGGAGCTGCGGAAACAAGGGGTCAAAGGTTGGGGTCTCTTCTTATGTCAGATAGCTTTGTGATGTATTTGCTGCCAAACTTCCAATAACTCTGAGAATAACACCAACAGCCAAGATGATCTCCCAGAACAACACCAGTCCTAGCTCTGGAATGAGGCTGTTATGTCCATAGGCCTGTGAAAGACTGCATTGATGTCACCTTTGAGAGAGGGATGATCTGAGTCAGGTCTGGGAGTTTTTGAGTCAGTTCCCAGGCTCTCTTATTGCCTTGGATAAGTCACTTAAAATGCTCTGTTCCTCAGTTTCCTTAATTGTAAAAGCAGGAGAAAGTATGACCTCAGAGAAATACTCTGAGATTTGATTAATGTTTACATCATTCTGTATTTGGAATGAGAAGAGTTGTGCTGTCTTTCCCCGAAGGTCTGTTTGAGGTACGTGCCCAGGAGTACCTGGAAACCCTTCCTAGTGGGGAGCAGAGTGGAGTCAATAAATTCCTGAAAGGATTAGGTAAGTTGCCAGAGCAGGTATTGCCTTTGCCCAGGGTCAGTACTGTTTGTTGTTGTATCACCAGATCAGTGATTTGACAACAGAGAAGCCGAAGCAGCCAGCACTGCTTTCCAAAGGGCTGCGCATTGCTGAGATTTGTTTTGTGGCCTTCCCTAAATGATCCAAGCCACCTATGAATATTCACGATTGTTACTGGCACTCAGTGCTGCAGAATGGGCGTTTGGAGCTCAGTAAGCCCTGAGCTCTTCCCTTGACTCCCAAAGGAAGATGAAGGCACTGGTGTGGGACTGGGAGTTTTGGATTCAATTCCCAGTTGGGTGGGTCAATTAATCCTCCTTTACCTCTGCTCCTCAGCCACAAAGTGGAAATGGTCATATCTCCCAGGGGCATTGTGAAGATAAATTTACTCAGGTGTAATGATTATAAGCCATTCGGATAGTATGGGCTATATACAGGCCTACATAGAGAGATGACTGGAAACCCTCAAAGAGCCATTTAACTCCTTTGTGGAGACAGATATAACATTTGAAGCATTACTAAGTGCAGCTGCACTTTGAAGCACTTCTAAATAGTACTGGTTTCCTTCAGTATTCCTTGTGGCGTGCCTCTACCATTTTTACAGCAAGACATTTGAAGCGCTTCAGATATTATAGCTGTCCACACCCCTATGTAGGGGAGAAGGAGAGAGAACTCTAGGTCTTGGGTCACTGTCAAATTGTACCCATCTGGCTGACACATGGGGGTCTCATGGGACCAGTTGTAGTGGACCATGACTCCATCCTCTTGGCTCTGCACTTAGGCTTAGTGTTGGCAGTGGGGAAAATCTTATGGTCTAGCTCCACTGCTCTCCTTGCCCTACCTGGTTCATGGAGCAAGAGATGGAGCTAAAACTGTCTCTTTGTAAAGGTTGTTTTTCTGTCACAATCCCCTTCAGGTAGCAAAATGAAATTCCTCCACAAGAAATAAGAGCCACAAGTGCCACCATTCAATGGAAGAGGAGGAGTTTACAATTCAGCAGAAACCAGACAGACTGTTACTAACCGTTCCCACTTAGCTTGCTCCCCAACAGGTGACCGACCTGGGAGCTGAATGCCGGAGGATTTGCTCTTGCGTGAATGCAGCATCAGGAGAGGAAGAGGTGGCAATGGAGCAGCCTGGACAGGTCTCTGGACTTCTACAGTAACATGCACTGGACCAAGCACTCTGAACTCTGCATTGGCGTATTGCAGACCTCCAAATGGATTTGACTTCTTAGTTATTAAACCATTTTTTTTGTTCTATTTATATTGTGGTTAGGACAACTATTAGCCAATTACTTGTGCCCTGCCTCCCCTCCAAGTGGCACTGTTGGATGTCATAATGGGAGACTCTAACCCTAGACTGAGCTTCTGATGCGAAATGATGGAGGACAAAGGGAGGGGAGAAATAGAGGAAGTGTATGAAAATAGCCACGCACTAAAACGAGGACACCGAGGACTGCTGACTGGGCAGGGGAGAGCTTACTCACGAGAGAACAAGCCAGAGGAGGAACCACTACACCTCCTGAGAACTTGACCTGCCAACTAGCCACAGGAGCTGCAAAGGTGGCTGTGTCAGGGACCTGTGGCACCTGGAGACGCCTTCCCTCATATTGTCTAAGTTGAGAACTTTATTTGATATAATTAAAATGAGTGATGTAAAAAGAAAATGCGCTATGAATTTAAAATTCTTTTTTTCTCTTGTCAGATGTTATAGATGGACCAACAGGCCATCTAGTGGTTGAATAGTTACATTTTCCAACCCATTCATCCATGCTCTCTCCGGTGTTCAAGCACTCTCCCACATCTTGCTTTCACACATAAAGCCCCCCAAAATATCTCTCCAGCAGGGGTTTGTCTGAGAGACAGGCTTCTAGAAATTCAAGCAGGCTTCCTTCTTTCTTCTCCCCAACACTGAACACCACAGCCCGGGGGTCGAGGGCATCTGATCCCTGCCTCTTTGGTCTGCAGCACCTACAATGTTTCTTAAAATGGCCACTTTTTAGATAGATCAACCAAAAAACGGGAGAAAAACCCAGACCACCACCAACAAAAATACAGCAAGTGGCATTTACCAATCTGCTTTATTTAGAAGCTTTCCCATCTACCTGCACAAAATCCATATCCTTTTCACATTGGATACCACTTGTGTGGTTTATAATAATTTTTTACTTGACAAAAAAGCCACACGTCTTCTCCTGTCACTTGAACATCTATGACATGTGCAAGTTATGATTTATAGTGAGTCAGCAGAAGAGATCACTTAAGACCACCAGTTTTGTTCTATAGTTGCATGACCTGGGCAAAATCAGGCAGTAAAACAAATAGATAAGGTTTATGGGTCTTTTTCAGTCTCAACAGCTCTCTGATTCTGTGCTTTGCTAAGACCCTAGCTAATCATTGCTGAAGCTATCAAAAGAACACTGCAACTACCAAGAGCTTTGAAAGTCTTGTGGTGGCGACATCCCACCTTAATTTATCTTCCCTTAACAAAAGCTGTTTCTTTATACTTCAAAGAATGGAGGGGAAATGTAATGACAGATGAACAGGGAGAAACAGCTCAGCAATGCCCCTGAGCCCCCGCTGCACTGTAAAGATACTATGCCTGGTAGCGGTGCCATGAAGCATGCATGCTACCACCTCAACCAAAAACAGTGCAGCCATCTCTTTGTGGACTAATTAGTCCTACTGAATGGCTGTCCTAATCAGTATGCCTTTAGTAGCACGGCTACACAGCTTCCGGTTGTGGAGATGGCTGCATTGTGAGGAGCAATGTAGCAGGTCTGAAGGATACTAGTTATGTTGGAGTCACAGCAAGGAAAGACCCAGAAAGATTTCTTGAGACATTTCTGGTGGTAGCTGAACTTTTAGCTGAATTTCACGCTGAGTGTGACCCTGATGAAACCAGAGTTGTGACCACTGGCAGCTTTTAATGAAAAACACCCACCCTTGGAGTGCAGGATAAATCAGGTCATGATCATAGCTAGGCTCATTTTCCTTTGTGGTCTGCCTGTAGCAGGACAAATCTAAGGTGCCCTCCAGCCCTTGGCTTGGTAGCCCATGAAGTAGTTTCACTGGTAGCCTTAAGGATAGCATGAATTCCGGTTGTAGCTTATGGAAGGAGTACTAAAGGCTTACAGAAGACAGTGTTACATGGTTTGTGTGTGGCGTGCTTACATCTTATTAAAGTGAAACCCAGAAAATGAAATCTATAAAGAAATGCAGAAAGCTTTGGTCTCTAGATGGCAGTGCAACCTTGTCAGCTTGACACGGGGCTACATTGTTCCAGTCATAGCAGGGTTACGTGCCTCATGTGCTTCGCACGCTTTGCTGGAATCCACCTGCAGAAAACACATGCAAAATGAGCCTGATAAGGGGACTGGATCACTATAACCTCCTTATACCAATTCCTTTGATTAGGAGATCTATTAGCTTTATAGACCTGAGAACAGTCAGTGTATGAGTAAGTTAAAAGGACCTGTGTTAGTTAAACAACTTGATCATATTTACATAAACATTTGTTTACTTGCATATTCATTACGGACAGCATTTCTAGACTGCTTTCCATCCTCTACACTGAATTTGGTTTACAAATTAATGAATGAACTGTTCTACCAGGTAATATGTCCGTTAAGCAAATGAAGAAACGGAGCAGGTTAATTGAGTTTCACTCATTTCGTGCACACAAACTGTGGCAGAACAAAGGGAGGAACAAAGCCTGGGTTTCTTGACTCCAAGGCCTGTGGCTATGCTGCGGGACCATCTTTCCTCTTCTCAGACGGTCTGGGGAGTCTGACAGACGTCATTTCCTTCTGCGTCCCAGTTGTAAGTTATCAGTTGTGTGTGGCATCAGCTGCTACCCAACACACCAATTCCAACTGGATCTAGCACAGCCTCTTTCAGGAAAGTATGTATCTTCCTCAGCCAAACTAACCATAATAGCAATTAACAATCATTGTGAAACCAGAATTTCAAATGCATATAAACAACCTACTAATTAGCATAGCCATATTTAATATAGCTCTCATGCGCCCTCCTGTTAAATGTACCGTTCTCCATAGCATGTGCCTCACTCAGCCGGGGGTTGTCAGAGGTGAAATTCTCCTGCCACCATCATTGTACCCCCTGCTGCTGTTCACTTGGTGAAGCTTAGTGGAGTCGCTACAAGCATTACGAAGAGGTGATTTGAAAAAGTCCAGGGTGTATGTTTGCTTTTTTTCAACCAATGTACATACAGCTCCTAGGACCTCACTACATCTTGTGGGAGCTGGATGCATTGCATGCTACACCGTGCTGCTTGAGGTGGGAGCTGTAACATACCTGTTTCCCTGGAAACTGCTTTCAAATCGCACTTCCCTCTCGGCAGTTTGCAAGTGTAGAGGCCAAGGCAGCCATCACAGTCTGAGGGCTTCTGACAGATCCTAGACTGAATCCCAGCACAGGCATACTGGGGGGAAGAGAGAGGGGGCAGAGCCCGTTGCAATACTGACATGTGCATGCACATACATGCTACTTAACTAATTCCAGCCCAAGTGAACTCCGCGCCTTCCAGCAGCCTTGACTGGTATTTTTCATTCCAGCTCATAATAGTTGTACTAGTAAATGCACTGTGTTTCAAACAGGTGAGGGGTTTTGTTTCTTTACTAGCTATACTCAACACATTTACCCTATGCCTGGGCCCAAACCAACCAAATAGGTCTTTTCCCTCCTCTGCTCTCAATTTAGTTCAGAGGGATTTGGGCCTGGGGTGCCAGTTTTTGTGTAGCTCAGTATAGCTTGGGGTGACAGCCATGCCATTAGGAGCAATGTTCCAGTTCTGAAGCACCCTTTGCTCTAAGGTGTGGGGTTTTCACAGTCCAGGAGCTAAGTTGAGGCCCACTACTACCCTGACTGTAAATCTGAAACCTTTTAAAGTGAACACAGATTTCTGCTTTCACTTCCTAAACTTGCTAAGGTTGCAGGTAAGGCTGTTCAGAGTCCTCAAAAAATTGCACTGGAGGATCAGCTGCAGCCTCAGCAAGTCCCTGCCCCTGCGACTGCAAAGTAAGAACAGTTTCTCTTCTCTCAAGGCAAAGGTGGAGGGCAGAAGCCACAGGGCACACATTTCAAACTGCCATGGGGAGTTAGGTACCTAATGTCTTACACGCCTTTCACAAAAATCTACCTGACGGTTTTGGAGAGCAGCAATGGCAGCTCCTATGCAAAGCTATGGTGCGGTCCCCAGAGGCTGTCTCGTAAACAGACCCATTTAGTTAATCATTAAAAATGTTACCAGTATCAATCACTCAGTCCCAGGGATTGCACTTGTCATGGGCTGTTGTCTCCAGCCCTTCTGAGCTGACAGCATGGGGCTGTTTGGCAATTAAATGAACTCAGAAGTCCACTTAATCTCCCCAGACAAACAGCCTGAAGGATGTGCATGAATCCAGGAGAAAATGAAGCTGATCTGCAAAATTTACTCAGATGATGTCATGCGATGAGCTTCTCACTTTCTTTTTAGAAAAGAGGCTGAATGTAAAATTTCATTACCTGGATGTCAGCTTTAATTAACATCCTTTAAAGTGGTAGATTATGAAGCACTATGCAAGTCAGAGGGCTCCAGTGTCTGTTATTAAAAAGTAAAAAAGGTAACATTGGGGGGAAAAACCCTAAAAGCTGTATCTCATGTGAGGCTAAAGGAAGTGCCCAGCTGCATGAGTCCTGCAGCGTGCAGGTGCTGTGGCTCTCTACCAACAATTTAGTGTTTCCCAGTACCCAGGGATAGCTAGCAGCACCACGCACCTTGCCTGGGGAGTAAGTCAGTCCTGCTGTGTGAGGAATTATCTGTGTGCTATTTGTTACAATGTGCCTTGAGGAAGGAACCCACTCGCTTTTGCTACTGAGGCAAGCCCCAGTATGGGGAGCTAGGAGCAAGAAGTTTGGGACTGAAGATGAACTGAAGCTAATAGGTATGGACACCCAGGCTAGGGACAGAAGTTACACATAATCTGGTGTGATAACTAGGGACAGAAGTTACACATAAACAGAACAGAAGTTCAATACACACAAACCAATTTCAGAATGGCTGAAACTGGGTTAAGATAAACCTGGTTGAATGTAGTATCAGACTTAACTGATTTGGATCAAACCAGTTTATGAAACTTCTGTCCCAGACCCCAGGGACAAGGACACAGACCACGAGCTGGTTTCCTTACGTGACTCTCAGCCCCTTCCAGGAAAGAGGATGTGCATTCTTGGGGGAGATGCACTTGAGGACAGCAATGAGGCTGCAGATAGGGACTCTGGCTTGTTCAAGTATTGCTATCAAGTGTTGGGACGGCCCTGAGCATGTACCCCAGTGCTGCTCTCAGGCTCCCTGTCTCAGGCATGCTCTTGATGTGTGTGCAGAGCTGCTCCAAGGCAGCTCCACGTGCCCCTCTCTGCAATTCAGCACCTACTGTTTGGAAGCGAGTGGGCAGGGCACAGTCCAGAGGCAGGGCTGATAGGATTTAGGGTCCACTGTGGTTAGGACTGTGTAGTTGTTACCTAGATGAGAACTGAGGAGATGCTTTTGTTTATGGTATTTCTTGGTTCTTAATTAGTTTCCTATTTAAGCGAAGCTATAATTTGAATGTGGCTGTTAATATGGAGGGAGCTAAGAAAGGCTTTCCCTTCAGGACACATTCTGCCAATGCAACTGATATCATAGAAGGACTTGGACTTGGAAAGGGCTATCAGTGGAGGTCCATTTAAAGACAGCCAAGCCCTCTGGACTGAGAGGAACCAAGCTATGGTGACCCACATTACATATACTATCAATGCTTAAAGACAAAGCTGCCTAGATTGAACTGGGATGGAGGGGGCACTGACACAGGACCTCTACAGTGAAGTGGGAGGCAGGTCAAGGACTTGGTGACTGCATGGCTACACACCCTGACTGGAGATGGAGCCCAGCACTAGCCCTCCATCCCCTCAGGTGTCTTCCCGTAAGCTGCCTGTACTTTCAAGGTACAACTTTTAAGCCTGGATGCCTGAAGCTCATATTTATTTAGTTGCCTGAATCTGGGCATCTGGGTGATGATAATTGTTGGTGAAAAGTATCAGGAAGGTGTCACAAAGTGCTTGCTTAGATTTGAAGCAGAGGCCCTGGGAATGGGCTTCACGTCTCTTAATTTCAGCTTGGATCTAAATCTCCTGGGTCCATTTGGTTCATTCGTTTACTCGGAAAACTAATGATGAGACAGACTGCGATGTAGCGTTACTCTGAAGAGATTCCCAGCTTGCCTAGGTGCTGGGACACTTCCCTGCTGGCAAAGACAGGCCATCTGGCACTGGTATTTGCACTGTGGCGACTGTCTAGCCTTAAAAGATATTCTTTGTCTCACCCAAGGTAGTGATTGATGGCTATGGGACAGCACTTGAAAGAAGCCATTTATAGGGCCCTGTCATTTTGTTATGAGCTTCTGAATGTCAGAGTCAGATAACTTTTGAGCCCACCTGAAGCCCTGTAGCACAGTTCCCTCTAAGCTGTACGCATGTGCAGCTGCGCACAATAAAAACTTCATGCCACGCAATAACTTTTTAATGCCATACACACAGTGGCATACCAACAGGGGGTGGGGGAAGGTGGTAGGGGGCCATGGCTAGTGGGGGTGCCCAGTGCTGTAGCAAGGGGGTGCCAGTGCTCCTCCTGCTGCCGCCGCCAGGTTTGCATCCGGCTGCTTGCCCCCCGCCCCAACCTGGCCACAGGCTACTGCAGGAGGTGGGAGGGACGGGCACACTGAGATACCCACACACTCCCAGCCAGGATTGCTCACGGATCGCTAAACCTTAGAGGGAACGTTGCCCTGTAGGCGGATCGGCCTGGCTGAATCACAGAACTGCCTGCAGTTGCACACATACTAGGCAAAGACGAGGAAAACCACCTGAGAGCTTTAATTGGTTGCTAGGCAATGGTCGAGAGCCTGATGCCTCTTTCACCATGTCTACCCCATGCAAACCCTCAGCACTCTGGCTTCTTCCTTCTCTGAGATAGGATGCCTGTCTCCCTCGTCATTAATTGTTGTTTATTGGTCTTTTATATTTTATCGCATGGTGTGATATACCAGTGCTGCCTCCCGACCTTGGTGGATGCATCTGTTGGGTGGGCACCAGGGTCTGAGGTGGAAGGGAGGGGGGAGTGTTATACTCACGGTGTCAGAATTGAATTTCCCATGGCCTTTCAAGAAATTGCTCAGTCCATTATTCTTGGCCTTGAGGGGCTGCTGTGGCTGGGGTCTCTGCTGCTTGCTAGTGGCATTCTGTTTGCTGCTTCCCAGCTGTGGCTTGGTCGCTGGTTTGCTGTGGGACCCAGCCGTGGCCCCAATGTCTCCTGCTATCTTCCACGCTCTTGCAGGAGATGGACTCTTTGCCGTGCTGCTTTCTGGCATGTCATCTCCTCCATCTGATAGCGGAGATGCTTCTTTTGCTTTCTCTGCCACAAGCTCCTTCTGTGGAGCTGCCAATTCTTTCCCACCCCACCCTGCCCCACCTTGAACCAGGACAGAGGCCTGTACCAGGAGGGCAGCAAGGATGGTCAGTGCATAAATCTTCATCGTTAGGCTTCAACTCCTTGTCTCAGGTGCTTGGTGTTCCTCTGCCCAACCCACGTGTTTGTAGGGCAGATCAGAGATCAGAGCAGCCTCTTGCTCTGTGTGGATAACTGAAGCCTTTTTATAGTCATGATGTACCCAACCCCATCCCACCTCCTCTTTCTGCTTGTCAGCATCGCTGAAATCCTAGCTTTCACTTGATGCCATCAAATCTGATTGATGCCGCTTACAAAGTTCCCCCATTCAATGCCACCCCAGACTCTCCCACTCCCCTCTCACAAACAACACCTGAGTTATCCCTGAGCGCGTATGTGTCTGGACCTGCGTGTGCCTATCTAGCATAATCTTTTCCAATTGTGTGCCTGGAAACTTGGCTAAATGGCTTTTGCAGGCGGGAGTGTGCTTACAAAGTGGGTCTACTGGCAAACTGTTTGTGTATGACTGGGGAAGATTGGAAAGAGATGTATAAGATGAAGGGGGTAATTTGGTCTCTGAGCTACCTTTTAAAAGCATATATTTTTAAATACCAAAGATGATTGATTACACACTGTCACCACTAGGTGCTCTCTCTGTCTTTCACTGTATCCACAGGCAAAACTGGGTATGTCTACACATTCATGAATGCACTTTAGGTAATGCACATTAAATCTAGTACCTCCATTATGAGGCACTACATAAAGCTACATTAGCCTATTTTAATGTGCATTAGCTAAAGAGCATTTTTTTTGTGATGCTTTAATGCTCATTAAAATAGGCTAATGTGCATTAAAGTGCACGTGTAGATGTGCCCACTGTTGCTACTCCTGTTATGCTACTGGACCAGGCTCTCCTTTGAGACGCTTCATGGTGTTGACTGCTGAATGGTACTCTTCTCAGCCAGAGGGTTGTTCCCAGTCCCAATCTTGAGCACAGGTGCTAGCCCCCTTCCACCCAGGGGCAGCAAGGAAATATGATCCAAATCAAAAACTGGCCAATCTGGTCCGTACATTTTTCACAGCAAAAAAAGAAAAAGAAAATGCAGGTTCTAGGCAAAAGTATGATTTATCTATTAGTACCCAATGAGTTTTTCACTTGTGAAATGTAATGGATTGACAGCCCCAGAGCTGGAAATTTATGTCTAGAGAAGACACAAAGCATGAGCAGCCACAGTGTCTTCACAATGCTATGCTAGTGTGCTTCCAGAGGAAACACTGCTAGTGAGAGAGATGTCTCCATAGCTCAGTCAGTCTCTATCCTGTCATTTATCATCAGTGCCAGCGATGATGATGGTTTTATATGATGTGGATATCTGTCCATTGGGAACAGGACTGAAGCCACCAGGTCACCTCACCTGGGCTTTCAGGCTGCCATGAGACAGCACGTTTTGACCTCATTTAGATTTTAACTGTACCTCAACAACTGAGAATCGCCATCTTCCACCATTACTAATCCCTCTTTTTTGGTTGGTATTCTCTTCAGGTTCTTAGGGTATTCCTGTCCCTGGGGTCTGAGTGCTTCCCAGAAAGGTATCAAGCAATATGACAAGCATTTGGCATATGCTGTCCTGTGCTTCACTCTTTTTCTCCAAAGGGAAAACACTATGAGGGTTAGTGAGGTTTTTTTTGGTTGTTTTTTTTTAATAATCTATGTCTTCTGTGCTATGTGTGTTTGTGATCGCAGGTAAGGGAGTGAGCATTGCACTTGGAATGGAAGATGATGATGATGATTATATCCGAGGCTGTAGTTTATTCCTCATGGTTGGGACCAGGAAATGTGTTCCTAGAAATGACCTTTTTTTGACTCTCCTAGAAATGTGCTTCAATCTGGCAGTAGGCAGCTCTCTTATGCCAGAGAAGCATTGCTCCTCATCCTCAAGCTTCATGCTTTGTTTCAGCGTATTGGGCCTAGGCCTGAGCATCAAGAAGACGAGGACTCTGGCTTGGCATCATCAAGTCTTCTGGGGGGTGAAAATGTGATCTTTTCTTATTTAGAAACACCTCTGGAAATAGCTTTTTGTTTCTATTTTTGAAATAGAAAATAGAAAAGAAATATTGAAAAGTGAGGCAGGGGGAGCGGGGGAGCCTCAGAGATTGTAACTCACTGACAGTTTCTGAGAGCTTTTTTCCCCTTCTCTGTCCTCACAATGATACATGTGGAGTTAATAGCCAATATGGTACAAGGTGGTTATCAGTTCCAGTCAGATGCTTTGCAAAAGAAGACCTAGGAGGAAAGCCAGGGACCTCTCTAAATCTCACTGCTCAGCACCAGAGTCCTACATGCACAACCTGCTCCTTGGTTACTGCCAAATTTCCAGATTGCAAAGAAACTTCAGTGTGAGTACTGGCTGTTTTGCCAGCTGTGCTATACCCTCTGGCGGGAGGAAATAGCCTGTCAGTGGTTTTCAAACTGAGTTTTGTGGCACTGTGGGGTTCCTGAATAGGTTCTGCAAAAAGCTTGGGGTAAATGGCAGAGTGGGCTGGGAGGTGGTACACCGCCACTGCTGGGCCTGGTCACCCGCATCAGCTCACACAGCTCCTGGAGCCAGGGGTGGGATTCCACAGCACAAAAATAATCTGGAAGTGTTCCTTGGCTTTAGGAGGTTTGAAAACCACTGGCCTAAGTGAAATATGAGCTTCCTTGCCATTACATTTCTGGAAAATGTGTGCCTCTGGTGATACAAAGCACAACTACCAGTGCTCATAATGAAGAGAAGAGCTAAATTGGCTTAGCTGCTGAATGGCTAATCTGAATTGCTGAACTGGAACCGGAGGACAACTGCACCTACACCCACATCCGTGCTCCTATTGGTGTCTATATACAGTGCGCCAGTGAAGATGCACGCAGCCACCAGCTCCACGGCTCCGGAAATGGAACATTGAACAACACTGGCCTGTTAAAGCTGGAGCTGAAAAAGTCGACGTTTTGTGGATCAGGTACCTTAGTTTGACTTGCAGACCTCCTGGGTGGCATCCTGGCATTTGGAATTGCTCCGTTTCTTCTTGTGATGCAAGTTAGAGAATGGGGGTTAAAATCATCATGAGCCTTTTCACATGTGACCTCAGAGTGATTTGAACAGAGGAGGGAGTGCTCAGAGGGCACCACTGAAGGGCTTGTGCTAAATATCCAGAGGCATGAGTTTGAGCATCACTCTGGACTCATGCTACAGTCTGCCCCCAGTTAGCCCAGATTTAAATCCAGACCTGGTTATTTGGGCTGTTGAGTCAAAGGTGACTGGACACTACTGGCCAGCGGCCACTTGACTTCCTTGCACACTTTAAGGATGCTGGCTGCTGGGCTCAGAGGGGACTTTTGACCTTTTGACCTAATGCTTAAACAGCCCTTGCCTTCAGCATGGGAATCAAGCGAGTAGCACAGATAGCTGGGAGGCTGCTCCTTGAGTATGGACTGTATACTCCTATGTACCTACTCATGTCTAGCAGTGTGTTAGTATAGACCTCTTCAGCAGCTTCAGTTCTTGGTAGCACTGAAATCATTGGAGCTAGAGCAGGTGTATTCCCTCTTAAAGGTTTATTTGCTAAAATGGTCAGAAGATCACTCCATTAAATATCAATGGGAGGTATTATTTATACAATATAACACTGAGTACTCAAGCTTTGCATTAGCTACTTGCCAGAAGCTTATGGACTGCACCTATAAACAAATGAATGTGCAACTGCCCTCAGCAGTAATGTAATAACATAAAAGTAATAAAGAGCTGGATGTCAGAAAGGGCACAAGTGGAAGAATAATCTTGTGTTTAAGGCACTGGATAGAGAAGCTGGACAAACTTTGTTTCTATTCTCACCTTTGCCACAGACTACAAGCTCACTACAACCTTGGAAAGTCACTTCATCTCCATCCCTCATATTCCCTTCTACAGGACAAAGACAGTGCCGTACCTTCCTGGCTCAGTGGATGTAGTAAGGTTGCATTCATTAGTGTTTGCGAAGCACTCAGGCTGCAGTGGGGACCAGAGGAATTTCTACATATTTAGATCCCAGCATCCAATGCTCTATTTTGGTCTCTGGGCCATGTCAAAGAAGTCTACAGGCTGTTTGGCCTAAGGATGGCTTTCAAACCTTCCCTGGTAGAAGTTGCTTATCTCAAGTATCCGTTGTTTTGCTGGGTTCCCAGAAAGGCTCTTCCTGAGGAGAGAATGGTTGGCTGAGCAGGCCTGATGTAAAGAGCCTGCTTTTCAGCTCTGAGCTGAAGGAATGACCAGCCTCCTTTGCTTGTAAGTCTACTCTCTGGGAATACGAAGATCCCTAAATTTTCCAAGAAGGTACATGTAATAAGGTGACAAGGGTGTAGGTTGTAGCCACGTTGGTCTAAGGACATAGGCAGACAAGGTTCTTTGGGTAAATCCGGTATCTTTTATTAGACCAACTCAAATTGTTGGAAAAATTCTTGCAAAGGAAATTTTTTGCAACTATTTGGGTTGGTCTAATAAAAGATATCAGATCTACCCAAAGAACTTTGTCTGCATAAGGTGGCAAGTGTCTTTAAGGAAGAGGAGGCCTGGGGATAGCAGCCATGTTCTAGTAGCCCCACTTGCTACACTTGTGAGGCTTAGATTTAAGAGGGAGAAAGGCCAGCAGTTGGAGACTGGTTAAGGGGGTGGATAGGCAAGCTCCCCGTATGAGAAGTAGGAAGCCTTATACATAGGAACTGACTGTAGACTGTGGCCTGAAAGAAGAGCTGGGGTAGGGCAACTGTGTTGATTATCACTTGGGAGAGTTGGTGAGGCAGCAAGAGAAGATATTCCCGCTGGGCCAGCCTACAGAGAAGGGGGATCTGTGTGGGGCCTCAGACATAGGCAGAGGGAGAAAAAAATTGGGGGGGGTGCTAAGTGTCCCCCCTAGGCGGGAAAGTCTGTGGGGGAAGGGGTGGGGTGGGAGGGACTGGGACTGAGACCAGGCAGGGATCAGGAGGGAGTGGAGCCAAGCCGGGCCCAGGATCAGGATTGGGGCTGGGGCCCACTGCACCTGTGTGGCCACCCTTTCCCCTGTGCCCGGGGTCATTGCCCAGTGCCGGTGCCCCCTGCACCAATGAATCCACCACACCTCAGTCCCACACTGGCCCCGACTCTGCACTGCCAAGGGGGCCCCGGAGCCAGGGGCTAGAGTGGGGCCAGCCTCAGCAGTGCTGCTGGGCCAAAGGGGATGGAGCCCCTGGGACACCCGTGCTTGCCCCACATCGGGGCAAGGTGTGGGATGAAACTGCAGTTCATCTGGGGGGCATGGGGAGGGGGTGGCAGCTCCTGCCACTGCACACGTCCCAGGAGGCATCAGGGTTGTGTGCCCCTGGAACTGTGCAAGGCAAGGCAGGATGCTGCTGGGGCCAGGGCAGCGCCAGACTCTTCCTGTCAGGGGGGCTGGGCTGAGCTCAGGGTGGGTGGCAGTGGCAGTGGCTCTGGGAGGGGGGTCGGGTGGGTTGCTGCAAACTTTGGGGCAGTTGCAACCCCCCCTCCCATAGCCTTCTCCCAGTGCTGCAGCCCCAGCTGCAGCCCACAGCAGCAGCGTGCCCTACCCTGTGCAGATGCAGGGGCATGCACCCCCCCATGCCTCCCGGGGTGTAGTAGCAGGAGTCACGCCCCTAGATGAGCCACTCACGGCTCAGTCCCGTGCCCCACCGGCGGTGCAGCACCTGCCCCTCCCCTAGCCCCAGCCCCACTCCCTCCCCACCCCTGCTGCAGCCACCAGAAGCACTCAGCCAAGCTGCCTTGTGGCCCTACCTCTGCCCTATGTTTGCGAGGGGCTAAGCCCTGTTAGCCCTCCCACCCCCCGCTTCCACCGCCTATGGCCTCAGAGGAAGGGTAGCTATCTGGATAACTAGAGGAGAGCACACAAGAGGAGTGAGAAAAAAATACCTTCAAGGAGGGATGTGACAGGGAGCAGCTCAGGGATTCAGCACCTGATGAAAAACTAATTTTGGCTGTCTTATATGGAGTCCCTGGGCTTGCTTCCCTGCCAGCCTCCATTGTGGTGGTCACTAAAAATCTGGAGACTGTTGAATATTACTTTGAGAAGGGACAGGCTGATAGAGACCAAGCTGGATGGGAAAACAACATTTCTCAGACAGGGGTGTAGGAAAAACAACTGAGTCTGGTTTGCTGTAACTCCTACATGAGTAAGGGTAGGCAAAGGTGGTCATCTGGGCTAGGTACAGAAATTACATGTAAACTGGTTTAAGTCATCAGAGACTGTAACAGAACAAACGCTTAGTGCACATAAACCAGTTTTCAGAATGGCTGAAACTGGTTTAAGATAAATCTGGTTGAATGTAGTATCAGACTTAACTGATTTGGGTCAAACTGGTTGATGAAACTTCTGTCCCAGACCCTTTTCTTGTTCAAGTTAAATCAGAGTCCCCCAGCATCCCACCATACTTTCCAGCCCTGGACTGGGCTGTGCTATCTGCTCCAGAGAGCAGGGCCGGCCCACTCCTCTGCTCCCTAGCCGAAGCAGTGAGGGCTGGCTGACAAGGGGTTGTGGGGGGAAGCCTGGCTGGGGATGCAGCCCAGTCTACAGCTGGGGTCTGGGACCAGGGATGAGGGTTAAACACCCCTTCCCCTGCTCAAACTTTGTGTCGACTGCAACTATGGACTACAAATCCCAGAGGCACCTGGAAGCAGGAAGAGGAAGTGATGAGCAACTCTGTGGAGTCCTGCTGTTGTGATTCTGGACTGCAAATCCCAGAGACCTTGGGGGCAGCAGGAAGAGGAAGTGAACACACAGCCAGAGAGCCCTACACTAGTGCCTCCTCGCTTCTGGCCTGAACTACTGTAAGCATGTGGCTGCATTTCCTGAATCAAAGGTAAATATCTAGTAATTTCTGTTTCAGTTTAATCTGTGCAGTTTAGACTAACCTGCAAAGACTGAATCTATACAGCCTCGGGCTTTTTGACTGTCTGTACTTTAGCTTTATAGTGCAATCTGAGGGGTTAAGCAACCTGATTTTGTGGCCTCTGGGTGGTATTACACTGGGAAATCTGGGAGGAAGGCCCAAATAATATTGTCATAAGTCTTCTGCACACAGCCAGGTATAATCACTGTAGTTTGGACCCAATCCAGATTATCCACTCCTTAAAGGGAACAAATACCAAATTTAATGTGGCTGAAAGAGAGAGGTGGCAGTCAAGAGCACTCTGGCACAGAAGCTCTAGTCCATCCTACATGTCTTTGCCTCTGGCCAGCTTTGAGCTTTGACCTGCTCCAAGCTCACGCTGAAAGTACTGATCTTCTGAGAGATGGGCTCACGTGAGCGGAGGGAGAAGCTTGCAGAGAGGAGGCCCATCCGGACGCAGGTATCTGTGTCGTACCCAGCTAGCAGGCCAGAGATTATTCCTCCCATTAAACTGTGAAGAGAAAGGAAGGGCTGTTTTGGCAATCCCACAGAAATTGCAGAGGCAAAATAATCATTCTCTAAGCCGTGTAAACAGGAACTGGGAGGGGGAGATTTGAATCTATAAAGAGAGGGGCTTTCTCTTCTCCTGGTTTTTCATTACTTGAAAAAGTTAGAGGAAAAACTACTGTTTCAATCAGAAAAGTCTGGAATGGGAGAAAGTTCTGCTTTCCCATACTACTTTTTTTTTGGTATCCTTTCATGTTTTTCTAGATGGAAAAACAAAAGTGAGGTTCTTCCTCTCCAACCCTTCACTTTGTCATGCACTTTCCCCCTGCCCCCACTCTTCCCTGTTGGGCAAAAAGCTAAAAACGTAGAAAATGGGTTTCTTCCCTCTGCGCTTTAACTTTTCCACCCCCTTTTTCAATTAAAATATTTAATGTGAGGGGAAATGGAAAGAAAGACCCTGTTACAAATCAAAAATGGAAATGAAAACTTAAATTTAAGCAAAATGCTTTAAAAAATGTGATTTACTTCATTTTGAAATTTCCCACCAAAAATAAAACACTGAAAATATTTGGAACAAAAGAAGGGCTTTGTTCTATTTCTTTTTATTTGAGAAAAAGAATACTTTTTTTTTTCTTCTAACCAGGTCTGTCATAGGTTCTCATTGATAAACCAAGTATTACAGCAGAAAAGTGCCATTCATGTTGTCATGAGTGTGTCACTTCTAACTTTGAGGGGAGAGGCAAAGAAAGGAGAGGAGGAAAGAGAGAGAGCCTTGTGATTAAAGCAGTACATGAGAACTTGGGAGACTGGGGTTCATGACCTGCCTCTACAACACAGGTCTCATATGCAGCACTGTACTTAGACTCCTGGCAGCCCCGGGCAAACTTTTAGTATCGGGCCCCCCTTTGCCAGAGATAATGATAATAATAAACAAAAAAATTACCATTTTTGGGCCCCTTTTCTGTCCAGGCCCCAGGTGGTTGCCCAGTTTGCCCATGCTTGTGTCCAACCCGCTCATATAACTGTGAGCAAGTTACTACATCTCTCTGTGCCTCAGTTCCTATCTACAAAAGAGGGATAGTACTTCACTAGCTTACCACTGCATTAGGTAGATTAACGCGTTTGTGATTTTTTTGAGGCAGTAGTAAATGATGATGATGATGATGATGAAAGTCATCTTTTCACACTGCAAGGCACACTTGTTTTCCCCAAGCTGTTTGAAAATGGAGGTGGGGAATGAGGGTAGGGAGCTGGGAGTTGGAGGGAATGATTTTAGTTTGCCTGAGTTGCCAGTGGCTTGTTCTGGTGACTTCAACTTCAACAGGGAGGAAATCTGTGATGATGTCCATCCACGACATCTAGAGCAGAGGTTCTCAAACTGAGGTCCACAGACCACCATTGGTCTGTGAGCTCCCTTCAGGTGGTCCGCAGAAAGGTTGTGGAACAATCGAGAATATCTGTACTTGTAAGGTAAGACTACTGATATTAAAATATGAGTTGTGTGCTTTGATTTGCAGAACAAAAAAAAAGTTTATTAAGTGGCCTGCTGAGACCCTCAGCAATTTTCAAGTGGGCTGCGAAAAAAAAACTTGGGAACCACTTATCTAGAACACACAGCGAGGGGCCTGAAAAGTCTACCTAGGCTCACAAGTAACAGGAGGACAGAGAGTGACAAAGATCATAAGAGAAAAAAGTGAGAGCGAGACAAAGGGAGAGAGTGAGGAGGGCTAACCAGGACTTGTATGTCCTGTGATGATGACATGGGTGCTTACAGAAAGTCAAGAGCTAGCGCCCACATTGTTGAAAGTACTTAAGTCAAAGTAGCCCATGCAACTTATCAGAGAAGTGGCTTCTCTGGTCCCTGAGGCAGAGCTCCCAGGCTGTCCTGTGCATAAGGACCCGCACAAGGTCTCTAAGTGTGAAGAGCCCAAGCTTGTTTGGTTCCTGGGGGTCATCTCTCCCTAATAAAGGTGGCATTACAGCACAGGAGGGCATCATCTAGCCTGAGAATTGCCCCTGCTCTGTGCAGGCAAGTGCTCGATCTAGCAGTGATGGGCAAGGGGGACCTTCTTGTCAAGATTAAAATAGCCTTCTGATCTGGAAAACAGAGGCTCCAGGTGCTTGTCATTACACTGCAGTGGGTGGGGAGGGAAATTTTCCATGTCATACTCAGACTAATTACCTGTTTGTTTCTATCTAACAAAAGCAGGGAGACTTGTGGGCTGTGATCGCTGTTCAATCTTTCAGCAGCTCCTGAGGCTTGGAATGAATAATGTGGGGGAATCTTTCCTTAACAATGCCATGTACAGACATGTACTGTTATGCTATCACAGCAACCAGGGAGCAAACAGTTGCCACAGCCCTACCAAGGAACCAGCTAGCTGGACAGCACCTCAACCAGGGTGCCCTAGGGTACCTAGAGATCCATTCAAGGGTGCTGTGGGTTGTCGCACAACATTAACACTGTTAGGTGTGCAAATATGATTCACAAGGTAAGATTACAGGTTTCACACAGGAGTCTGTAGTGTTAAAATAATTCTGCCTGTATGGTCTTTCTGAGTTCTTTGCAACAGAAGAATTGCTCTACCATCGTTCTTCAGTCAAAAAAAAAAGAGTCAAAACGAAGAGCTTGCATTTCCCAAGGGGTGCCGCAAGTCCAAAAAGGTCTCAACCACTGATTGAGAATCTTAAATAGATATAAGAAGGAAGAGAAAATAACACAGCAAAAATTAGACTGTTCATAATGATGGCACTGAGCAGTGTGGTCTGACCTGTGGAGTACTGGGGCTGAGGTAGAAACGATCCAGGGAGGGGCAATGCCATTGTTCAGAGCAGGAGTCCTCAACCTTTTTTCATTAATGAGCACTGTGATGACTCAGCCTTTTTCATGGAGCATTAAAAGAAAATCAAATAGCTATAATAATCATCTTCAATTATGCCTTTCAGTGTGATTCTTGACATGATTGCGAGTGCTTTCAAGCACTGTTGTTGGACTTGTTGGAGAGCACTTTATGAAATCACAAGAGCACTATGGTGCTTGTGAGCACCAGGCTGAGAATGCCTGGTTTAGAGATGGTAGGAGGATGAGCATATGAGGACTCACTAGAAACACAAGGGTTATTTACTGCAGAATAATAGGAGATGGGGCTTTGCCGTGTGTCAGCTGCTTGCATGCATTCTCTATGCCTCATAGTAAGTAAAAGCTAAATGAAGATACTCGTCCCTCTTTCATTGAGGGCTAAGCTGCTGCAATTTAGCTTTTATTTATTGTGGAGCAAGAGCATACACATGGGCAATTACTGCAGAGCAGCTGATGTATAGCAAGGCCCTTCTTTTATCCCAGGTTCTTCGTACATCTATCTGTGTTCTTAGTTTAGACAAAAGAGGTTACTGGAATAATTAAGGTTTGCAAAAAAACATCCAATAGCTTTCCCTGCTGTCTGCCAGGGTAAAAAAATGGCAGGCTTAGCACCTGGTCAAATATGTGGCAAATGAAGGTAGAAAAATAAAGGGGAAACCTTATGTACTTGCAGTATCTGCACAGATCATGGCAGCACCAAGTCAGAGTCAATTATTACAGCTTAGGAATCAAGGGCTGGATAATTATGACTGCATGACATGTGCGTACACAAGTTAAGAGGAGAATAATAAGAGCTTATTCTTAAAGGATGTAAGGCAATAAGTAAAAATTGTCCCTTCCTATCCCTATGTACAACAGTGCAGGGATAAATAGGTAAGTTATGGCAAAGACTCTTCAGGAACACAGGATTTTGACCACAGCCAGCAGCACAATTTTAGATGCGATTGTTCCTGTGAGGCCATTCCTTTGCTTGTGGCAGCCTATTCTGGCACTGGCAGACCCTACTGTTTAGCAAAAGCCACAGTTGAGGCCAAACCCCACGTCCAGTTGAGAGAGACTGACTCAGCTTTGATTTAAGGTAGTTTACTTTGCTTTTACTGGTGCTGTGATACTTTGACCAGCTGCTAGCTTGAAAACATCTGTCAGCCCAAAGCAGTGCATCCTAAATATGCTACTAAACTCTGGGATGCTGTGGTATAGCTTCATGCCTATTCCATGAAAATAAGTGGCCAAACTAGCTTCAAAATGCTTAGGGGAAATATTGGAGCACAGTCTGTCCATTGCCCCCCCTCCCCAGCATTCACCTCTCCTTTGTCTTATGGTTTTAGTACCTAATTCCCAAACCTTAGGGTGAACTTTATCTTGACAGTAGTATTAAAGAATTCTACAGTGGAATTCAGGTGGAGGGAAAAAGGGGCTGCCACAAGCATATCTCTTCTCTGGGTCATTAGCAATATACCTGTCACCTGCTCCTGAGACATTCACAATCTCCTCCCTGGAGACGGGGACTGCTGGGTAGTGTGTAGCACACAGCTCACCTGCAGCATTCTGTAGAAAAAGAGAGAAGATGGGGCATTACTGAAAGTCTGCTCAGGTCAAGAGGCAACAGGTAACTTGGCTGATCACATACAGAGCTGCACAACTACTTAAAAGTCCAAATAACGTGTTTTGTACGTATCAAGTCAAATTCTTTTTGGCTGTGCTTTAACCTATGTGGAATACATTTTCCCCATTCATTTGTCCACTCAAGTTTTATTATGATATATTCATGGGGGGCAGGAGTTGTTAATCTTACACTCATAAATGCCCAGGAAAGCACAGTTTAAAACTGCTTTTTGTCATTATTCTACAGAGAAGGTTCCAAAGTATAAGGATGGAAGGCTGTTTCCCTTGCTAACCCTCCAAGCCTTACCATCTCTCAAGGACAGATAAACTGATAGCAAAGCTTCACCAGGTTTCAGTGCCACTTGGATGACTCAAACACAAAGGACTTTTCTTTAAAAAAAAAAAATGAAACACAAAGGACTTTTCTTTAAAAAAAAAAATGTGTCCCAATCAAAATCAGCCAAATCGAGTCCAAATCCGTGAGTCAGTCCAGAACCATAAGTGGCCCTGCAAGCAGCAAACATCCTCCACCCCCACCACGGGCTTCAGATATTTCCAAAGTCTTTTGGCAGGCATCCTATGTGCAGGCCCAAGCCTGGAGGCTTGGGGTTTGGATGCCCCCAAGTTTCGCCTGCCCTCAGCCATAGGGCCACAGAAGCAAGCGAGGGAAGAGCCTCCCATTTCCATAAAGTGGGCTTTAAGCCCCAAGACCCCGGTGGGTACTAAGCCACGCCAGAAGAATAGTTATTCCCAGGAACACTAAAGGAAGACTGCCTTCTTGGACCCAGATACATGGTGTTTGCCCTGCCAGACACAAAGGACTGATTACTAATCCATTGCCACTCGTGTGCCCCTACCTGTGTGTGTGTTCCAGGGTGAAGACACACACTCCCTCCCATGCTCCTGCCGCACAGTAACACTCCGTGAGACCCAAGTGTTACCACCACGCAGCACAGGTGTGTCAGCAAGGGGCAGGCCAAAGTCATCGCAGTCCTGACAACGTCTTCCAGCCTCGATGGCAGGTCTTTAGACAGCAAGGGTGTGGGGGAGGGAAGCCATTATGAACTGCAAGCATCAGAGCACAAAACTTTCGACTTGAGCTTTCTATTGATGTGGAGCTGCTTGTACTTTGCATTCCTGACCGCAATCCTTCCCCCTCCCTACTGTTGCAAATATAGCCCTCCTTATTGTCCGTCCACTGTGAAGCGAGGAAATGCCTCTTACAGAATTATACCTTGGGACAAAATGTTGGAGTCATAAAGCATGATATGTGCCTTGATGTCAGTTTATCAGTGCCAGCTCATGGTCTGTGAAGGAAGGAGCATGAATATATATTCCATCAGAGTGTGGTAATCTTGCAATAAACTGGTAATTCTGTTTAATTGGCTGGGCAAAGTCATGAAAACAGGGACTCCCATTTTGGGACTGGTGGGAATCCATCTGATGCGTGAGTCTGTCTTGTTTCATGTGAATGAGCTTTGTGGGGTATGGGCAGATTTTGAGGTGGACTACACCAAAATCATTCATAAATTCCCGCCACATTTTAACTTGTCTCACCCGAGGTGAAGGGCTTATTAGGTAGCCAGTGCTAGCTGTTTTGAGATACTTGTTTTAAAAAAATAAAGATGCCCAAACGATGACAGGGAAAGATCTGCGCATGCTCTCTCAGAGCACACATGGTGGTTACAAGCTCCTCCTTTGGATGAGCTATAACTTCTACGTGAGTTCACTGCAGTCATGACTAGCACTGGCCTTCCCTGTGTTTGGGAAGCTACCATCACTACTTTTGTAATCAAAGTGAATTATTCTGGTGTCTCCAGCACAGACTGATAGTGTTGTAGCTTGGGAAAGTGCTGGTTAAGCCTAAGCAGTACGCAATCAATTTGCAGTGGAGCTTCTCTTGGCGCGTCCACATGAGTGCGCATGCGCATTTCCCAGAGTAAAAATAGCAGTGGCACAATATGTGCAGCTGCTACTTCTCCCTAGAAACACTCATGCATGTGCGCTCTGACATGCTCTGGCATATAGCAAGTTGTCCCAGGTGGGGTAGGGGAGGCTGGCCCCAGCAGCCTTACCTGGGGTCAGGCTCCAGTGGTGGCAACCTGGCAGCAGGAAGCCTGGTTGGCAATCGGAGCATGGCTCCAGCTGGCCAGGTTCTGCTTTCAGGTGGCACATGCTGCCGCCATATGCACCACTCTGCTTTTTTCCACTGTGGGTTTTCCCATGCTGCAAATTAGCAGCATTGGGAATGCCTACGTGTGTGGTGTGTGCAGTGTATGGTGCTGCAGATGAGTCTGCAGTGCTGCATACTGCACATGAATGCTGGTCTGGACATGCCAGAGAGCCTAGATCATCTGAAAGTTTTTCCCTCGCTGCCCTCTCAGTGTGCAGTACCTGTTGGCACAGGGTGTCCAAGGGTCCGGTTTATTGCTCTTAGTTCTCGCAGGTTGGGGGAGATGTAGGTCAGTGCTCTCCAGCTGTCTGAAAGGAACGGCTTAGAGGCCTTGTTCTCATCTGTTGGCTCATAGCACACTTCAGAATGACACTGTAGTTAGTTAACTACTAGAACATACTTCCTCCATCAGAGCAAACAGCTATTTAAAAGGCTTATTATCATGTTTACCATGCTGAGGTAGCTATAATTTATCAGCATCTAGACTTCTTGTTCATGGCAAGGCAGTCTTACTAATCTACCTTTTTACTGCAACTATGATTAGATTGTTTCTGGCTCTGGGATGCTATGATAAAAGACATAGTTAGGAAGGTATTTTTAGCTTGAAAGTTCCTGCTCATTTGCCAATCTGTCTACTGTTTTGAGGTTTTATGCTGAGCCCTAAGAATTATACCTCCCTCTTCCCCTTCAGAGTTTGCTTCTGAAGAAGCTAGGTAGCAATTCTGAGGTCTGAAGAAGCATTGTGAAAAGTCTTCAACAAAACAAGAGGGATTGAAGTATTTCATGTGAAGCAGGGAACAAATCCTTTAAAAATATAAGGTAGTGCTTATTGCTTCACAAAATGCTCCAGTATTCAAAGCACAGGAGGAATTACAAGCACAGTCAGAACAGCAGCTCCCTGTTGTAACTCATAGCACTTTGCAGGAAGCGCTCTGAGTTACAACGATCCCCTGAATCCAACAGAAGTTCACTGTAGGGTCCCAGGGGTTGGGGAATTCAGCTTCTGGCTGCAAGTCTGTAGCTGGTCTCCCCTAGCAGTGCCCCTCCCTCCTCTCAGAGCCAGCACTGTTTTCAGAAAGGGAGGGAGCTCTTTCTGGGGGTTCTCCAGCCCATGCTGGAGGGTGGGGTGGGTGGATTGGACCCCCCCCCACCCCCTCCAGTGCTGGCTGAAAAAAAACTACATCAAACTCCCTCTGCTCCCTTCTCCCCCTCCCATTCTGAAAACAGCATCAGGGTTGGGAGGCAGTGCAGATACAAGTTACTAAAGCCACTCCATTTTGGAGCATCTTCATCTGAACCTTCATGCAATGAAGATTCAGATTTTCATGGGATCAGGTCTTTTTAAAGTGCTCTGCAGCTGTGCACTTCTGTTTGGTCATGGCTATAGAGCATTTCCAGGGGCTAGATTAGGCAAAAATTGTCACTTCTGTCTTCACCTTAAATGCCCATATTGGTTCTTTACTCTTACCCCTCCTGACTTTCAGTGGGCACTAGGGGATATAGATATTACCCACATAAAAATCAGATCTGGTATAAGATATAAGGCAGAATAAGAAAAACTAGGAATAAATTAAAACATAAGGAAAAAAGAAGGGGAAGAACTAACCCAAGACATAAGATAGTGTGCTTTTGAAATAAGGAAGAGTTGAAGGCACTCTACATGTTACATAGCATGTCTCAGCACACATGTTGTTATGCCCAAAAGGACCTGCTGTTAGTGATTTCCCCTTACCTGGGACCTGGTGCTCTCTGGCAATCTGACAGACATACTGGATAGTGGCAATTGGCATGTTGCCATCAATACATACTACTGGAGCCATGCACAGATGCTGCTTGTACCTGGATACCTAGTAAAGTGCAGAGCACAGTTAGAATAGAAGCAGCTGGATCCATTGCCCTGTGAATGGGTTAGAATGCAGTCTGTCTACCTGCCACACACTTCTGATCAGACTCAGGTACTGCGATGTAGATGAACTATCAATGTTGGCTGCAGCCCTTAGATTTAGGCTTGCAAACCAGCAGCAACTTTTTCTAGGGCAAGTAAGCCTTTCAGGTTCTCTCCCTTTTATTTATAACCCTCCACTTTCCCATCAGGCTAGCTTGTCCTTCACACACAGGTAGATTGTTGTTGACTGTCTTTCAAGCTCATTATTGCTGCTTCTCGATTAGCTGGAGGGCCTAAGGAGTAAAATGAAATGCCTCCACACCTTGATGATTTAGTGGGACCAGGGAGCAAAGGCCAAAGACCCAGCTTCACCAAGGGAATTAGTTGAGGTGACTTTTTTAGCATTGCTATAGTATAATTTTTGGGATCCAGCTCCTGCAGCAGAATCCATGATGCCAAGTGAGGTACTGAATTTCCCTCTCTGGTAAATGAAGAGAATTAGGCACCTCCCAATAGTCAAGATGCTGAGTGAGGGAGAGAAAGGGTGTACCTAAGCTGGACAATAGAGCATGCTGAAGAGATGGATGTGTCAAAAATCCCACCTCTCTCTGGGTCTTTGGTGCCTATCTGCAACCCTGAGTTAGACACCTACATGGAACAGGTATTCACCACCTGGACTGCACACCCCTCTAGACTATAGTATATGAAAGATTGGCACCGCTGTGACTTCTTTTGAATAGAAATGACCAATAGGCTTAGTCTTAACAAATGTATTTGGTCTGAATTCAGCACAGCATCTGT
This sequence comes from Alligator sinensis, assembly GCF_000455745.1. Classification (NCBI taxonomy): domain Eukaryota; kingdom Metazoa; phylum Chordata; order Crocodylia; family Alligatoridae; genus Alligator; species Alligator sinensis. The sequence continues at coordinate 3,314,385 of NW_005841931.1, read as the reverse complement.
TATTCCTCTCTCTGAACCCTTTTGAGGATGGTCAATATAGAAGATATGAGCCCAGTGCCAACACAGGAAGGATCTGGGTTACAAGAGAACATAGGGGATACAGCTATCAGGCAAACATTCAGTTCTTTATAATAATGAATGCCCAAATGTATTCCTGTGTATATATGAAACCTGAGATGAATATCAGAAGAGAATTGATTAGCTCAACACACCTAGAGAGAGTGGCTAGGGAAAAAAATTGCTTCCAAGGCCCTAGAGAAGTCACCAGAAACAGACCTGCAGTGGCCCTAAGCAACGGTGTTGTGCCATCATCAATGAGTTTCTGGGTATTTCTGTCTTAACAGAATGGCCAAGACTTTCAGAACTGCTGCCTGAAGTCTCATTTAGGCAATAGGAGACTTTATGTGGCCAGAACTTTGAAAAAATTGGACAGCCCTTCAGGGGGCCTAACTATGGTCATCAGGAGCCTAATTTATGGACCTATTGGTAAGTGTATGCCTGGATGTTCAAACTACTCCTCCTTCCTCTGTTTTTATGCCTGTGCTATTCACAGACTTTCAAACAATCTAATATCTCTGTACAGGCCATGATTTGGTCTTCTGATATCCATCCAGGGCCTTGTAACTCCCTTCCCAGCCTTTTCCCTTAGGTTTTTGCCCTTCTCACAGAGCAGTCACCTTTTTCTCCAATGAAAACTGGAGGAAGATCACTTCAGGGTCCATTTATGACTATCTGAAGCTATTACTGACATGCAACTCGGATTTCTTCTGCCAGAGGTTGAAAGTGCTACTTCTATGGTACTACTAAGTCTGTACATAGAAAGTAAAAGACAACACCCTCCCCGCCCCCCTTTGGTAGCAAAAAGCATAGGACCTATCACTCAGATAAGCAGCTCAAGTTTTCCTGTTACCAAATATTTCTCACAACTCAATATGTCACGTTCACTTTGGCAAAAGCTGCCTACCACTACCGCCATCCCTGACTACACTCCTAGTCCTGAGGTGGATGCAGAATTCAGAGACAGCTCAGCAAACAATTTCCACCCTCAGGATGGCTAGTCTTCACTGGCATGACGTGTTATAGAAATCACTGGCTTGTGCCATTGCTTCTGCCACAGCTTCTTTCCCATGTCTCTGCTCAATTTCATCAAGAGCAACATCACCAGAGTGCTTTCATCAGGAGAGAAGTTTATAGAGTTTCCACTTGGCCTCTTTCTTGGTTATTTTGCAAAGCTTACAAAGATTAATCTATCATTCAATGGTTTTGTTTTCCTTTCATTGTCAAATTGTGGGAAGGGAAAGGGTGGAGATAGAAGTGGGAGCAATGACCACTTTTTTCCCCTAAGATTTCTCAGCCCTATGAGGGTCCTCCTAATAAACTAATTGCATTTGCCATCCAAATTACCATCAGTCGGTAAGTGCAGGCTTTGCTTTGTCAACGGTGGAATTAGTGGGGAAAGAGGGTGGGGCTGTGGGGGTTTACATGAATCAAATCTTAATCATCATTTCCATTAATGGCCTGAAACCTTCCCTACCTACCAGGCTGAGAAGCAGAATCAGTTTACACAGCTCAGCATGTAGAAGCAGCGAGTAGAGGGGAGAGGAGGTAATCCTATCCATGCTATTCTGGTTTCAAAGCTGGAAATGTCTTCAGATACCTAAGTGGACATGAAGTCATTGAAAGCTCAAAAGTGATTATGACCAATGGGTTCTGGTATAGATATTATGGATAGGATTAATTTGGTGGCATTTTATTGGGGGGGGAAAAGGGCAAAGCCTCTATCTTGCTAGATAGCAATAAGCACCTCTGGTTGGCTAGCAGCTTGTTCCAGGGCCATATCAGTAACTCACATCAGAGGCTAACTGTTGACTTCTACGTGTTGATCCTAATTTCAGAATGCATGAGCTGTAATGGGCAGCCCTGCCAGGGCTTGACTGGGTCAGTTGGGGTCCATCAGGCTGGTGGCACCTGCACACCTTCTGATCATCTGGGAGGGCCGTAATTAAACCTCCCCTCCCTGCCTGGGACAATGGTCTTCCAGCTGTTCAACAGGCAGAAGTCTAACTTCCCCTACAACTCTGGTTACAAGCCTCAGCTCTTACCATTGGGTGTGACTGCCCATGTCCCAGTAGCATAACAGTAACCACCCTGAGCATATAATAATGTTATCTGGATTCCCTCAGCCCCCTACACTCACATTCTCTCGCACACACGCGCGCGCGCGCGCGCACACACACACACACACACACACACACACACCTTAAACATTTGCTGCTGTTATGCATCCATGCTTTCTTCTTACAAGTGAGCAATTATAGGTCAGAGGAAATCCTTACATAATGTTCTGTTATCTGCTGGTGGATGTCCATGTCTCCCAAGCCAAGGCTGAGTTCCCCACTCCCTGTAATCACTGCACAGTAGGTAGCTGTGTTGTGCCCCTCCAGTTGAAGAACACCTCCCATGTCCTATAACAGGAAGAGGAGTCTCTGCCATGTTCAGCTGACCTCAGGATTCTCTTCTAGCCATCCCCATGTAACAAGTACCAGTTATTTAGTAGCAGTCCACTTTACTGTTCTCTGTTTCACCTCCTCCCTTTCTTTTCTGAGCAATAATCAGAAGAACTTTATTGTACCCAATGTGCACAGGTACCATGGCAATGGCTGCATAAATTATTTAGTAAATGGGAATGACAGATTTCTTCCCTAGAGTTGCACAGAAGCATCCACACTTGACTTTCTTCTGATGCTCTTTCTAAAAGATGCCTGGATTTTTCCTTGGCAATCAGAAGGACCCATCACACAAATGCAGAATTAAGTTAGTGGACTGAAGAAAAACAAGTAGTCCCCTCCAGCATTGACAGTTCATGGTTTCTAGTCCAGCAATGCTCTTTGCAATTGTGCTGTGTTTGCTTACAGGACCATATTCACTGTGATGGCAGATTAGAAAAGTGTAAAATTGGATGAGGGTAGAAAGACTACATGCATGCAGCTATGTACAGCATAGGGAGGTCTAATTATTGTTACCCCCTTTCAGCTTGAGCAATTAATGAAAATATTCATTCCTGTATGTTGATTCCCTAAGGAAGACAAATGGATGATGGAGTCTGTTAGTCCTTGGATATGATACCATTTGCTTACAAAAAACAAATATTAAACCTTGTTTTCTTGGCCATGTCAGAATCAAGCAGTAGCAGACAGTTTTTACATAGTCCCAGACCTCTTTCCAGACTTTCCTTTTCCCCAAAGCAAAGCTTTTTTATCAGGATCGTGCCATGAGTTGTTTCTTGCTGTGTTTGATCCTTCTGAAGCCTTTGATATTCTGACTCCAACTCTTCTCTCACTCAAACTCTGGCTGTTGAATTTATATGCAGCCCTCATAGTTCACGTTCCTGAATGGTCTTATATGTGACCTGTTTTGGTTAGTGGCTCCTATCTCTTCACCTAGCCATGAGGAGAAGACACACAACTCTTCCCTCATTTAGCCATAAAAGAGTTAGCTCTTATGCCCACTGGCTTCACTGAGGCTTCTCCCAGTCCAAAGTTACCTTCAGCATTCCCATGAGACGCTGTTACTGCATGACCTACCATATGACTGCAGTAGCGCAGGATGGACTCTGAATGTTCATCCTTCCCCATAGCTGATATAAAGAAGGGAGTCCTCCCAAGGCGGCTTAAGCAATCTACAAATAGATGGCAGTGGAGCAAAGTTATCATTCCAGCAGAGGACCACATGACCAAACCTGAGTCTCAGGCTTTAGAGGATGACATATTTGAGTGGCTATAGCAAGGGCCTTTCCTGGGATGCCTGATGCCCTGTATTCTTCTCATCATCCATCAGTCCCCCACATCTGGTACCTCATCAGTATGATCCTCTATCAGGTCTCTCTACTGCTGTCCATCCCTCTGTCTGGAGTGTGGAAAGGAAAAGTTGATCTGCTAATCTGCTGCCATGTGAATCTCTGGCTGTGCAGCTCATTTGGTCTGGGAGCAGAAGGAAATGGTGCAGCGGGCCACCATGTTTCTTCCCCTGCATCCCAGTTGCAAAAATACACTTTAAGAAACCCCATCTATTTGCTCTGAGGCAAGAGCAGATTCATATCAGAAAGATATGGAAAAAGAGTTAAAAAAGGACTTCAATTCCATGGTTAGATTAGGACTTTTCCTTAAATCTCTCCCCTTCCTCTCTCACAAGCAAAAATACAAACTACGTTCTCTGGTACACCAGCAATTCAAATGTATTTAATCTGGGCTACAGGGGCCTATGGCCTACTCTCAATGATTGCAGCTCCTTGGTCTGCCTCTCCCTCTTCTGTCTCCAGGCTTTCTTCCATTTTGCCCCTTGTGCATGGGACATCATTCTTGACTGAATATATAATGATCTTACTCTCTACTCTTTCAAATCCCTCTTCAAGGCCCACCTCTGCTGTGGTTCCAGCAAGAAGCCAACATGCTAATGGTGACTATGCTGTGCAGCAGATCTTGGGTAAAACTGTCTTTTACTTTGCTGACATTGTACTATGCACTAGTTAACTTTCTATCTGTAATACAGAGCACTTGTTTTCTTTCCCCTGGCTGTGCGCCCCCCTTCCCCTCCTTCCCTTCTATAGTTTGAAGTTCTCATTTGTCATGTAAAATGATGCAAAGCCTTTGGGCAGGGACGGTGGCCCCATGTGTGTTTCTAGCCTGATGGGGCCCTGATCCTGATTGGCACTTGCTTAGGTGCTCCTGCAATGTAAATAATATGTAATAATAAACTACGGTTTCCATGAACCCCCAGACAACCACCACTCAGCACCTGCCAGGTTTCTCCCAACACCTCCAAAGGTTCGGCTCACTTTCCCAGTGTTCGTCTGGCCGCCAACCTGCAAAAATTAAATAAAAAATCACATGAGCTAAAAAAAATTAGTTGCATAGAGGACATTCCTCTGCACATATTTAAAGAAGATACATTTGTGAAAGTGTGTGGGACTGACAGCTGTGGAGACTGAAATTCTCTAGCTTTGGGACAGAGAGATGTGCAAGTCTTCCTATCCAACACGTGTGCCTCAGTCCTGGCCAGACAGGACCCCTTCCTTGGGTTACAGAAAAGTTTAGTCTCCTGCATATTGTGGTCTTATTTATGGAGACCACTTAATCAGGATGCTGACCAGAATGTTTTATATAATATGAACAGTCCTCTATGAAGACAGTGACTGAACTGACCATCTCAAACCAGACTGGAGTCACAGGCCCAGAGGCAAAAGACTCTATACTTCACTGGCTATCCCCAAGACATCCAGTCCTCCACCAGTTCAGAAAGGTCCTTTCTTTAAGTAATTCCAGTGACTTTGCTAATGTGATCTCCTGCTTTGTAACATCTGCCTGTGCTGTATATTCCACTCCCTATTTACAGAAGCATCTGCATCACCTCCTTTCTCTTCCCAAATCCCTCTGTGCTTACTCTACTTCTCCATCTATGTCTGGCTGCAGATTTCTCTGTCCTCCTGCCCGTTCCTTCCAATTTCTCTTTCCATCTATCTGTCAGTGTCACAAACACAGCCAAATGCCGTCTCGTGGAACACATTCTGCTTTTCTCCAATCAGTACATTACCTCACTGGGCTCCTGCTGAGACACAGCAGCTCCAAATCCTCCAGCTAGAAATAGCACAGGCTGCTTGCCTCAAGTCAGTTGAGGTTTCATCACTTATTATCAAGTGGTCTTACAGTTCTTAGCTTCGGAACCAGCAAAATAGTTTTTCCTACTCTGAAGGAGGCTTCTTTCAGTGGCTTTTGTGATGATCATCACTGCTCTGGAAATCCCAGAGTTTTCAAGGAGGAAAGAAATATCTTCAATGACTACATTAAAAGCTTAGGCACCAAGTGCCACAATGTGTGCGCGTCCATAGACACCAACTCCTTGCCATGACACTCACCAAAACACACTCTGCCCCACACAAACCCTACAAGAGTATGAACACAAAAACGACCCTTGCCCACTCTTGCATATACCCATCCCCATTTGACTGAAAGCCCCTGGGGTCCAGGGGAAAAAAATTTTGAAATGCCATGTGGGTCACAGGTCAGCCCAATGCTTTCCAATGGAGGGTTGACCTGGAGTCTGGAGGAGAATTTTTCTAGGTGTGCCTGCCTCTCCACAAAGAGCTGCCCTGAATCCCTGATTTCCAACATACCTGAGTTTTCAGGAATTTGAAAACTGGATCCGAGTTTTGTACCCTTGATGCACACCAAAACTGTCACTTAAACACACCAAATGGAACTAACTAGTTAAACAGGTGCTCTGCTTCATAACCCAGGCACAATTTAGCAGAAGGCAGAGTATTTAGAATTGAACAGGTCAATAATATGAATAGTAGCATCACAAAATGCTCCTGCTATCACCCCTCTTGAACAGAAAAGGATTTGAAATCTTCCCGGTCCCGGCCAAAGTGCTACAGTTGAGATGGTGACCCAGTCATCTTGAATGTAATTCACCCAGAGCCTGAGCAGAATAACAGGGAAGTGGAAGGGATAGAAAACAATGGGGAAGAGAAAGAGGCCAGTGCATTGATGGAAGAGGAAAAGGCAAACATAGCATGAGAAGCAGCAATGGAGAGAAACATCATACAGGGAAAGTACATTTCCTGCCTCAGTGGAAGTTCTTAGTCACATGCAATCCTTTTCTCTAATCACTGTTACTTTTTTCCACTCGTTTACTGTCTGTGCGTATGAAGATAAATAAGGATACTAATGCTTCCCTCTCATTTTTCCTTGACTGCAGTAAAGTAGTTATCACTTCATTGCACCAGCTTCATCAACTGAAATTGTTCAGACTAATTTCAGTCCTTAAGTAGAATGGAAAGGAAGTCACTAGACAACAGATCAATGCCTCCTGCTTTTCTTGGTAGTTAGCCTGCCACAGGCCTGTTCCAGCACAATATTGGCTGGGGTACCCTACCTGGGTCCCACCATAGTTAGTCTGTGTGCTCTTAAATTTCCCATGCTATGAGTCCAATCCAACACACTCCTTTTCTTTGGCCTCACTGGCAAGTCTGCCAGCACCTGGGTTATCTGTCTGTCAGCCCTTCACAGAAACAGTACTTAGAAGCATTGCTACTCTAGCTCTCTTGCAGGTCCAGTGCTGGCTTTTGCAGACTCCTTTGTTGCTCAGGCACACCGTTTCCCAGAGACCCAGCCTCATGAGCACTCTGGTTTACAATTCATCTCTTCAGGGGCACACAATAATTGAAGCATATAGCTCTTTACTTTAGCTGGAACAATAAAGACACAAGTCTGACAAAAGAATAAAATATCTCTACACATTTCCCTGCCTTGGTTTTCTCCCCACTCTTGGGTACTCTTTGGAGATAGGGCAGAATTCTCTGAGGTTGGCAAGATACACACCCCCCCTCCACTAAATCACAGACAGGAACAGAATATCTTGTTTTATCCACACTGCTTCGCCAGATTACAGATTTGTAATCATGCAAACAGCTGACCTTACAATACAACCACAGCACAAAGCACAGGCTCCTACCCCACAAGCTCAAGATGTAATGCCATTGCCTGAGAGAAATAGTCTTTTATCCTTTAGACAAGTACATGCCTATTACTGTTACTGACTAATGGAAATATAACTTTAACTTGGAGAGGATTAATAAACTCATCCTTGATGTGAACCAGACACTTGAGAGAGAGAAAACATAGCCAGTACATGATACTTAATACACATCCAATTTTCCATGTTCTGGGAAATACTTCCCAAAACAGAATATAGCATGATAGGCAGTTTCCCAATACAGAACACTATCCATGCAAAATAGCTGCAGCAGTTGTCAAGAAATGAATTGTCATGCTATAGCTCAAAAAGGGTATCTAACAATTAAGGTGGAGCTAGGCAGTACACATGGTAAGGTGGGCTTTAGCCACTGAACTACTCACAACGTATAAAATAAGGACAAATGACAAACATATCATCTCAACCTCCAATTAAAATACCACTAAAGAATAGTTCCAAACTTATTCCACTGAATAATTCCACAAAACAATTTCACAGAGATCAGGACCCATACTACTATAGTCTAGGCAGGACAGACAAAGAGCAGGAAGAAAGAATTATTATTATCCCCATTTTACCAATTGGAAAATGAGAGACAGGAGGGTAAGTCTGTAGGAGACTAACAAACAGAACACACATTTGCCCTTTGTTTGAAGGGGGCAAATCTTAGACCAGATTCCATTTTAAACCAGTCTGTGTGTGCCAAACTTCTGTTTGGTTACGGGTATAAACCAGTTGCTGATCACTTGTACTGGTAAAAGTGTAATGTCTGTGTCATGACCCAAAGGGTATGATTTTGTGCGTGCTTCGGCACTGCAGTATTATTTCCCGCCACATGGAGCTTTCTTTGCACGGTGCAATTCTCAGTTGCATAGAGAAAACCCTGGTGCAAAGGAGTTCCCGCCACCCATATGTAAATTTGTTCCCCACTATTGGCTGTTTCTAAATTATTCCCACGTGGTGGTTAGCGATTGGCTTGCTAGCCGTATAAGAGGCTTGAACAGTTTCCGCCCAAGTCGGAGGTCTCCGAGAATCTTAGGAGGATCCTGAGAACCCCGATTCTGAGAATTCCGGGAGAAATCCGAGAGAATTCCGGCAAGGAGTCCACGATTACCTCGTGGACTTCTACGTAAATCTCGGACCGAATGATGGTTTGATCACCCATCAAGAATCTCTCCCCTTCGCCGCATAATCCCTTGACGTACCCTTCCCTGTGCGCTTTCGGTCGGTCCACGGAGCCTAGCAAACTTCGTGTGTGTGTATCCAGAGCTCTGTCCGGGTTGTTTCAAGAGGCTCGAGTTTTCTGCGGGTCTTGTTCGAGTTTTGTTTTTGTTTTGTAACTGCAACTCAAGAAAGTTTTCCTGCCTGCACCGCAACCATCTACGGTGTAAGTAAAATAATCTTTAATCAACCTCTATGCGTCAGTGCCTAATTCTAGTTCGCCATGCCGACCCTTTTCCCTGGCCCACGTGCCTGGGCTGCTGGCCACAGCCCCTCGGCCGCAACAGTCTGTACCTGGCCTCAAGGTATTGGACCAGATGTCCTGAATTCCAGTCCCAGGTCTTAAGCACAAGATCACCTTTCCTCCTGGAGTACTTGGTCACCTGATTCTCTATCTGCTACTAGCTTACCTCTCAAATCTCTAGGGTACTATGTACGCTAGAATCTGGAAAATAAGCTAGCAGCTATAAATTGTTACTATTCTGCCTTACTACATGTTACTACATTCATTTGTTTATTTACCCATAGAGTTTGTGAATCCACTTATAGTACCATCTTGTAACACAAATATTCAGTTATTTAAAAAAGAAGACAGAAAATGTTGCTTTTCCCACATCATTTACCTAGCAACAGATACTAATTTTGCCCATGGCAATGACCATCCCCAGACAACAGTCTGATCCATTGGTGCTTTACATCTTTGGATATTTTTCTTTTTTACCACATTTTGCTTTGTGGCATTTAAAAGACTGTCTTGGCACTTCCCTTCTGTGCAAAACACTGACAGATTTCATGTCCCATCAATGATGGGCTTATGTTTTCTGTCGTACTGGGCCTATCTAAAAATATTGCTCTCTCCTTCCTCTCCCCTAGCGTTGCTCCACTCTGCAGCATGCCATGGGAGGAAAGTAAAAATATGGTAATATTGTTTCCTAAGGATATGACCAATGGTCAAAATCTCACATAGTCACAGAGAAGCACTGGACACAGATCATAATGAAACACGCAGCTAAATTGAATCAGAATGAAAATCCTAATATAATAAAAGCCTTAGTCTGTCTGTCTGTCCCTAACACTTTATGAGCACTCTGATTGGTAGTCTTGGCAGCCAATCACAATGCTGACTGAAATAACCAATCAGAGTGGTCTGCACAGATGGACACACACGGCAGAGTGCCGCCATGAGGGGACGGAGCGGGGACGGACTGGCACAGAAGAGTGGCATCCCCTCCCGTCCTGCTCCTTGGAGGCAGCGGTGACACTGGCCAGCTTAATCCCCACCATCATGGTGGCGCTCCATCCCTGGCAGAGGAGGCGCAGGGGACGGCGGGGATGGACTGGCGCAATGGAGTGCTGCCATGATGAAGGGGATGGAGCGGGGAGTGGGGGGCCACCAGCACCCTGCGCTGCCTCTGCCTCCAAAGAGCAGGGCGGGGGGGGGTAGACCACCCCTTAGATGCGGTGGTGGCGTGGGGTGGTGGTGGCAGAGACAGTGGGGCAAGCTTCCCTCCCCCCCTGGCAGGCAGCGGGGGCACAGAATGATGGATAGTGGCACTCCATCTCTGCCCTCCCCACGGGCAGAGAGGGGGAGGCAGCAGGAAAGAGGGGAGGAAGGGAGGGAGAGAGGGGAGCAAGATGGGGAATGGGGGTTTCTGGTGGCAGGGCCCCCCAACTGCCTCTGCACCTCCCCTGCCCCCGCCACCGCCCAGCCCTGACAATAGCTGGCAGAGAAGGGGGAGGCGGCGGGGAGGGACAGAGGAGAGAGGGAGGGGAGGCAGAGAGAGGGGAGGGATGTTGTGTGTGGCTGGATGTGGTCTGGTGGCAGTGCGGGGCACTGGGTGTTGGTGGCCGCCGCAGCGTGCAAATTCCCCTGCTCCCCATTCCTGGGAGCTGGCGGTGGTGCGGGGTGGGGGGGAGCGCATGGGGCTGCACCAAGAGTGGTAGCGGGGTCCCACTGGGCTGGACACACAGGGCCGGAGGTGGAGCAGCAACCCCCTGGGTGGCAGCACCCCCTTCTCCCCGCCTCCTGTCATTCATGATGGGCAATTTGCTCGTATTTTATAATCAGCATCTGGACATCCTCTCTGTCTCTTTCTCTCATCACCATTGGCTGTTGCCCTTCATTCAGTATAGCCCATGGCTTTAGCCCACCTGGATCATAGGTTAATTAGTTAATGGTACCTGCAAGACCCTACTTGCTTTCAGTGCTGTCAGGAGTAAAGATTTTCTATTTCTTTTCTTTGTCCATGCTTAATTTCACATGAATGCAGTAAGCATTACATAGCCGCCTTCCCACAGCAGTAGATTTCCAAAGTACCAAGCACAAGTGAACGCCACTATCCACAATAGATGCTGCCAAAACAAAAAAGAAAACCCTGTCCAGGAGTTTAAAACCAGGGTACTAATTTGAGCAGGTCACACACACTGTTTTGAAGACTAGACTCTATTTTAATTTTAAAGCAACCTGTAAGGTATTTAAGAGGAGATTGGACAAGCACCTGGCTGGGGTCATCTGACCCCAGGACTGTCCCCTGCCCAGGGCAGGGGGTCGGACTTGATGATCTAATAGGTCCCTTTCGACTCTAAAATCTATGAAATTTATGAAGTCAATCAAAAAGCAAAAGATCCATTATACACAGTCCTGTTTAAAGAGATGTCATGACTGACTTCAGCAAAACTATTGCAAGTGTTCATGCTCCCCATTCTTCCCTCGTTATTTTATCCTTCTCTTCTAACCCAATGAAAAGTAATAAGCACTTCAGATTCCTGGTACTGTTCTGTGTTCTAAAATCCCGCATCATCCCAGGGGTCGGACTCAATGATCTGTTGAGCTCCCTTCCAACCCTAGCATCTATGAATCTATGAATCCCTGCAATTCCTTTACCATCAGTTTGTACCTGAGAATTAGCTATAAGTCACCCTCTACTGTTCAACAGCTGAACAGCAACTGAGAGGAATACATGTCTCTAAAGTAGTGGATGTGGATGACTGTGTTAAGCAGGAACTAGTCGTTTCTTTTCACAGCAAAATGGATGGCTCCATCTGGAGTGGGCTCTGGATCTTTTCAGACACTAATTGAAAAAGTTTTACTGATGGCTCTTGGGTCTCTCATTATCACAGAGCTGTCTTCTGTTTTTTGAGATAGGAATCTGGATGAAAACTAGCTGCCTTAGCCACTTTCAAGATAAGATGCAGGTGCTGTCTATGGGCAGGGGAAAGTTTTTTCAAAGAACTGATAGGGACTCTGATTTCATCTCCAGCTGAGGGCCTTTGTCCTCCTTTTTGTCAAGGTGGTTTGTATTCCTCAAGTAAGAACTAAACTCTGCAGCTCCTAAAGGGGACCAGCAATTAAGTAGTCTCAGGAGCAGGCCTTCAGCTCTACAGGTGACTATAAACAATATCTGACACCACACCATGTTTTGCTATTTTTCTGTGCAATGTGAATTTAAGAAACTACTTTGTTCATTCTCCTTAACTATAGATGCTGGATTCTCTCAGCAGTTCATTCCCTATTTCACAGGGACAAGAGCAGAATACTATATTTGAGAGCATGACTTTTTCTCTGGCCTCCTAACACATGTATAGTAATTGAAGACATGACACTCTGCTTTTAAAGAGCCCAACCAGCAGTCCCACTTAATTTCAACATGTTGGTGCATAAAATCACATTCAGTTGTACCAGATGTTACTGCCTGCATGTAAAAAAAAATTTAAATTTGCCTATGCATTAAAAAGACAAGCAGATGTGAACTGAAATGGAGAAGTCACAGTTCTGTTCCCTGGTATGTTTATGTGAATAAACTACCTTTGAGGTAAACTAGTGTCTGAACTTATGGAGTGCTGGGAGATCCACAGTCATCGCCAATGTGCCTGCTCTTACTTGTGGCAACTGCAAGATAATTTCCCTCTTGATGACAGTGGTTTTATGTTTTTACTGCAGGGCACATGGGCAGTTACTGCAGAATACCAGACAATTTGATTTTCACCCCTTCTAGCTAATCTTGTGGTACCATGTGCAAGTAGCCCATACCCCTCAGTTAAACCTCCTGAGTCACTTCTTTTAAAAACACAAGTTAGAGAAAGAGTGCCTGATAGTGATGACATCTACAACTTCATATCATGTATAAATGAAGTTGATTTCCCATTTACAGCCATGTTATTTAAGCCAATCAGACATCTGGATTGGCTGTAACTGTAACACCATTGCCACTGAAAGGGAAAATTTGTTGTCACAGACAGGAGTTCCCCCAGCATGAATCTGGGTAATGTAAAACTCAGAGCAGAGCTGTTCCATGGTCCTCACCCTGCCCTGTCAGCTCCTGGCACATTGGATATGACTAGGGAACAGGTGAATATGATCTGCGTGCTCCAGCTGTTTTGCTAGAAGAGACCTTTAGAATTCGGGACAGGCGGGCTTATGTCTGAGCCTTAACTTATACACCTGGTCTCAGAGTCATCCCCAGATGGCCCTAAGATACCACAAAGGTGATAACTTGGTACTCTTATGCTTTGTACCTAGAATTGCACTGAGTCTAACTTGGAGGCAGGTCAGAGTAGATCATTAGGTGAGTCCAGACACCGTATACACAAGTTACATCAGTGTGCACAAACACAACACTTACCTCCCCTCCATATACAGAAGTGCTTTTTGTAACCACTCTGCATTTCTATAGACAGATACACTGTACACTCACACACCCACATTTCTTTGGTTGGAGCGCCTATGAAACTTGTTGACAATGGTGGTGCCTAAGAGCACTGTAGATACAGTACCAGCATGGTGGCATTCCTCGCCTTGGCTATGAAGTCGACATTGGTGCCTCCGATGACCACCTTGAAGAAGTGTAGAAAAAAACCGTGGAAGAAAACATTTGAAAGAAGAACTGCTATGTTTTCTTTGTTTTTGTCAAACCCTCCTTCCACCCTCTTAAAATAGATGAGAATCAATGTGAAGACCCAAACTTATCTAGGAATTTAAGCAGGCCAGAGCAAACAACCATTCCATACAATCTTATTTGAAAAGAATGGAAAATCTGTTCTGTATTCTTACTGTTATTAAGCCAAGGAAAAGGATAAGTGACATGCAGCAAGATGTTAGACCCACAACCATACACACAAAAATGCCAATGTAGTGGTGATAGCCATATGATTTAGCAAGGCCCTACATTAGATCCTATGTATCATGCCATCCTACTTCATTCTGGCCATCTCTATTCGAGCCATTTCTAAAATGTTAAACTTCAAAAGTTGCCATTAAAAAAATCAATGAGAAATGCTTTCTTCCTTCCCTTAATATAGGGAATGATTTCTTAATAACTGCCCTAATCAGTGGACCCTACCAGACAATATTCAATCTCAGGCAATAGTAAAGCTTTGGCCAATGACAAGATTAAGACCTGATATCGCATGATTTGCTAGGACTAGAAATAGGAGGTTAACATCACGTAAAAGGGAAAAATACCCAAATGTCTAGGCAAACACTCAGCTCTTTTTCTAGTGTTCGCAGACACTATCAGACTTTGAAGTCATGACGTTTTTATGTGTGCAGCTAGTATTATAGTAAGTAACATTCAGAGGTTTTGCAACTCTCTAAACTTTTGCTAAAGTAGATTTACTGTTAAGTATATGGCTTATAAAGTATACATGATGGTGTAATGCGATATAAAGATGTTAGGGTATCTTGTTTGGGATGTTCTGCCTCACTTCTGGTTTTAGCATGCATAAGTAAAGAGGCTAATTCAAATATGTTCATTAGACTTCTATACCCCAGAATCTCATCATACTTATTCTTTCTCTCCTCACTCCAGATATAGACGCATACATTCAAACTAATTGCATTGATAGCAACTAAGTTGAAGATATGTACTGGGAGCTTTCAGGAGAGAGGCTGTATCTGGGGGAAAGGTAGAATGTGAAAGCAAGGTGAGATGTTTAAGAGATTTGTATGCAACCTGAGCTGATGCCCTGGGAATCCATTTTGAGGAATTAGCCCAATGCTAGTGCTCCTCATTGAAGACTCCAGCTCTGAAAAGGTTTTGTAAAGGGGGAAGAAAAAAGGAATAAAGGAAATGTAAATAAAGGACCTAGAAGAAATGAAGAGGGAAAAGGGAGTCTTTGCTGTACAGAGAAGAAAGGATAGTCTTTGGCCACAGTAGACCACTGTGGTGGGTGTCTTTTGGAGGGCTGGCATAAGCTCAGCAATAAAATGGTTAGTGGACAGACACTATGTACATGGAACTCACTGGCTGGGGTGCAGTTGCTCTCCCACTCTGAGGCAGGTTGCCCTTCCCCTGGGCTTTCTTGAGCTTTCCCAGGGCCACAGCTATACGGCTGCCCACTCTGGCATTGTTCTGAACCAGAGCAATATCTAAATAGATTTTATTTAAAAAAAAATGAATCACAAGAAATTGACCTGTGAAGAAACTTTTTTTCCTTAACTGGGTAAGAATAGGAAGGACAGGCTGGGGCAGTGACACTGTGGGGCCCCAGAGACCTGATTCTCCTTTGCCTGGCACCTCTCTGTTTATAGCATTTAAACCAGATCACCATAATATGCAAATGTTTCCTAGCCTTTCAGGCAGTTCTCCCTGCGATGATCCTGCTTTCACAAAGAAACTGAGACAGAGAGACCAATAGCCAGACTTTCAAAGACAACTATATCCCTAAGAAGCCAGGCAGGCAGCTCATGGGCTGTCCCTAATGGGATTTGTCTAAGTCCCATCTACTTAGTTCCCTAGAAGCAAAACACCTAGGGGGTTCAGATAATCCTGTGGGCTAGGGACAGACATTAAAAAAGCCGGAGCCTGAACTGATTCAACCTTTGCAGGTTAGTCTAAGCTGCCTAGGCTGAACTGGTTTGTAACCAGGCAAACATGCTCTCTGAACTGAGGCAATGCAGGCACATTCCTGCAGCTGCTCAGGCCAGGCACAGGGGGCACTAGGGCCAGCCCTCACCTGCAGGGAAGCTGTGCTGTGAGGGCATGGCCAGCCCAGGCTGAACTGGCCAGAGAGGGGTTTAATTCCCCCTCCCTGTGCCACGGGCAGGGACCTGAGCGGGGTCTGTCCACACTCCCCACTCACTGCTGCAGCAGTGGGGCACCATGGCCCCTGAGGCAGAAGGGCCAAGGGAGCAGAGTTAGTTTACCCTCTACCCCACTGGCAGCCGGGTGGCTCCCTACCTGGAATAGGCCCCCGGCTGTCCCCTCTGCCGGAGGAATAACCCTGTCCCTGCCTCCACCAGTGGCTCTGCTTGGCAGTGCCCCCTCTCCACTGCTGCAGCGTGAGGGGCAGAGCCCCTACTGGGGGTGGCAGCACCTGTCACACTGTGGGGGAGGGTGAGCCCCTTCCCAGCGAGGCGCCGCCGCGCTCCACACCCGCTCTGCCTCAAGGGCATGGTGTCCCCCTGCTGCTGCAGTGACGGGGGAGTGTGGGCAGGCCCAGCTCGGGCCCTTCCCGGTGGCACAGGGAGGGGGAATTAAACCCCTCTCTGGCCAGACCCCTGCCCCTGCTGGTCCCTGTTTGGGCTACGGAGCAGAAGGGCAGGGCCAGCCTGGTTGGGTTGGAGCAGAGAGCCCCTCCCAGCCAGACAGCATGCCGGGATGCTGGGGGTCTCTGATTGAACTCGAACCAGAATGGGGTCTGGGACAGACATTGCATAAACCGGTTTGAGCCAAATCAGTTAAGTCTGATTCTACATTCAGCCAGGTTTATCTCAAACCGATTTCAGCCATTTTCAAACTGGTTTATGTGCACTGAATGTCTGTTCTGTTACAGGTTTAAACCAGTTTCCGTTCACTTAAACCAGTTTATATGTAACATCTGTCCCTGACCACAAGGTACCAAACCACCTCTCTTTGTGCCTAGATACCCTTAAGAATATGGTCTCTAATGAGGTTGTACAGGAGGTATGAGAGCAAGAGGATAAATCTCTCCCTGGGCCTCACACACCCCAGATTAACTGCCTAGCTACTGAACCTTTGCATCTTCACTGACTGGCTTTCTTGCATGCATACCAGCCTCTGGCTTCTTCACTAGTCCTTCCATCCAGGAAGAGCACAGACCAGCTGCAGATGCTTCCTCAGCCTGACAATGGGTATTTAAACCCGAAAGCTTGCAAAGCAGAATTTTTCCAGCTATATGAGTTGGTCTAATAAAAGATATCAGATTTACCCGAAGAGCCTTGCCTGCATATGTCCTTAGACTAACACAGCTACAACCTACACCCCTGTAGCTACTGAACCTGCCTTCCTCTCCTCTGGTATTATTCTAACCCCACTCTCTTTTCGCTTTGCACTAATGCAGATGACTGCACAAGGCAATGGGGAGCTGGGACCTGTACTGAGGAATGGTCATCCATACTCCTGTGTGTTCCAGCTGCATATAAGGATATCCAGAGTTAGGGTGTGGGGTATGGTATATTTTCTTGGGCTTTTTGAACATCTGCTGTCACAGCCAAACTCATTTTTAATATAAAAATGAGGGGAGACAGAAAGAGCATTAATAGAAAGCCTAATGCTGTTTTTGTACATGAATCTACTTTGAAATAAAGTATTTTTTCTTGATGGATCATAATTAGAGGGATAATATTTTGGGTGAGCATATCTGTGGAGATGTTGGGGTCAGTATGGAATATGATTTAAGGGGTTCTTTTCCTGTCTATTTTCTGTTTAGTAAAAGGATACTGGAGTCCAGTGATTTTCCACTCGTCAGTTCATTCACCCTTTGTAGCACAAAGGGAGTGAGTTCTTTTCCTATGATCCCTTTTGACCTGCAAATGACAAGAAAATGCCTGCAGATAAGAATGGAGCTGGAAGGGGATCAGAGTGGATGGGCTGGTCACTAATCAGAGAAGGTATCTATTCAGTTCCATACCCTACAGCAAACACCCAGTAAACAAGCTTCAGTATGGACAGAGCCACGCTGAAAATCATGTCCTGGGCTCACTTAAACCTAAGATTAAGGGCATAATATCCACTATAGTCCTTGTGGCATGTGATGTAAAGACCTGGGCACTATCAAAGTCCTTGTGGCAATGTGGTGAGCTAAGCATAGCAATAGTAGTTAAACACCCTTGATCTGCAACACAGTCTAAATATACATGTAGAAATGTCCACTCAATTTAGATTTTTAAAGAAAAATAGTTAGTTCCTCTTTTAACTTAGCTTTGAAGAACTGTGCCCAGGGACCTACGTTTCCCTTGTCCACATAGCGCTGTATTTTTCTGTGCTTCCTTATCCAGCCCCTAAATTTTATTACTGATTTAGGGGAGGAGAAAAGGACACTTAATTTTCTTAAATCGATGCTGTTTGTCTTTTAACACTTCTCTCTCTAGGCCGTGCCAAAGAGCTGGTATTTCTGGTAAGTCCATGGAAATCTTTAATTTATCACAACACCGGAACAAAATAAGAACAGAGTTTGTGGTGTTTCTCACCTGGCTTCCTTCAAAGCCTGTTGGATGGCATCTTCAAAAATCTGCCCTGAAGCAGTCTGTTCCTTAGGGCAGGGCACAGCAATTAGCACTCCACTACTTAGGCCCAATGCCAAGATGCTGGCTGAAGGTGAATGGATAAGGTGTTAGTGAGTGTCCATGAGCTGAATAATGCAATGGAACTGGAAAGCAACAAGGCATTTGAAACAGATAGGGAACATGCAGTGCCATAGCCACTACTCTCTTCTGATATGGGGCTGGAACAGGGAATTGCTTTCAGCATTCAGTTTGCAACACTAGACTTTTGAGTCTATCTTTGAGAGGAAAAGGGACCCTGCCTCCCAGTTTGTTTTGATGACCAATCTGATTTTCCTTGCAAGAGATGAGAAACTTTTTTGTTTTATTTTAACAAGGGGCTCATATGATTCCCTGCCAGGTCCCCCAGTGCAAGCAAAATATATGTCCGTGATTTATTTGCTGAGTACCCAGTCAGCATGTGTGACTTTTGCTCCACTGATTCGGTGGAAAGGCTGACCTTTTTCTCACTGTTTTCCTTCAAAGTAAGTAGCAGAAAGAGCATTTTTCTGGGCAGCCTCATCTTCGGACAAGAGAGAGTACTTTTTCACAGATTCTCAGGAGTTTAGGGCTGGAAAGGACCTTGTGAGATCATCAGGTCCAGCCCCCCTGCTCTGGGCAGAAAAGACTGCTGGGGTAAAATAACCCTAGCATTCAAGCACAGTGACCTTTGCTGAACAGTGACCATTCAAGCACAGTGACCTTTGCTACACAGTGACCAATACTTCATTCAAGCACAGTGACCTTTGCAAACCCTTATCTCACAGTCCACATCTAAACATCAAGGTTTGGTCCTTTCTCCACTGAAAACTCACCAATGAGCTTGGCAGCCTCCTCCTCATTCTGCACCTGGTACGGTGCCTGGAAGCCACTCTGGCGGCAAAAGAAGGCCGGGAACTCCCTTGACTCACCAAAGGCTGCCACACAGACACCCTGTGTTTCCTTCAACAGTAAAGAGGATGCAACAAGCTCATCAGCAGAACCACTAAAAATGATTATTTTCCCACCTCCCCCTGCTGTGAATTGCTTCACTATGAGTTTTGTTCGTTTTACACATCTTCGTTTCTACTCTCAGCGTTGTGCCGCAATGTTTAAGTCAACAAATCAGGTGACAGCAACTGTGGAGGCAAACTCTGGATGGCCTTAGAACTTAGCAGGTGAGACACTGTTGGCAAAGAAGATAAGGTTATCAGGGATTGACTGTTCTGGGATGACTGAAATTGTGTCACGTTTGCAGTCGCCTGCCACAATTTATGCAGATTGTGCAGTGACCAAATTATTGGGACATTTTACCGTATTTGTATGCTGGTTTATTTTAACGGTAGGCAGTTGGAAAAGCAACTAGGAAGTGGGAAAATAGGTTCTTATAACATATTTCAGAGTAAACTCTGCAGGCTAGTAAGAAAAAATGTATATAGGCTCTGGGGCAGTAAATGTGTGTTCCTTCCGTGTTCATACAATGTCTAGCAAAGAGGGACAGGCTTTACAGCAGCGTTCCCTCTAAGCTGCATGGTGCGCCTGGCAGTGTGGCATGAGCACACCTGCTCAGCTGCACAGCTTAGAGGGAATGCTGCTCTACGGAAATGCAGATAGCAGCATTCACTTTGACAATGCCCCAGCTTAACTGTGAAAATCCCACTTCCTTGGCTTCAGCCAAGGTACACACACAGCTCATTTTGCCAGTTCCGGGACCCAAGAGAGGGAAAAGGCCTTAAAGAGTTAAAAAGTTTCTACCAAGTGTGGGAGTCCTTTATTTCCAAGTAATGGGCTGACATAAAGAGACCCTGCAATCTAAGCCTGTTAGATGAAGTGGGTATAGTTTGGATAAAGCAGACCTACTGTGAGTTTCAAAGTCTTTTGTTTCATGTTTATAGAGTGTTCCCACTATTAAGATGAAACAGTTTTTTGGTTGAAGAAGGCTGCTTTGGCATTATTGTATGAACCTTGGTCACGAACTCATGCTGGTACTGAAGCTCACTCAGACCAATGGGGTAAAAAACCCTCATATGCTTATTACCTGGTGTAAGAGTAGGATAAACCTGGGATTCCACCCAGAAAGAGAGAGCTTGTATGGAGTCAGAAGGGTGCAGTCAGAGGGACCAAGAAGGGTCAGTGTCACAGCCCATCCTAAACAATGACAGGCTCAAAGGATCCTGTCCAGTCTGGTAAATGGTCTGGATCTTTTCCTGGTTCAAAGGACCAGTGACCATTCTGAGGTATCACTCTGAATTATAAACTGACAAAAATACAAATGGACGCCATAGGTTATTAGAACGCCATGTATTTCCCAGCCACCCTGTAAAGTACGAGCCTTGTTGGACTGCGAGTTGAACCTTAAAAACTGCATCATTCTGAACCCTGCTATGCCTCTGCTCCTCCCATTTTAGTTTGGAGTTTATTTTAGTGTTTGCTAAAGTTAGAGTGTATGGGCAATGGAGGTAAAATGTCCTCAGTTGGCCATGGTTCTTCAATCATAGTTCAGAATCTGGGTCCTGGAATATCAGACAGTGCTGAACACTCAGCTTTTGAAAATCAAGCCCCCTTATGGTGTCAAACAGCTACAAAATTTAGGCACCCACACTTGCTAGCTACTCCTGAAAATCTTGCTCAAGGCTATATAGCAAGTTAGTAGCAAAAATAAGAATGAGAACACAAAGTTCAGTGCTCTCTGCTTTCATTTTCAGCAGCCCATATATCAGCTTGTGCTACCTACCAGAAATTCCAGCGTCCTACCGATATCCAAAATAGACTTGACACCTGCAGAAACAACAGCTACTGGAGTACGGCCTAGCTCTGTCAAGTCAGTGCTCACATCCATAGCTGTTAAAAGACAAGTAGCCATTGTGTTGGTGATTGAGTTTCATTCCAAAATGTCTTGTATTACCTACTTACTTGGGGTACTTGAGAGTTCATAAACTCATAGCTGATATTTATACCATTCTTTTAATTCATCAGGATTTCAGATATGGTACAAACAGAGGAATTCATTGGTGTTTGACTGAAATGCAGCTTTTGCTGTGTCCTTTCCTAGCTGTTTAACAAAACACTGCAACACTACACCAGAGCTTAGCAAATGGAAGGGAAGAAAAAGAAGAATATTGTGTATTCAATTAAAAGTGCAGTGCAAATGTTAGGTAGGTAGAGTATACTGTACTAAATTTTGACTTTGGCCAGAACATGATAACTACGTAACATGACTTACAAAAATGCCATGGGATTTTTGAGACTTCAAAGGATCATGGTCTTGGTTTTGCATCCTGTTCCTTGTAGAAAGGAACAGTTGGAGAGACAGCCAAGTGCAACATCAGAGGCCCTGACCATAGGGCTAAAAACCACAGTAGCAGCAACTATCATTTTCTTCCTAGCAGGATTTCCTTGACCAGTGGAGGGAGACGTATTTTTTCTGAGAAGCATGTTAGTCAAACCTTTTGCCATAGATACCAACCATGGTGTGCTCAAAATCTTAGGACAAATTAACCCCCATCTGTGGAGTGAGGAAGAAGTGAGAGTTCTACTCTTTCTCCCAGCAGGCTACAGGGGGGACCATGAAAACTAATCAGGAAAGAAGGCAAACAAATAAAACTTTAACATTCATTCATCCACAAAGAGACAATGTGAGGTGCAGTGTTTCTCTTACTTATCTCTCCTCCACGATGGACCCCTCCTATCCCTCCTGTCACAAACACGTGGATTCCTGCTTTGTGGGCTGCAATCATGGTCCCTGAGACAGTAGTACCACCGGATGAGCCCTGCCATGGAACAGTCAGTCATAATTCATACTCTCCCTTAGCAGTCACTAAGAACAAGAGCATAAATTAAGATACAACTCTTAAATGTAGTTGAGTCTCTTTGAATGTAACTTATCCACAGTGTGGAAGAAGATATAAATTTAAGCTGCGTCCACATTCTTGTTGGTAATGCTTGTTGCTATTCTTGGTAGAGCCAGCCTCTATCCTGTTTATCCAGGCTGGCATCTCAGTAAGTGAATTACACTAATGTGGGTTTTCTGCCATGGGAGTGAGCGCATGTAGGTGTGAAGAAGTCTAAATGGGTATACAGGAGTCTATCTTACACTATCTTACCTCTCCTGACCAGGGTTGGGACTATCTTACCACAGTGGGTATGCGTACACGAGACACTTTACTGCAAAGTAGTGTAGTTTACTGTGCAGTAAGCATGTGCGTCTACACATGCACATGCTTACTGTGCAGTAAACCTTGGTAATCGCAAATAAATTTGCTACCTGCAAATGCAAGTAGCAAATTGACTTGTGAATAGTTACTGCGCAGTAGTACTCATGTAGATGCCTGCCAGGGAACAAATCTGCTCCCGGTCAGCTGGCTACCAGGGGGCAGGAGATTGCTTCCTGCCCCCTGGAGCTACCTGCAGCAGGGGGGGCTCTGCCACCAGATCCCAGGCAAGGAATTATGTCCCCCTGCCCTGGCAGCGGGGAGCTCCAAGCCCCTCACTCCAAGACCGCGATCAGGGAACAGGGGGAGGGAAGATCCTTATCTCCCAGTACCAGCTCTGTGGTCACAGGGCTTGGGTTGGAGATCCTTATCTCCCAGAGTCAGCCCTGCAACCATGGAGCTGGCACTCAGAGCTCCCTTCTGACAGGGGCTGGAGAGCCTGTTCCCTGCCCAGCTCAATGATTGCAGAGCCGGGTGAGGAACAGGCTGGGGAGGTTGTTCCCCACTCAGCTCTGCGTAATCATGGAGCAGGGGCTGGGAACTGTCCTGGTCAGAGGCAGGTCCCAGCCATGAGCCCCAATCAGGTGATCGAGGCATGGGGCTTGGAAGGATCTGCAGGGGTGGGGCAGGTCCCAGCCCCCTGCCCCATCTGCTGAGGGGGCAGCTAGTAGCAAGCCCTTGGTTGGGTGGGAACCTTCCCCTCCCCTGCAGCTCTTTCCAAGTCCCCTGCCCCAATCAGGGAGCCAGGGCTGACAGCTCCCTGCTGCTGAGGCAGGGGGACATTGTCTCCACCCTGGCAGTAGGCAGCCCCCCTAGGGGCAGGGACAATGTCCCAGCCCTGGCCAGAAAATGTCCCAGCCCTGGCCAGAAAACTGCAGAAGTGCTCCCACATCCCTGTAGCTTACTTGCAAGTAAACTGATCTTGGATCAAATGGATGTGTAGACTCACCCAGTATGAGGCAAGACAACTAGCTGAGCTGCAAATATAAGAAAACGAGTTTCATCTGACTCTTCCCATTCTTCCCTGGAGCAATACAGTGTAGTCTAAGACTTGTCTACTGTAAAGAGCATCATACCTATGTCAGCAGAGACTCTAGTAGTCATATTGGAAAAACCTGTGATGAAAAACCTGACATAATAAGTCTTTTCCTCTTAAATTTCTGTGATGGACATATCTGCTACCAGATTTATGAGGTATTTCGGATGACAGGTTCCAAAGTAGGCATTCCCATTCTACCTAAAAGTCAGCACTAAAGCTATAATGCTAGGAAGGGAAAGAAGAGTCTCTCATCATGAATGCTAACACGGGCAGCAGAATCTTTTAGTACAGTCACTACAATATGAGTACTCTCGAGTACTCCTACCCAGTCCTTATTTTCCTGATGTGAGCCAAAATAAAATGATTTCCTTTGGGAAGATGTCATGGCTGTGGTTCTCTAGCTTCGGTGATTTTGACTCTCATTAGGAACAAGTTCTGTACTTGTGCCAGTTTACCAGTAAAGTGGTATTTTATACGACATCACCGGGACTTAGAAATATATCTGCTACCAGCCTTTATGTTGGACAGTACATTATTGCTATAAAGAAAATATGATGCTATTCAAGGTCTATATACAATACCTGGCTGAGAACGTAGGGAAGATCTCTTCGAGATACCTTAACTAAATTTTCACTCTTTGCCAGAAAGTGAAGTTCCTCGTCATTGAGGCCAATGTGAATATTCCCATTTAAAATGCCCACAGTTGCTGGCACAGATCCATGTGTCCTCACAATTTCTTCCACATTTCTAGCCATACTGGAATAATACACACAGTGCAAGAAGCAAAAGAAAAGGATCAAATGAGAGATGTTCTCAGATTTCTCTACCACTGGTTCCGAGTTCCCACTTTTAATAATCATCCCCTCAAATTTTGCTAAATATGGTTCCTCTCCTGCTACCTTCAGCTAGCAGAAGCGTGGTCCTAATATTCAGGGGTGTAGAGTTCCTCAAATCTCAGATTACCAAACTGACAGTGTCTTATACTTCTTAAAAGCAGGTTGTTCAAATTTAGTTTTCTGGAAGTGCCTGAAGGACTGACTGGCCTGGCTGTTCTTCATAGCTTAGAGAGAAATCTAATTTGTAGTAGAGGTCTTAGTACTTGTTTTCCCTCCCTAATATCCAGCTATGACTGTTTTTATTCATGAACAAGTAAGTTCATGCACGACTGGTGCCTCTTGAGCCTGTGGGGGCACCCGCAGAAGCCGGCGGGGACAGGGCTGGCGAGCACCCGCAGAAGCCGCTGGTGATGTTGGTGGTGGGGACGGCCCTGTCAGGGGGGGCACGTGCCCCCCTGTATCTCTCCTACCAGTCGCCTATGAGTAAGTTGTATATGCCCATTGTCACTTATCCATGCTGACTTGGTAATAAGTGAGAGCTCAGGTAAGTATGGTAGAAGAAACTAAGAACTCTTTCTAAACTGCAGTTACTCATTTGCATAAATATATATGGCAAATCAAGCTGATTATGGAAGTGATTTGTTTCTACTAACTTAATTTCTTATGTTTTACCAGCCCCTCAATCCACCAAACAGCTGATGACAAGTATCATGGAAAAGAAGGGCAATTATCTGTATGTTATGGAAGCAATTACACATAATCAGGTACCTGGTTCTGTTAGCGTGTGTCTACATGTGCATTAATGCACTTTAATCAATGCACATTAAATCTAGTACGTCCATTGTGAGGTACTAGGAAAATGAGCATTAGCCTGTTTTAAGGTGCATTAACTAAATAGTGTGGTTGTAAGTGATACTTAATGTGCATTAGCCAATTTTAATGTGCATTAACTTAAATAGCACTGTGGGCTCTTATACACATGGATGGAGTCTGCTCCAATGCACTGCAGATCCCACAGGCAGTGACACACAGGCGCTTTTAATTAGCACTGCTTGCTAATTAAAGTGACCGGCGGTACGTCCCAGAGCACATGTAAAAATGCCCATGTTTTTTAGTGACACTTTAATACACATTAAAATAGGCTAATGCATTAAAGTGCATGTGTAGATACTTCTATATCTGTGGTGTACAGTGAGATCTGAGGTTGGAAACCAAGTGCTGTCAGCTACTGAAAAAATTATGGTGTTCTGTAGAAATGAACTTTTGGAAAGGTAGAGTTAGTTTATACAGAACATTTTTAGATTGGCTGGCCAATGTTCCTTCACTACATATCTCCATATTCAAACTCTTTGCCAATCAGATTCCTTATCTCATAATCCTGATGTTAGATGTAGACAGCAACAGTGCTGAGGATTACAATCTGACACAGAGCACTAGTCAGCTACAAGTTGATCTTTTCAGGTTTTTTATTTATTAATTTGTGAAACTAAATAATTTCTTACTGAGCAGGACACCAGTACAGGAAGGTTCTTTTTTCCCCCGGGATGATCTGATACCCATACCAGGTCACCTCAAGCTTCTCACAAAAACAAAGCTCACTGTTATTCTTTGCCACAGAAAAATAATGGCCATATATAAAATAATTAGAAAATTCAGTACTGCTACCTTTTGATTCTGTGATTTGGAGGTTAGACAAGAATATTGGTAATTGCCTTCGGGAAACTGGTTTCATTTTTGGCATTGTCACTCAAAGAAATATGATATCTGGAGCATACCAATATGCATACCAAGGGTTGGTAGCAGAGGCAGGGTTCTTCTGTACAGATGAACAGCAACAGAATGGGAAGGGAGTCCAGGAAAACATTGTTGTGGTATCTGCTCTTTTAATTATCAGTAAACAGTGGGCACGTCTACATGAGACGCTTACTGTGCATTAGCCTAATAACACTGTGTAGTAGTGCGGTGGCCAAAAACCGTGCTAATAGCCTACTGCGCGGTGTTATTAGGCTAATGTGCAGTAAGCATTATAAAATAACTATGCACGAGAGCTAGTGTGCAGTAACTCTACTTACTGCGGTTTTAGTTAGTATTTCATTAGGCAAGTACTAAACTAAATGGTCAGTAACTAAGGTGCATTAATGAATGTGTAGGCGTGTCCAGATGAAACCATTGGATCCCAGCTAGTTCTTCATGGTTTATAAAAGACATAAGGCAAGGTAGATTTGCATCTTTCTGCGGTCTCTTCTAAGTTTCTGATGAAGTAAGCTGCTGCTTACAAAAGCGTATGCATCTCTGATTTGGTTAGTCTATAAGGTGCACATCTGTCATGCCTCCTGCCTGCCTTCAGACTAAAATGGCTAATTTCCTCCCTCTTATAAAGGACATGCCCAGAGAGACTCAGGATTACTCCATACAAACTGTAATTACTCTGAAGTCACAACTTCCCTCTGTACCCACAATTAACATGGGGTAGGGATATACATACCGTATCTCAGCTGCTTTGCAATAACTGGCTCTTTGCCCCTTTTCCCCCATGGTGACATCTAAATTAAGACAGTTTGATTCTTGAAACAGGGAATGAAACAGCGCTAAATTTCCCTAATCTATCTTATATTTACTTCAGGGTAACTGCTGGTTTGTGAACAATTCATGTGCCTCTAATTAACCGGGGTAGGGACTTATTATACATCAGGTACTCCACAGTAACTGTTCAAGTGTCTATTCCTAACCCATGTTAAGTGAAAGCTAAACCAGGGCAGTTTTGACTTGTTTTATTCAGGGATAAGCTATCCCAGGTTAGCTCTTACTGTGGGGTAAAGTGAGCATAGGGATAGTTACTGTGGAGTACACACACCAAAGATCATGTAGATGGAAGTTGCACGGAATGATCTGGTTGCAAGTAAAGTTGACTGAAAAAAGTTAGTGAATCTCTGGACTACAGCGAGAGAGTATTTTTTCTTGTAAAACTAGGGGCTGAGTATGTTCTTTCTGTGTTTGGAAGCCCAGAGGTATGTGTTTTGTTTCAGAGGTCATATTTTGCCAACCTGCCATACCCTTGGTTTCCCTTCATGGTCTTGGGAGCTGTTGGAACCTCACAGATATTTCTATATTTGTGATGTCCCAACAGGCCCATAGGTTATCAGACACAGCTTGCTACTCTACTAGAAGAATCAAATAATCAAATCCGCACCTCAAATTCTGGGGATAGGGCATGCCATGTGTAATGATGGCGCTCTCCAAGGCTACAATCGGTTTCCCACTGGCCAGAGCTTCCTGCACGGAAGACTGAACCCTGAAATGAGCATCTGTGAATAAAAAACACTAAAATGGTTTAATATCATAGGTTGATTAGAGATTTCTTAATTTACGAAGGTGACACAGCAAGAGAACAGCTGTACAGGAAATTGGAGAAGCAAACTAGGGTGAGTACTCAATCTATTTTCTGTGGATCCTTCCTGTGCCCTGCAAAGTTATGTAGGAAGCAAAAACTCATGAAATTGCAAAACCTAATTGTATTTCTCTTCCTGCACCAGCATTTGGAAGTCTGAAACCTCTGTCTCTCTTCAAGACACCTAAATCCAAGCAATATCAGAAAAAGCTAAAAAAAATTAAAACAAAAATTCAGAAGCAGTACATTGTATAATTCACAGGATTCTTTTAAGATTAAATGATTAAAAAGTGCACTCAAACATTTCAACTTCTCATAAAATCATTGGTGCTTCAAGCCAGAAAAGAATTGCTCATTCCAAATCTAATTGCAAGGAAAGTTTTGGGGAGAGAATGCTAGGAATTTGTTTCATGTCAGATCAGCATCTGTAAAATATCATAGCCAGGAATTATGAAGGCCCAAATTGAAACCTATATGACAAAAATTACACCAGATTTAGGCATTTTTTAAGACTAATGCCATGCTTGAAGAGTTGTTAGGTTTCTTTTAGCCTCAGATCAATTATTAATTATTAACTGTATTGTATTAGCTATCAATAATGCATGCCCCTCATGCCAGGTACAGTATACACACAAAATAGAAAGTCAGTCTTTGTCCCAGACTGAGTTTCATTCCCTTGTGATGTTTAGTGCTCTTTTTACTAACGGTTAGTAGTCCAAAGTTGCCGAGACATTAAAATGTGCACACATCACTCTTGAAATCCAGACTTTTAAAACAGTTGTCAATCAGCCACAGACTGACCATTGTGGGCCTGATTTTCCTCTTTATAGATGTGTGAATAATTGAAACTTCAGGTCAGCGGCCAAACTGGAAAAAAAGGGTCTGGATCAATCTGAAATAAAGATGTATTGTTTCTTCATGCCAAAACAACCCACTCAATAATTGTGTCACAGGCTGAAGAAAATGTTCCTTTGAATACCAAACTAAACAGTTTGGAATTCCACATTTGTAATAAAAGCAAGGGAAAAAGACAGGCTAGGTTCATAAAACAACTAATGAAGGAGGTTCCCATTTTACCCAGTAGTTTAGCAGTTAGACTGTTGAAGATGTGGGAGACGCAGAGTCAATTCTCTCCCTTGTCTCTTCTTTGGGGAGCACCAGAACCGCAGAGCTAAAAGGCAAAGTGAACCTCTTCAAGCTCTCCTACTGGAGCTGTTCCATTTTGCATGGAATATGGATAGTCATGGAGCCACAGAGACAGTGATTAAGTGGTTGGTACACACACACAAGATTTGGGACAGCTGGAGATCAGTGCCTATTCCAATTAATTAATTTATTTATGAAAAATGAAAAGTATCAACAGGAGGGTACCCCACCCCAGACTACCCATTAGCCTCTTGTTAGGATACTCTTCATGGAGGTAGGACAACTCAAATCGAATCCCTACAGGAAAAAGATAGACTTGAAGTTAGGTCTTCCACATCTTGGGTCAGTGACCATTTGCTTGGGCTAATGGGTAAAATAAGAACAACCATCATACTTAATTTTGCCCCTCCCTTCAATTTTTACTAGACGAAACTAGTCAGTAAATGCAGCTTGAATTCACTTCTATTTTCAATGTGACTGAAATTGCATTTTTTGGTGAAGACACTATTTAACAAAAAAATCACTAAGTTTTGCTCCTTCCCTACTATTTTTGCAGCTGTGACATTTCATTGACTTCAGTGAATTAACTGCAATTTATATGGGGAAAACTCAGACATTCAAGTCTGCCACTATCTGAGCAACATGTGGGCATTAAAATATGGGAGCTGTTAGTGTCAAAAGACCACGAAAACTAAGATGTTGTTACAGTATCATACACCAACATATCACTTAGTGTTTATGTGTGTACATGTGTACACACACACACACGTACATATTCAGAGGATATAGTAGCAGAAATTCTATGTGAAATGAGTTTTGAAGGATTTCAAGGTTCCTTATGCAGTCTGAGAGAGTTGCCTCTACTTGCTAATTTTATCACTGCACTGTTCAGGCACTGACATTGCCATTACTGTGTTTTGAGGAAAACATTCTCATGATTGTGACATTTTCAGAGCATGCTACTCACCATGCAGAAATCTTCTCACCTGGATGATGCTATACGTCACTGCAGCCATGCGACTTCCCAGCTTACAGGCCAGCTTCCCAATCATCTTGTAAACAGGGATGGCACTGTGAGAAGAGCAGAGTCATGCAAAATGAAAGTAGTCCAGAAGGAAGTAATCTGATCTTTTCCCAAACCACTTATGAATTGTGAATGGCAGACTGACCCATTGTTATTTCCATATAGGAAAACCTTACACCTGTGGTAGAATAGGGACTGACACAAAAAAGTAAGTGCAATATATAAATTATTTTTTGAAGGAGTCTTGGATAAGGAAAGTGCGGTAAACAGTTAGAGAAAAAGCCAACAAACAGAAAGGTGGAGAAATTGTAACCAGAGAGAGAGAGAAAGGTAGACCAGTTTCCCCAGAGGTGCAACTATAGCCTTACTTTCAATTTTTTTCCTGAGTAAATACTAGGGTCTAGAGGCAAGGAGACGCAGTTCAGCCCACATGAAAGCTGCTTCAGTTCTTCTACAAAAACAATTTTTGGCTCTAAGCAACTTCTGTTTGCTTCAGTTAAGCTATTACTTTGTTTAGGTAGCTAGATGGATGAATGAATAGGTAGGTGGATAGGTGACCTTGTGGTTAAGGTAGTGGATTGGGACTGGGACTTGGAAGAATATGGCTCTGTGTTTGGCTCTTTCACCATCTTCCTCAATAATCTTGAGCAAAACACTAAAGCATCTCTTGTTTTCTAAGTCCCCATCAGTAAAATGGGTCTAAAGCTTCCTTTTTCTCATCCTTAAATCAGTCTTGCTTACTTAGACTATAAATCCTTCAGGGTTGAAATTGCATTATTGTTTGTTGTTCAGTGCCTTGGTACAATGAGGACACAGATAGAAGTGACAATTTTTGCCTGATCTGGCCACAGAAAGTGGCCTATAGCTGTAACCATACACAAGTACACAGCTGCAGCCAGCTTCAAAAATGGCCAATCCAGTGAAAAGCTGAACCCTCATTGCACGAGAGGTCAGATGAAAACGGTTCAAAACACAGCATCTTCTGTAACTTCTGTCTGTGCTGCCTACCAGCCTTGAGCTGTTTTCAGAATGGGAGAGGGGAAAGGAAGTGGAGGGAGTTTGGTCTGGGGGGTTTTCAGCCCCTGCTAGAGGGTGGGGCAGGTGTATTGGAGCCCCTCTGAGCTGGGGCGGGGGCTCTAATCCACCCCCCAGAGCTGACTGGGGAACCCTGGAATGAGCTCCCTCTGTTCCCTTTCCCCCGTCCCGTTCTGAAAACTTTGCAGCCTCACAGGGAGGAGGGACCCTTGCTATGGGAAACTGGCTTCCAGCTGGCAGCCAGCTGCTAGATTCCCCTCCTCCTGGAAGCAACAGTGAACTTCTTTTTGGTCCCAGGGATCATTGTAACATTGCTTCCTGCAAAGCGTTCTCATTTATAGCAGAGAGCTGCACTTCTGCCTGCACCCTGAGTTTCTGATTGCAGTGCAGACCTTTAGAACTACTAGCATTCATTCATACCCCTACTTTGTCTAGAATCTCGGGAATATATCTATAAGGGAGAGATTGGTAGGGAGGCAGGAAATAGTTCTGTTAGACATCTGTCAAGCCACCAGAACAGAAGTTGCCAAGAGACAGTGGATACTCCCTACCTAAACATTTAATCAAATTCAATTGTCCATACTCAATTTTTACTCAGTCTCTACTCAGACAAAAACCCCAATAAGGTTTTGGAATCAGATCGTGATCCATCTTTAGGAAAATGCCCATTCTATACATGTGATCTCTACTTGAGCTGTACCAATTACAGCATTTTTTTATGTCTCTCCAGCAATTGACTACCTAACTCCAATTCTCACCAAGTCATCAGGCCTTGCTACACACCGAGATGACAGGTGTGCTCCTTCATCAACACAGACCGCATTATCACCGGACTAAGCAACATTTTAACATTCAGGGTGCATTTTGTTCCTCCACCCACACCATGTAGTCCGTCACTTCCTGCCAGTGCCCCTGTGCTGTCTACAGCCAGTTAAGGCAATCTCTATATAAAAATATGAGTGGATGCTGATATGGCATCAATTCCAGAAATGCACAAAAGCCCACAGACTAACACTTTAACTCCATTCCATCAGTGACTTCAGAGTAGCTGGCCTTAAAATAGAACAAAACCAAACCATTACAAACCAACTTAACCAGGAGATTTCAGAAGACAAATCATCCACAAACCCAGTTGTATTAAACATGTTCTCAACAGGAACTATAGATTTTTATTCTATTGCTTGGAGTAGCTGTTTACTTGAGTGCCCTTCCACGTGTTAACTGCCTTGTTCATCTCAACTGATCTAATCAACTCACTTATTACCTCTTAGCAGCATCCCCTCTCCCTATCCTTTCCCCTTCTACAAAAAAGTTTTTCTTTCTGCCACTCCATTCATAGCTTTTGGCAAAGTAGATTGCTGCTTATGAAAGCTCATGCCTCTCTGAATCAGTTTGTCTCTTAAGGTGTCACCCTGCCCTACCATCTGTCTGACCTCCAGAGTTCATGCAAAGTTTCTAGTTTTGCTTTGTATGACTTTGTATGCACAAAAAAATCATCCTTCTTCTAATTCTAAGTTATATGGAATGCATGAGTTGGTTCCATTGAGTTTTACTCTGCATTTGATCAAGCCTAAAAACTCAAACTGCACCTGTTTCTGGGTGAAAACCAGCTTGTTTTCATCTGAAACTCAACATTTGCTGACAGTCACTGGAAGCTCAGCCAACATCCATTCTGTTTTTCAGCCCAGATTTGCTGAAAGATTTTTAAATGCCATAGCTCTTTAGCCAGCCGAGCTTGAACTTTTGGTTTGCAACAAAAGTTTAGGAGTTTCATGACGAAAATTTGACATAGCTATAATTGCAACGAGTCTTCCCCCACATAGGCTCTTCTCCAAACCCTCCCAACCAGCTGCCCATTGTTTTACACACCATTAACATTCAGTTTTGTTATGCAGTGGTCTGGCATATCCTCAGTCTCTTACCTCTGGGTGTCTGCCTGACGGATTTAGTTGTGGTCTGCAAGCAGTTTGCCCATGAACAGCTCTGCAGGGGGGAAGGGTCTGTGGGCCTGGCATCAGAATTGGCTAGAGCTGCCCTGCGTTCCAGCGACACATTCAGTGCTGAGACAGTCCATTTATTATTAACTTCATGAGCAGCTGGGCTCTCAAACTGCTCCGTGTCTGAGGGAAAGGGAGGATTTCACAACTGCCTAGGGGCAGCCCGTGTGATTTCTTTTGCTCACTCAGTGCCAGATTTTTTTCCCCTCTTTTCATATTGATTCTCTTTTTCTCCATTTTTCACATTCCTTTGTTGTTTGTATTGGGTTAATTTGGTGCTTTTGAAAGATACTAAAGTGATGACCTTAAAGATTTAAGATCCAGTTATTTATTCATAGACAAAACAGGAAGTAACATTCCAGGCTTCCTCTAAAGCCCTGCCAACATGGAGGTGGTAAACCCATATCAGAGACAGAGTTGATAATTTGTTCTAAAGCCCATTTGGTTCTTGTCCTCTGGAATGAGGGCTTGTCTGGGTGGGAATGTTTCTGACATGGATGCCTGTTCACTTGAAAATCTTGGAGCTCATTGTGCAGAGGCCTCTGAATAGCTCACAAACTATAAAGATTTTTTACCAGTCATTAAAGTCCAGTCATTGGGCTGGATTTGAGCGTGGACCAAGAACTGATCTCATGGTCTTTGTCCCATTGCCAAAAACAAGGTCATCTAGTCCAGCCGCCTGGTCAAGGCGGGATTATCTCTGTCTAAATCATCCCAGTTAAGTGTCTGTGTAACCTGCTCTTGAAAACTTGTGAGGATGACGATTTCATAGTTTCCCTAGGTAGCCTGTTCCAATGTTTGACCACCCACATGGTCATAAAATTCCTCTTATCTCCAACTTAAAATTTACCCTGCTGCAGCTTGAGGCCATTGCTCCTAGGCCTGCCCCTTAGAGCCACAGAGAAAAGCCCATCTCCATCCTTTCTTTAATCATCCTTCAGGTATCTGAAGACTGTTATCAAATCCCCTCCTCAGTCTTTTCTTCTCCAGACTAAATAACCTTATTTCTTTCAGCCTTTCCTTGTAAGTCTTGCCTCCCAGACCCCTAACTGTTTTTGATGCCCTGTACTGGAATCTTTCCAACCTGTCCACATCCTTTTTGAAGTGTGGAGCCCAAAACTGGACACAGTACTCCATGTGAGTCCTAACCTGTGTTGAATAGAATAGAAAAATCACTTCCCATTATTTGCAAGTGACGCTCCTGTTACTGTAACCCAGTATACTGCTGACATGTTTTGCAACAAGAGCATACTGTTGGTTCATATTCAACTTCTGGTCTGCAATAACCCCCAGGTTCTTCTATATAGTACTACAGCCTAGCTAGTCATTCCCTGGTCTGTATTTGTTCATGTAATTATTCTGTCCCGAATGCAGCACTTTGCACTTGTCCTTGTTGAATCTCATCTGATTGTCTGATTGCAGACCATTTCTCCAGGCTAGTCATATCATATATATATATATATATAGACTGCAGGCCATTTTTCCAACCTATTCACATCAGATATATATATATAGTTATTTATTTTATATCTATATATCTGATGTGAACAGGCTGGAAAAATCAGTTAATATATATAACATTATATACACATAACATACACTTAGATAGTGCTTTTCTGCAGGGGATACTTCAGCTCAAGGTTGTTTAAATCCTTTACTTACCAGGTGGATTCAGAATCATCAGGACTGTTCTGTACAGTTTACATGCATGACTCAAAACTAAGTAAAGTAATGAGTAACCCATTGTTTTCATAACAAAGGAATTAGAATATGTAACTGATTCTAGAGAGATCAGGAAAAAAGTAAATCATAAAAGATTAAACATTCATGTATGTAGGCTTGCTCTTTCTAAAAGATGGTTTAACAACCTTTACTTATGTCTGTATTGCTAAAAATATTAATGTTTCCTTCTTGCTCACAAACTACTTCTGGGAAACTGCACCTAAATCTTGCAGAAATAAAAAGACAGTGTAATTTTGACCTGTGCATTTTTTGCTGGGAATAAGTAGGCATGATTTCCTCCATAAATTAGTGTCTTGATGAATCAAACTCTCTTCTTTTGCTGGCAATAGACAGACATACAGATATACAGATATGAAGAATGAATGTGTAGTGAATAAAATTTACATTTATACATTTACAATGGCTTCCTTTTACTTTCACTGTGATCTTCTTAGATTGAAGTACTGTAGAAATCCATCTGGGCTATCACATTTTGGCAGGCTACCAGACAAGATGATTTAGTAATCAGGAGGACTGCTCAGCTTCTGGACCCTGTTCAGTAATTTGAAACTTTATCCTGGAACCTGCTCATGCAGTGTGAGCTCAGTGTGCAGTTCTCCTTATCAGAAAACCCAGATGCAAGAGATCCTAGGAAAAGGCAGTCTTCTGTTTACAGCTTTCTGTGGGCGTGTTTCTCCCTAAACCAAGTGAAAACTAGTCTCTATGGGCTTTTTTACATGTGCTTCTGATGCAGCGCTGGGTGCTTTTGATTAGTGAGCTGCACTAATTAAAAGCACCCGTGTGTCACTTGTATCAGCAGCGCAGCATGTTTGTGCACTGAGAAAATGGCAGTGGGGCACTTTGAAGAAAAGCACTTTGAACGTGTTTTATTTCAGAGCTCACTGCTGCTATTTTCTCAGCGTGGAGACACGCTGTGCTGCTGGTACATGTGACATGCAAGACTGCCAGAATGCGTCAATGTATGTGCTTCAGCATACTTGATTAGTCGCTGGATTTCCCGCGCGTTGGAGCAGGCTCACCGCATGTGTGTAAGTGCGGTTGTCAAGACTGAGCTTAGCTGTTCAACCAGGCCACTAATAAGCCTCTGAAACAGAAGTGTGCAGGGCCACTATACTATGCTGGTCATATGAAGGTAAATTTCTGCTTCTTGTACATACCTCAGATATCTGAAATAAAAGTGTTACATCTTTTACGAAGAAAATATGAACTTCTGTGAACAAAACTCAGTGAGCAACCCTCTTTTCACTTTTTTTTCCAGCATCAAAGCTGCTGCCTAATTTTCCCTGTAACAGAATGAGTTACTTAATTGTTGAATGATCCCCCATTTAAGACTTGTAGCAATGAACTACAAAGAAGTCGGGACATGCAGGGAATGATGTTTTAGGGACACAAGCAGCTGGTAGGAGGGGGTGGGGAATTAAAAAAGACTGATCACTGGAGATGGTCACAGAGAAGAAAGGTTAATAGTTGGGAGCCATCTGGCCAGATTCTAAACTGAAGGCAGTTAGTACCAGAACTCTAGGGAAAGGACCTACATATAAATCTCCATCTTTAATTTGCCATGCCTGCTGCTGTCACTGCTCAGGAATGTCCAGCTGCTGCTATGGCTGGAGGCCTTTGGTAAGTTTTTGTTGGTGGTGCTTTTTTGTAAGGGGTTCAGAAAGCTCCGGCCAATATCAAATGGAGAGAAAGAGAAAGAATAAAGAAATCACCTTGAATCACATTGATTTCAAAGGAATTATGTGCCTATATACATTTGAGGATCTGGGTCCTTGAAACAGAGAAGCTGCCATGCAGCTACTGCCTTTTAATGCTTTGATGACTCTTATATTTTAGCACCCATCCCAGTGGTAACCTTTCCTTTCTCAGGAAATTACCTAAAAACAGCCTTTTTGACATCATGTTCTTGAATCCATATTCCTACCATGTTCATACCACGTATTCATACCATGAACAGCATTTTACTGTGTGTAGTTTGTAAACTACTTCTCTCCTGTACCAATCATTCCTTTTCATTCTTCATCCATCTTGTTCTTGACTTTACAGCTTTGTTAAGCAGATGTTGTCAGTTACCTCCTTTTACAATTTTGCTTTCATTTGTCCATATTTTTTTCCTCACTGGGTGTGTCTACACATGCACTTTAACGCGCAGTAGCCTATTTTACTACGCATTAAAGCATCATGTAAAAAACAGCCATTATGCTAATGCACGGTAAAATAGACTACAGGCAACCACTGCTTAACGCGGTTTCGCTTACTGCAGTTTCATTATAACGCTCATTTAAAATATGTACCTGGTTTCACTTAGTGTGCAGAGTGTCTCATCATAATGCTCAGTGTGGGGCTGGGGTGAAGCAGCAATGGCAACAGCAGCGGCAGCAGCAGTGAGTGAAGAGTTAAGTGACAGCCAGCGTGAGCTCAGAGCAAGGCAGCAGGAGAGCGGGGTTTGCTCCTGCAGGTGGTGCTGGAATTGGTGGGAAGGACCGGTGGTGTTGAGAAGGGGGAGCAGGGGGATGCATGACCATGGAGCCCGGGCTGGTGCCCAGGGCCAGGGCTAGCAGGGCCCAGGGTGGGGTGGCAGGAGCATGGCAGGAGCCCACAGCCAGCGGGCAGATGGGCAAGAGTGGTGATGGCAGCAAGAAGGGGCAGGTGGGCAGGGGGTGTGAGCATGGGGCCCAGGCTGGCGGGGCGGTGTGAGCACAGGGCCCGGGGCAGAAGGGCACGTGTGCATTGTCCCCCGGCCCTGGGCTGCAGTGGGGCTGAGCCTGTGGAGCTCCCCCCGTCCCTGGGCTGCAGCCCGTGCCCTGTTCCAATCATGCACTCACCTGCGGGGCATGGACACCGTCCTGAGCCTGAAGCAATCTGATGGAGGGGCAGCAGGAGTGTGGGGTCTGGGCTAGCAGGTTGTGCAGAACCAATTATATTTATTTACATTAAATCGTATGGAGAAATGGGTTTCGCTTAACGCTGTTTCACTTAGTGCTCAGTTTTTCCAGAACCAGTTAAGAGCGCTAAGCAGTGGTTGCCTATACTGTGCATTAAGCTTCACCTAAAAATCATGTGTTTGCACTACTGCGCATTAGGGCAGCCTAATGCACCTTTATTTAGTACCTCACATTGGAGGGCGCCTATACTCAAGAGCAGAGGCTGCTCTGTCACGCTGGAATTCAGCACGTCGGAGCAGACTTGATTAATCGAGTCTGCTGGAGCATGGCAATTACTGTGCTCCAGCAGGCTCCTGAGTCTTATCTATCAGCGTCCCTGTGCTTAAAAATGGCAGCAGGGGTGTTTGAACTAAAGCTGATCAAATGAGATGTAATATAAGCACCCTCGCCACCATTTTTAAGTGTGGGGACACTGATACATGAGACACAGCAGTGCTTTAATTTAAGTGGCTCTAATTAGAGTGTGCCCCCCCAACACCCCCAAAGCATGTGTAAAAGTGCCCGGAGGTAGTAAATCTAATGAGCATTAGGAAAAGTGTATTAATGCACATGTAGACACACCCGCTGTGGTGGAAACAGGGCGGGCGGGGGGTGAGGGGGGAATCAGGGCGGCTGCCCCTGGGCCCTGTGCTTTGGGGAGTCTTGGGGAGCTGGGCAGAGTGGCGCGGTGACTCCATGCTGCCGCCAGCTTCACGTCCAGCCGCTTGCCACCTCCCCACCGTTGCTGAATCCGCCAGCTTCCTCATGTCCAGAGCGGGGCCCTGCACAGCCTGATTTGCCCCAGGTCCTGCTTCTGCTGGGTTGTCTCTGAGAGGAAACATCTTTACACCAAGGCCCCTTTTTATTGAAGTCCCAGGGCTCAGGTCTGGGCTTTCTGTTCCTTTCCTTCTGCCTTTCTGCATGTCTTATCTTTGCCCTAGCTCCTCTTTTTCTATGCTTTGGTTTCCCTCAGCAAAATACCCCAAAATAGGAATGTTTTGTTTGAACAGATGGGACATCCATAAATGCAGTTGCATCTGCTCTCCTCTTGCAGCACAGATACTTCTCTTCTGCTTCTCTGGGTGCCCTCAGCTCTGAACTTATCTTCTCTAGCACTTCTCATTTTGGCCAGCCCATTTGGTACTACTCTGTTCCCACACCCCGGGGCTGGCAGAGATCAGAGATCCAGGCTATGTGCCAAATCCAGCCATGGAGCTACGTCACCCGGCCCCCAACGCTGACCCCACACAGGGCCAATCTGGGACCCCCCACCCTGCATGCGCAGCACTTGCTACGGCCAGTCTGGGTCGTGAGCAGCGCTGCCAGTTCTTAACTAGGAAATTATTGTATTGGAAACTCCAAATTATTGTGTTTGATGAAAAACTATTGTACACTGAAAAATATGCAAATATGCATGCAGATTCGTCGTCTTATTTCCTTTATGCTGCTCACTGTGACTTGTCAGTGAGTGGGTGAGACATGGGCCTGCAGAGTTACAGCATGTTTTTATTTCAAGCCATTGTAACAAAGGAGTGGTAGCAAATCCAGGAGTCAATGAAAACTCTTGGGTTTATGAATTTCCTGAATTTTCCTGGGTTTATGAATTTCCTGGGTCAATGAAGTTTTCAGGGATAGCTGTTCTTCTGGCGCAGTTCAGTACCTACCAAGGTGTTGGGGCTTAAAGCCCACTTTATGGAAATGGGAGGCTCCTCCCTAGCTTTCTTTTGTAGCCCTATGGCTGAGGGCAGGTGAAACGTGGGGGCATCCAAGCCTCGGGGTTTGGGCCTGCACATAGGATGCCTGCCAAAAGACGTTGGAAATATCTGAAGCCCCTGGTGGGGGTGGAGGATGCTTGCAGGCTGTAAGGCCACTTATGGTTCTGGACTCCCTCACAGATTTAGACTCGATTCGGCTGACTTGGCTTGGAACATGACACATTTCTTTAAAAAAAAAAGAGTCAATGAAGACTCTCTGAGAGCAACTGGGGTTTTGCACCCACTGCATCAATGAGCTGCCTCGAAAAAGACGGCACATTCTGAGCACTTTTATTATTATTATTTAGTATAATTATCCTGAAAGGGTTGCAATTACGGCACGAATACGGAAATTACGGTACAACCGGAGCACACCGCGGCAAGTACCCGCTCCAGCTGGTGCCGTGCGCAGTCCCCCCCCCGCCCCGCCCCGAGGCAGCCGAACAGCTTAGGCCCCGCCCATTCCCCGGCGCGTAACCAGGGAACCGGCGCCCCACCCACTGGGGGCGCGGCCACCCGTCCTGGGCGTGACGAGCGTGCCTTTCCATCAATCGGCGCTGCTCTTCCGTGCTGGCTCGCCCGCGCCGCCAATGGGCGCAAC
>NW_005841931.1:3258791-3274186 GCF_000455745.1 Alligator sinensis | reverse complement strand
GCCGCGCGTGGTTGTTTAACGGGCGTTTAAGGGGAATCGTTTCCAGTCGTGTGTGTGTGTTGGCCTGGACTGGGCGTGCAATCCTGCCCCCACTCCCCAAGCTTCACAGTGTGGGAAGCCGACTCCTTGCTGGGATCTGGAAGCAGAGGTGGAGGGAGCTGGAGAGTGGTCCCTGTGGGCAGGTTTCTCAAATGGGGTACTGCATCAGCCCAAGCCTTCCCCATCTGCCTTTATAAATGAGGTGTAGGAGCTGTGGGAGAGGAATCGGGCTGTGAAAAAATGTTTGATTTACAGTTAATTTCATCTGCTTCCAAGTAGTAAATGCTGCAGTGTGGTTATTTCATATGGGGGGGGGGGGGAGCCAACTAAATGGTTGGCTTTTAGTAGAGGTGAAGGCAGGGTTGATTTGCATCTTATAGATTAGGTTATGTATAATAATAATAATAATAATAATAATATTCAGCTTCTCGGTAGGGTGCCCTATAGAGGTGGGAGCTGTGGAAGAGGAATTGGGCTGGACCACTGGGAAGAAATATGACCTGATACATGATTCATGTCCAGCTTGCAAAAACTTTTCATATATATGATATGAGCGGGACCTGGATCGTGTATGGAAATACCAGTGATATATTGTGAGCGCCTCTGAAGCATATCAGTAGGTGTTTACTTCAAGGAAAGGCTATAGTTTGGGAACTACCTAAGTTGCAGGAAGTTTGCAGTGCAGCATTGCCTTTAATCTCAATTCTTTTCACTGCATACTTCCCTGTCTCTGAGTGGCTGAGAAGCAAAAACCACAACAGTAATTGCCTTTTGGTCACTGGATGGTGGGGAGCACGCTGCAAAAATTAAAGGCATTGCTGCGCCACGATCTTCCACTGTGATTTAGATAGCTCCTTAGTTATAGTTGAGCCAGTTGGGTGGTTCATGGTTAGATGCCACCAGTGTTTTGTTGGGTTGGTTTGTGCTTGTTAGTGAATAAGTTTGAGGGG
Source organism: Alligator sinensis (assembly GCF_000455745.1). Classification (NCBI taxonomy): domain Eukaryota; kingdom Metazoa; phylum Chordata; order Crocodylia; family Alligatoridae; genus Alligator; species Alligator sinensis. The sequence continues at coordinate 3,273,197 of NW_005841931.1, read as the reverse complement.
CAAACCATATGGAAGACTCATAAGGATGTTTTTAAGAAGATATGAACAGGAAGTGTAAAATGGAGATCAACCTTCTCTGTTCTATTATTTTGAATTGTAGAGGCCATGGATTTTTGGCTGAACTGTCAAAGTTATGTATGAGCGAGGTACAAGAGAAGGCTACAAATAGAATGAGATTGATGTAATTTCTTCCTTTTCTAGTCTATTTAGATGTGCTGCATAGTGTGTCATTTTTTTCTCTTGATCTTTTGCTTCAAGCATATTTTACTTCTGCGAGATCATCAGAAATGCAGAGAAGTTTGACACATGCTGCTGAGATTTTTTAGTATACTAAAATGTGCTGATCATGAGCATTGTATTGCAAAGTTTACAGGGTGGGATTTTTGAAAGCTGTATTGCGGGTGTTCTACGAAACAACTTGGTGACTAGAGCAATAATTGATTTCAGTTGGCTTAGCCAACAGTAGACAATTGTTGAAGAGTAGTTGGATGCTGCAGCAGTCTGAGAATCCAGGTTTGTGCCTGGTGCTAAGTTTCATAGTTGGTAGGGTCGGAAGGGACCTGAGCAGATCATCAAGTCCAACCTCCTGCCATGGCAGAAAGAAGTATTGGGGTCAAAGGACCCCAGCAAGGTGTTCGTCTAACCTCCTCTTAAAGACCCCCAGGATAGGAGCCAGCACCACTTTGCTTGGAAGTTGGTTCCAGAGTCTTCTAGCCTCTTGGCAAAAAGTATGATGGGTATTGCAAAAACAAAACAAAAAAATTAGACTTTTAAGATGTCAGCTGTATCAGTGTAGTTTGTGGTTCTGCGCAGCAGTTAAATTAGATGCTGTGTGCTCATACTTTACACCAGGAGATAAATTTTTTTTCTGTCCACAGTATTGAATTCCTAGTAAGCAATAGTTGTATAAATGTGTATGATCTTACAGAAAATAAATACTGGTTTCTGACCTGGTGTGCTTCGAGTCGCATTCCAATAAACAAAGTGCATAGCATAATGTTCCTCACCAGGTATAGGAACACTTATGCATACATTGCTCCTTTTATTTTTAATATTTTAATTCTGGTTTAATGAAAATTCATATAACAGAAAGTGTAATTCTGATTCTTCCCCATTGCAAGGAAAGAAGAAATAGTTCATGTTTTCTGATTCTGCTGTTCTGAAATGAATGCTGATTCTGCACTAGAAAACACTTTAGCAATAATCAGGCTGTCAAAAATTGAAAGAAGATCTGTGGAGAGATTGATGTGAATGCTTAATCCCATTGATGTAAAGTTGTATAGAAACCTCACTTTTTCTGATTTTTATTTTTTTGATGAGTTCTGTGCTGAATTAATGAAACCAGTTTCCCTTACCTCCTCCCAAACTACAATGATACAGCTGCTTTCCCCCTTCCCAGTTGTTTTTGAATATCTCTACTTGAGAGAACCAGGGAACAAGCCCTAACTTTGAACTGTGTAATGTCTATATTTTCTTCTGTCTGCTCTTTTGTTAGTGCAGAGTCTCAAATATATATAATATTAATTTAATTGCCTGGAAGTATTATGAAGCTTGCTGACTGTCTTAGACTTGTACTGTTGAATTTGGTTTGGAATAACTACAGTTTAGTATTCTGAATAGTGTTAATTTTGGGGGGTTGATATCTTGGCTGTAAGCATTGTGGGGCCATTCATTGTAAGCATTGTGGGGGCAGTCATTCATACGAGTTTGGTAGAGTTGCCAGTGAATGAACCTTGAATATTGAGCTCCTTGTATTTGGTCAGGTGATGATGCGCTCTGTAGGAATACAGCTGGTAATTGGGGTCCACTACAAGGCCTGGTGTAACAAAAACAAAACCATTTGACTTAAGGAATGGTACCCATTGTGTCAGTCGCCTAGGCCTAACTGATAAGCTTTTCAGACAGCTAAACAATGGATGTGAAGACAAGACTTGATAACTTATCACAGCTGGGCATCAGTCTGAAATTCCTTACCCTGAATTCTTTGGGTAGCTGTGGGGATCTTCATAGCCAGCCCATTTCACTAACAGATACCTAATCAAAGTATAGGCTATTTTATGTAATTGACGACTGGATATCTCTGATCATGAACTCGGAAGAATTTGGGATTCCTAGATTCCTGAAATCCTTGAATGAGCAAGAAGTCAGATTTTTGACATCCAGCCTACACTACTAATTTGAGGCACAGTATGTTTTTGTATTCCTATTGCCTGATCTCAGTGCTAGATAAACTTGTTTAGTTTTCTATTCATGTGATTCTCTTGAGAGGAGACAGGTGTGTTCTGGATTCTGGGATCCCGTCCAACAGAGTGTACCTAATTAGAGGATGCAGCACTTCACTTCATGCACTTCTATGTGATGATGAGTAGACTGAAAATATAGGGGACCATTTGGCTTCCATAAAGAAACTACAAGATATTAATTTCTGAAGAACAAGTTGTTTGGTTAGAAACAAGTAAATAACACACATTTATAGGTTTTTAGTGCAGAATCATAGAACCAGAAGGGACCTGTATGATCATCAAGTCCAGTCCCCTGCCATGGGCAAAAGTATTGGGCTCAGATGACCTTGGCAAGGTGCCTGTCCAGCCTTGTCTTGAACACCTTCAAGGAGGGCGACTATACTGCCTCTGCTGGGAGCGTGTTTCAGATTCTGGTGACACTTACAAAGAAGTTTTTTCTTATATCCAACTTGAACTTACTCTCTTTTAGTGTATTCCCATTGGTCCTCGTCGTCCCTTGGGGTGCCCTCCTGAATAGTTAATCTTCTAGTTCTTGATGCTCCCCTCTGAGGTGCACTTGTAGGCCGCTATCAAGTCTCTTCCTCAGGCTGAACAGGCGCAGTTCCCGAAGTCTGTCTTCATAGGGCCAACCCTCCATGCCCTTAATCAAATGGGTGGTCCTTCTTTGTGCCCTCTCAAGCTTATCCGTGTCCTTCTTGAAGTGCAGTGCCCAGAACTGGGCACAGTACTCCAGCTGAATAGAGAGAGGAGTACCTCCCTGGATCTATTGGCCACACAGTGGCTGATGCACACCAGAGTTTTATTGGCCTTGTCACACTGTTGGGTTATATTCATCTTCCAGTCGATTGTGACGCCCCAGGTCTCATTCAGATGTTGTGCCAGCCAGTAGGCCACCACCCATTGTATAGTCGTGGTAAGGGTTCTTCCCACCTAGGTGAAGCATCTTGCCCTTACTCCCTGGATCTATTGGCCACACAGTGGCTGATGCACACCAGAGTTTTATTGGCCTTGTCACACTGTTGGGTTATATTCATCTTCCAGTCGATTGTGACGCCCCAGGTCTCATTCAGATGTTGTGCCAGCCAGTAGGCCACCACCCATTGTATAGTCGTGGTAAGGGTTCTTCCCACCTAGGTGAAGCATCTTGCCCTTATCCCTGTTAAACCTCATCTGGTTTCTTTCCACCCATAAGTCCGGTCTGTCAAGGTCCTTCTGGATCTTTGCCCTAGTTCCCTACAGCTTGATATCATCTTTGAGCTTAATCATTGCGCTTTCTACCCCTTCATCCAAATCGTTAATGAATATATTGAATAGCTTGGGTCCTAGCACCGATCCCTGGGGGACGCCACTGGAGACGACCCTCCAGGATGAGGCCATCCTATCTATCACCACTCTCTGGGAGTGGCCTGTGAGCCAGTCCACCCACCTCACTGTAGACTGGTCTGGCCCAGGACTCTCCGGTTTGTTTGAGAGAATCCCGTGGGAGATGGAGTCAGAGGCTTTACTGAAGTTTAAGTAAATGACATCAATCTTCTGTCCTTTGTCGAGATGGTTAGTGACCAAGTCGTAGAAGGATACAAGGTCGTCAGGCATGATCTGCCCTCAACAAAGCAGTGCTGGTAGCTGGTTAGCACCCCATCAGTTAGCAGCTTGTAGTTGATGGCCTCCTGAACCAACTTTTCAAAGATTTTACCCGGGACCGAGGTCAGACTGACTGGCTTGTAGTATGCGGGATCATCAGTCTTCCCTTTCTTAAAGATGGGCACCGCATTGGCCCTCTTCCGGTCATCTGGGACCACTTCTGAGTTCCATGACTCTTCAAATAGCTTGGCCAATGGCGCTGCTATAAGTTGGGCCATTGGGTGCAGGTCGTGTGGTCCAGCGGACTTGAAGATGTCCAAGCGTTTTAAAAGATCCTTCACCTGTTCTGGGCTGATTTTGTGTATGTTGTTACCTTCCTCTTGTTCCCTAGGCCTCTGGTAAGATGAGCAGCCCTATTGGGTTTCAGGAATACCAATGCAAAGTATGTATTCAGGAGTTATACCTTTTTGTGTGTGTTGACTGTGGGCTGCCCCTGGGTATTCAGTAGAGGTCTCACAGTGGAGCCTGATTTTATTTATTTATTTATTTTTTCTTGCTCCATATGTATCTGTAGAAAGACTTTTTTTGTTTTCCCTTATACTGGTTGCCAGTTTGATGTCCAGGCCTGTCTTAGCTTTCTGTGTCTCATATCTGCAGGCCTTGGCAATACGGTTGTATTCCTCCCTGGCTGCTGAGCTGTTCCTCCATTGTATATACACTTCTTTTTTTGATAACTTCCTAATATTGCTGGTCAGCCAAGCAGGTCTCCTGGCTCTCTTCCTGCTTTTTGCCTCTGTGGGAATGGCCTATAGCTGAGCTGTGAGAATTGTTTCTTTAAGGAAGCACCATCATTCTTGCACACCCAGGTCGTCCAAATGCCGGTTGTAGAGGGCCTGTCTAACGAGCCTCTTGAGTTTGCCAAAAGTTGCCTTCTTGAAATTCAGGAGTTCTGGTGACTAACTTCCTAGTCTTATGGTGGATGGTAAACCTTATCAGGTCATCGTCACTGTTGCCCAGAGTACCACCAATCCTCAGGTCGCCTATGATGTCTTCCCCTTTGGCCAGCACTAAGTCCAGAGTGGTCTTGCCCCTGGTAGGCCCTTCCACAACCTGTGTCAGAAACGGATCATATGTTGTTGCCAGGAAGTAGGCTGACCTGCGGGAGGCGGCTGAATGGTCTTCCCAACAGATGTCTGGGTAGTTGAAGTCACCCATGACAATCTTGTCTTTAGTGCTAGCTGCCTCTGTCACTTCTCCTGAGAATGCTCAAATGCTCACCATATCTTGGGAGGTAGGCCTGGACTAAACTCGCACGATTAGGTCTCCCTCTCCCGGTCACCTTTGTAGCCTGACCTAGAGGGTCTCAAGGGATCGTTCCCTGCTGTCAAAGGTGACCTGCAGGGATGGGTACTGCTCTTTCACGTAGAGGGCCACACCTCTACCAATTAACAAATGATGTACCTCCTAATTTGTTAATTGGAGTAGCAAAAGGCATGTGTCTTACTCTAAATTTAATGTTGGCTCCAGTAAAATAAGTCTGAATCTGTACCATGCATTGTGAAAGACTTGACAGAAGAGTTTGTTCACTTATCTCAAGAAGAGGCTTCTTTGGATCTTAAACTCTTGAGACATGCTTTTTCATCCACATTTGAGAGGCAGTAATTTATTTGGGTGATAACTTTTAATGGACACACTGCATAGTTGGGATGGTTAGACAAGCTTTCTAATGCAAGACCTTCTTCAGTTAGTGATAGAGGTGCACCAATACAGCGGTCTGATATCTGATTGGCACTGATATAAAGAAAATTGACCATGTTGGAAACGGCCTGATGTTGCTGATAAATGCCTGTGCAAGTGTGCAGCTGCAGTGCAGCACATAGGCAGTGAGGAGTGGAGCCTGGCAACTTGTAGAGCTGCATGCAGCTGGTAAGTTGGTTGTGATGGAAGGGGCAGGGGGAGGTGGGGCAGATCAGTGCCCCCCCTCATGGTGAGGGAGGGAGTGGGAGAGGAGCTGGGGCAGGTGCTGCCCAGCCGGGGTGTGACATGGGTTGGAGCTGTGGTTTGTCTGAGAGGCACAGGGTAGGGGGCAGCTCCCGCCATTGTGAACACCCCAGTGGGGCATGGGTTGGGGGAGGACGTGTGCCCCCAGATCTGGGCTGGGCGGGGCAGGCTGCAGCTGCAAGCTGGGGACCAATCTGGGCTGGCCATGCTGCGCTTGGGGTGGGCAGCAGCAATGCTGGAGGGGGGCTACAGGGAGGCTTCAGCCACGCCAAATTTCGCTGTAGCCCCCTTCCCAGCGTCGCCTCTGCCCGCCCAAGTGCAGCCCAGGCCCTCCCCACACACTGAGAAGAGTGCGGCACAGCCCCTGGCCCCAGCCTGCAGCTGTAGCTCGCCCTCCACAGATCTGGGGACACACGCCCATCCCCATGCTCTCCTGGGGTGCATGCAGCTGTGGGAGCTGTTGACCCTCTCTGTGCCCCCCGGATGAGCTGTGGCTCCGTCCTGTGCCCTGCCTTGCCTCAGCGGGGCCGTGCCTACTCCAGTCCCACTCTCTCTCCCTCACCATGGGGGAATTGATCTGCCCCTCCCACACCCCTTTCGTCCCCTCATCCACCACAGTAGACTTACCAGCTGGATGCAGCCGTATCGGAGATCGGATCAGTATCTGCTGATATGCCTCCTTAAAAATCGGCTATTGATATCGGCCCCCAAAATCTCTATCGGTGCACCCCTAGTTAGTTATGTTGTAGCTGTGGTAGTCCAGGAAGAAGAATAGTTTGTCCAACTCTATTGGACTAACAGCGTTGTTGGAATAAAAGGTAGCACTCAATTAATTAAATTCTTGCCTTTAGAGTTCTTTATGTAAGGAAGAATTAAACTTCTAACTTTATCTTAAGTGAATTCTGTCACAACCCAAGGGTGTGATTTTTTGTTTGTGTGCGCTTCGGCACTGCTAAATTATTTTCCCGCCGTTTGTAGCTTTCTTTGCAGGGTGCATTTCTTCGTTGCAGCACAGAAATGCATGTTGCAAGGAGTTCCCGCCATTTGTATTTAGATTCGTGCCCCACTATTGGATAGTTCTAAATTATTTCTACGTGGCGGTTGGCGATTGGCTTGCTAGCCGTATAAGAGGCTTGAGTGGTTTCCGCCCAAGTTGGAGGACTCCACGAACATCAGGAGGAGGAGACTTCACGTCTCGTGAAGATCTCTAAGCGCTGCGGAGCCTATTGGACCCAGCGTGAATATCAAGAAGGCAACAGGGGTCTGATCGGCCTCTAGCCTCTCCCCGTCGCCGAATGATCCCTCGACGTACCCTTCCCTGCGCGCAAAGTTCCACGGAGCCTAGCAAACTGAATTGTGAGTGAATCCAGAGCTCTGTCCGAGTCCTTAAACTAGGATTTAAGCGAAGTATTCCTGGCAGCTTTCCAGCCTGCACCGCGACCATCTACGGTGTAAGTAAACAATCTTAAACAACCATTAGGTGTCCATGCCTAATTCTAGCGTGTCGCCTGCCTTCCCCGACCCGGCGTGTCCGGGCTGCTGGCCACAGCCCGCCGCGCGAAAAAAGGGCCTCGGATTGCTCCCGGCCCGCACAAATTCTTTCATAGCCTGTAAGAATATGGTGATTCTTGAGATGTATGGGGTAGAGCCAGTCTTATAGTTTTAGAATTCATTCATTTTATAACAAAACAGCACAGACTTTTTGGAAGTTGGTAATCAAAGATCTGGAAAAAAGGAGGACACATTTGGGGGGGGAAAACTTATGGATAAAGCTTAGGTAAATATTTTGGTATCTTTCTGAATTGAGAACTGGATTTTATTGAAATTGCATAATTGCGTGAATAAAATGCAATGTTTTCTTTTTGGAATCTGAATAAAGTCCAATGAAGAAAAATCTTAAACAATTGGTTAAAAGGAGCTGGTTTAAAAAAAAAGCAGCTCAGTGTCTTGATCTTTTAATTAAATCCTCTGTTTGAAAAGAGAATGAGAATTTTAATCCTTATTAAATTAATTCTGTATCCCTACTGGTTTTTAGATGGCTACATCTTTTTACCAAAGTCCTGCAGTGACTATAGTAGATTCTCAGGGCAATTTCGTGACTGACCTGGACTCTTTAAATTACTGTATTTACTCTAATACAAGATGACCCTGATTTATAAAATAATCCCTCAATAATTAGATTCTATATATGGAAAATTTTATAAATTTGTTATAATTTTCTAGGTATAGAACCTAATTATCAGAGGTTTGCCTTGACTTTGTTCTGTTTCAACAATAGTAGGGAAAATAAATAAATCTGGGGATCAGGTAGCTCTTTTGCTCTCTGCTTCCCCCCCACAAAATTTTTCCCTTGGCACCCCCTTCCCTCTCTCCTTTCTCCTCCCCTTACTGTCAGACATTGCTTTCTCTGTGCACATAGAAGTGAGGAGCAAACCTGAAAAAAGTAAACTTAATTTAAACATGGCTGTAACAGTTTGCATATAGTACTTGTACACTTAGTTCATCCAGAATTGATGCATGTTACTCTTTCTGAAACTGCTACAAGATTTAGCACAGGTATTCCATAAACACACTTTTAAGCAGCACATTGTCACCAACTGATGTGTAGTACAAACTGTGCATGATATTAATCCAAAGCCAAAGGCTGTGCCAGAATCAACAGCATTTCAAGCCATTATGACTCCAGCTCAGCACTTCTCAGTGTGCATGTACTCTAAATAGGCCCCTGCAACCCCGTTCCCCTGGCAAGGATCCTTGTGCTAATTAGCCCTCCACTGATGACTGCAACCAGTGTTCTTGTTATGGTTCCTGGGATGCTTCAAAAATTAATGCAGATGAGGTGCAGGGCAGCCTGGTCTGGTTTTGCCTCATGGGGGTGGGGCCTCACTAATCAAATGCACCAGGCTAAGAGAGGAATAACAGAGGGATTCTGGATGAACTGCTTGGGGCCTGGTTTTGTGATGTTGGGTAGGCTTTTAAGGCTGGTGAAGAAACAGAAATTGTTTGAAGTGGAGAAGAAAGGTGCAGCTGAGCTGTGGGGGTGAAGAGGAAGTTGAAATTATGCACTGTAGTGACTCACCATGACTTGGAAAAAGTCTTGACAGTGAGGGGGACCACGTTTTAATGGGCACTACCGTGTTTTGTTCTGATGGGCTGCACTAACCTATCGTTGTGGTATGTTCCTATTGCTTTGCTTCCCTGGCAGGGGAAATACCATGACCGCTAAAGTGGTTTTCCTAGTTGCAGGAGAAGGCAACTTTCTTGACAGGGGGCAGTAACTTGTCTGAGGTAATGTATAATTAGCCTCCCACTTTCACTTCCAGTAGGAAGATCTTGTCTATATGCTGACTTTATGGAAATAGGAGACTTCTCCCTAGTTTGCTCCTGTGGCCATATGGTTGAGGGCAAGCAAAACTCAGGGGCACCTGAATCCCAAGCCTCAGGGCTTGGGCCTGCGTGTAGGATGTCTGCCACAGGATTTGGAAGTCCCAAGTGTGAAGCCCCAGGTGGGGGTGGAGGATGTTTGCTGGTAGGGCCACACATGATTCTTGAATGACTCTCAGATTTGGCAGTAATTTGGCTGATTTGACTTGGGGGACACAAAATTTCCCTTTAAAAAAAATGTTCCTAATGCTTCTTGGCCTCTTGTGGGCTAAGATCAAGTGAGGGCATCCGAATTCCAAGACCTCCAGGCTTGGATCTGCATGTAGGATGCCTGTCAATGGATTTGGGAGTATCTGAAGTTCCAGGGTTGTAGGTCTACGATGGAAGATGCTTGCCGGTTGTAGTGACATACATAGTGTTTAGAACAATTGAGTTCTGCCTGCTTAATCAATATGGTTTTTGGAATGATTGAGTTCTGCTCAATCATTATTATTTGGAACTGATTTGTCTTATGTGACCTGGAACACAAAGTATATTATATTTTTAAAAAAATGTTCCTATCAGTGTTGAAAGCCTGATCTATGCTGTAAAGGCAGAGAAAAGGATCAATAGAGCATCAGGGTCTAAGGAGTAGAGGAAGGAGACCCGAAGCTGAAATCGGTGACAAGTAAGTATAAGGTGGAAAAGGAGTTGAAGAGTGGAAATGAAGATCTGGAGACAGATGGAGAGTAGATGCAGGTTGAGAAGAAAGGCAGAAGGTGTGACAGCATGAGTAATGGTGGAAATAGCAATGATAAGTGACAACTCCAGAAGGAAGAGAGTGGGAGCAGCCAGAGAAGGTACATCAGACAAGAAGCAGAGGATGGGAGCACTATGGCAGGCCAGCCCACCAGGAGTGGCACAACAGGAAAACTAGAAGAGAGGCTGAGAGAAGCTGAAGAGGAGTAGGAGCTGTGGGTAAAGGCTGGCAATGAGGCAGATGGGATGGACAATGAACAGATATTATTTCCTGGAAAAGGTACTGTTTGAGATTTTGCAGGTGCAGGCAGAGCATTGTGCCAGACTGATTGTTTGCTGGAACCTAAAGACTTGGGAATTGACTTATTGGGATGGAGAAGGGTATGAGAAATTTTGGAATAAACATTAAGAGGAATGTTGGAGGGAAGAATTAAGAGTGATAAAATTCATAGGGGAAAAATCAAGAGAGAGTGAATATAGTTCGAATGTATGTGGATTTACTAGAGGCCAGAAACATAGACAGACATATGGAAAAGTACATCCAAAGGGTAATGTTGGTCGAGAAAGTAAGGGGCAAATGTATCTGGGTTTTGGAGGGCTTGAGTAGTGTTACAAGCAGATGAGTGGAGCCCAGGTAGAGTGCTGCATCTCGTGTTGGTGATTGAGGCATTGAAGGGTTTTATAATGTACCACAGGCAACTGAAATGGTGCAGCAGATGTGGAAAGCTGGGGCCCCTGTCTGCACACTATCCCCTCGCAGTGTGCTACAGATGTGAAGTGATGGGGCATAGAGTAGCAGTGTGCCAGCAGTCCCTAAAATGTACTATTTGTAAGGGAGAGGGACACTTGTATCATAGGTGCCCCAAAGCCTTTGTAAGTATAGTCAGACCCCTAAGGAACAGTAAAACTTCCCAGAGGAGGAGGTATTGGACACTGAGGTAGAAATGGTGGAAGAAACCCCACAGGAGGGGAAACAGAGAAGGAGGGGGACACAATTTCTGTGACTGAGGCAGTGCAAAAGGAGATAGGAGACAGAATAGAAGGGAAGGTGGGAACAGCAAACAGCTCAAACATGGAAGTGGTGTGGGAAAGAAAGAAGACACCCAACAGACAACAGAAGTGCAGATGGAGCAAAGGAAAAAAACCAGTGACCAGCCAGGAAAAGAGAGAAAACACAGGGGCTGAAGACAATGAAGAAGAAACCTGATAATGAGGGAGGCAAGTAGGAGGAAGAGCGAGAGAGCAGACATCTCTGGGCTCCAGCCCAGAGTGGAGACCAGAAGGTGGGAAGTGGTGGGGAGGCAGGAATATGCAAGGCATCTTAAATGTGAAAGCAATCCAGCATCTTGCAAAAGCTACAGGAATGTGAGTGAGGGAGTGGGAGAAATTGACTACTCTGAGCAGTAGCACAGATGAACTCTAAAGGGATAGACACACTCATTTTTAAAACGAGCATAAATGGCATTGACAATAGTTTTGCTTAATGTTGGGAGTATCTTGACAAGGAAATGATTGGAATGGATTGAACCAGTGTTGAACCAAGTAAGGGAAGACATAATCTGCCTACAAAAATGTGGTATACCCAAGGAAGAGGGATTATAAATACTTTGAGAAAGGTGGAGATGTGGACCATCTTGGTGGTCAGGGACAAATGAGAACAAGAAGGCTGGAGTGGCAATACTGTTCAGGAAGCCAGAACTGAGAGCAAAGCGGGTAGAAATCATCAGTGGCAGATTGAAAAGAATGATACTATCAGTTGAGGGACCAGAATTGGAAATTTTTAATGTATAGGCATCACCAGAAGGGGAGGGAAGGAATGCACTGTTTAGAAAGCTAGTGGTTTACATGATCGGAGGGAGATGTCCTCTTACGCACAAAGTGCATGACGGAACCAGGGAAGGAGGAAACAGCTTTAGACAGCTTGTGCAGACTGTTAACAAATATAATAAAAGAAGAGTTGCTAAGAGATGTGTGGGTGGGCAGGGGAGAAAGTTTTCACTAGGTAATTGGGCGAGAAATGGAGGATGGCGGGAGCACAATGGCAGGTCAACCCACCAGGAGTGGCACGACAGGAAAACCTAGAAGAGAGACTGAGAGAAGCTAGAGGGGAATGGAGGCTTCCCAGTGGGAAGAAACAATTAAGAATTGACTTTCTGCTTATATCAAAAGAAATGTGGAGAAGGAAGAAAGAAACATATGTGGCTTTTAGTGATCACTGGATAGTGTGATCAGTGGAGACTTGGTAAGAGTCCCATGAGAGGGAAGGGACTATGGAAGTTAAATATGCAGCTGTTGCATACATGAAGAGATATGTCAAATGTACATGAGATAATATGAGGAGTGGTGAGCACTGAAGAAATATTTTGAGAATATCAGAATGGTGGATGATGGTGAAGAAGAAAATGAGAGTATTCTTCAGGAATAAAGGACAAAGATGCACAGGGAAAAGAATGAAAGAGCTAAGTGAGCTACAAAGAAAGATGCAGGAGGTGCTAAAGGAAGCTGCAGAAGGAAGACGGATATGAGAAAAGCGAGAAGAATAAAGGCAAGAGTTAGAAGATGAGCGAGAAATGTTCTTAGCACAAGCAGCCCGGGTGGGAGAAGGGAGCGGTCCTGATGCATTTTGGCCAGAGTGAAGGTGGCAAAAGGAGAACTTAAAGCAGTGCAGAAAGAAGGTGGTACCCAGTAGAGCTGTGTGAAACGGCACCGTTTTGTTTCAACTTCCGTTTCGCCATTTCAAAGGGACAGCGTTTCATTTTGAAGCACTGGTTTGTTGAAACTGTTTTGCTGTTTCGATGTATTTCGATGTTTTGCCCATAGGGGAAAACACAATGGGGAATTCCACAATGGGGAATCGTGAAAATGCCTAAAACTTTGTAATTTCTTGCCTGATTCAGATGAAAATTTCAGGGATGGTAGCCCCTTCTGAGGGCATGAAGCCTGCCAAGTTTCAAGGAGATAGATGCAGAATTTTCTGGGAAACTGCACCTCCAACTGTTCAAAGCAAAACTCCTGACGGTTGCTGGCAGCAGCAGCCTCCTCATCCCGTGTGCAGGTGCAGGGGCCCGCATCCCCAGGAGGGCTGCGGGGCTGTGCTGGACTCCTTTTGGGGGTGTGAGCTCTGGATCTGCGCACCGGATGAGGAGGCTGCCGCTGCCAACTGGGACTGGTGGCAGCAGCAGCAATCTTCCCTGGTGCTGGGTGTAGGCTGTGTCCAGCACTGATCCCAGGCAGCAGCGGCAGCTTCCTGTCATCTTGCGCACAGATCCGGGGGCCTGCACCCTGGGAGGAGTCTGGCACAGCCTCGCGGCCCTCCCGGGGTTGCAAGCCCCCAGATCTGCGTGCTAAATGAGGAGGCTGCTGCTGCTACCTGGGACTGGTGCTGAAACCAAGTAAGCCTGGCTTCTAAATGTTTTGAGTGCCCTCGTTTTGTTTTGAAGCTGTTTCAAAGCCTTTTGTTCCATTTCAATTTTGCTGTTTTGAGCTTAAAACATGTCAAAACAGCTTCAAAATGAAACACCTGGCCAAATTTTGCACAGCCCTAGTGCCCAGGTGGAAAAGCAGGAGGCATTGGAGGTGACTAGAAGATTTTTATGAAGAGCTGTACCAGCAGAAGGAAATGGACAGAAAGAAGGTGAAGGTTTTCTTGGAAGAGACTCAAGAGAAAGTAGAGGAGGAAGGAAAGAGGACAGAAAAAAAGATAAGCTTAAAGGAAATGGAGGGGTGTTTAAAACCTTTAAAAGAGGGAAATCACAAGGGGGCAGATGAACTACCTATGGAATTTTATAAGTTTTGGCATAGGTAGGGAGGGATATAGTGGAAGTTTTTGAGGAAATAGTGGAAACAGGAGGTGCAGGGAAAGATTTTACTAGAGGCAATGTGATCTTACTCTTCAGTAAAGGGGAGAGAGAACTCGGGAAATACTGAGGACTGATTAACACTCCTTAATATGGACTATAAGTTAATGGCCAAGACTGGCTTTGAGAATGGGGAAAAACTTCCAGAAGATAATACTTGAAGATCATCTATGTGCATGACCAGGTAGAAAGGTGTCCAAAGCAATCTGATCAATGCTACACTGTCCCGCATCCAAGAAAAGAAAAGAAACAGTTGTAGCAAACCTAGATTTAGAAAAAGCATATGACAAAGTAGATCATATTTAAGGTGCTGGGGAAAGTGGGGTTCCTAGACCAAACTTATGTTGGATAATGTTATTGGACTTGACTCTGCTGCTTTATACAAATTAATGGGCACCTAAACAGGGCCTTTAAAATCCATACAGAAATGAGACGAGGGTGCCCCCTGTAGCCACTGCTATTTGTGTGTGGCATGGAACTGTTAGCACCAAGAATAAGAAAAGACAAGGTCATAAGAGGAGTAAAGATGTGGTGGGGAGGGGGAGGTAAAATGCCTACTATACATGGATGATATAAATGTAGTAGTTAGAGATAGACTTTTG
>NW_005841931.1:3219281-3258760 GCF_000455745.1 Alligator sinensis | reverse complement strand
AAGAGTGCTAAAGCGGACATCAGAATATGAAGAAGAGATGGGGGGCTAAACTAAATAGATTGAAAAGCACCATAGTGGGAGTGGGGAACTGGAGGGACTTGAAAAAGCTGGGCCTTTAAATAAGACAGAGTGGAATTAGAGTGCAATGGATGCTGAAGGAAAAGGTAATATGGCATGGGAAAAGGTGACAGCAAGGCTATGACAGATACTTTGCTTATGGTTCAGAAGAATGCTATCCCTGGCCAGAAAACTGACAACGTTTAAGGCTTTGCTACTGCTGATTATTCTATGTATGGGAATTGTATTCCCACCAACGTGACAGCAGATAGCAAAAGTACAGAGGGAAATGTGTTATTTTTCTGGGCATGCTAAAAGAGAAAGGATGGCTAGAGCTGAACTGTACAAAGCAAGAGAGATGGCAGGGATGGGGGAGCTGCCGGACTGGGGTTGCTTGTCTGTGTGAAATAAGTGAGTTTGATAGGTGAGGCAGTAACAGGGAAAGGGGAAAGCCGTGCATAATGCCTGATTTCACACAGCTCAATTTTGAGGAAATTAGGAGTATATCAGACCTCTTTGAAGAGTCCATGGGCATGACAACCACCAATTCATTACATCAGGCTGAAAGGATTCATGCAGAGGTATAAAATAGGGAAGGTAGGGTTGAAGGATCATACGAAAGTGATGAAAGCGGTAAGGGAGAGAGACAGGATGGTGCCGGTGGGAAACTTCACACAAGGATGAGTGAAGGAGATGGGGGGGGTGGTAAACGACCAGAAGGGGAACGTGCTGACCTAGCGTGGATGGTTGTAAGAAATATCTTGCCAGTGAAGGAAGTGCACCACAAATGGGGCTTGACAAGCTCATCAGGATGCCCAAGGGAGAGATGCAGGGCAGAAAAAACAGTGGGACATGTGTTTTGGGAATGTACATATGCAAAGGGGGTGTGGGAAAGGGTCTGCTGCTGAGTGGCACCAAAATAAACATAGGAAATGGTACTATATGGACTCATACCAAAGGGACTGGAGGAAATGTTATTAAGGACTGTATTAGCATGTGCTAAAACTAGTTTATGGAAAGTAAGAAACCTCTGGGTGTTTAAGGGCTTGTTTTTCACTGAAAGAGTGCCTCAAGCTGGGGCTGCATGAACTGAAATGCTGCATCAATAGGTACAATAAAAAGATTGGAGAGGAACAGGTGGAGAAGTGGAGGAAAAAGAACTAGATAGACTTTTTTCGCTAAACCAGCAGAGAGGACTGATAGAAAGGGCAGAGTTTCAGGTGGGTACCAAGGTATTCCTTTGTTTTCATGGGGCTGTCTATGAAGAAAAATGCTTCTGTAAGGATTTGTTTGTGGAAAGTTGATGTATATTGTTTAAGGATTTAATATATATATATATATTTGCATGTTTTTTGTATATAGTTTCTGTGCTATAACGTCCTGGTAAAACAAAGATGCTCAGTATGTGTAGTTTTGTAAGTGTAGGGTGATAAGGGTGTGTTTAATAAAATTTGTTTAAAAAATTTCCATTGGCATCTCAGCCTTTTTGGCTAAGATCAAATATAGCGCAGCATTTTTGGCACCAAAGGGAGGGTGTCAGGGCTGGCTCTGGCTCTCTTGATGCTGGGCTGTGTTGCGGTACCTCTAGGCCCGGTGCCAGTTCCCTGTAGAGGGAAAAACTGCCTGCAGGCTTTGGGGCTTTTTTTGTTTTATAGGGGGACAGCCACAGAAAAGGTTTCCATCAGCATATTTGCTTGTGTTTTATGGTCATGCTCAGTGTTGACTGCATTTAACCAACTTCATATTTGGTTTCCATTGCTGAGGACAGGTTGCTTTTGGCAGCAGTTTAATGATGGTGTATTTAGTGAGATTGCCTTGTATGTGATTATAAAACAAGTGGCCTTTTTTCCACCCCCCATGTCAATGGGGTGGGGGGAAGGACTTGTCTTGTATTTGAATAAATATGGTAAGAATGTAAATGTTAACCTTGAATATTTTTTACCATTCCCAGACCTTCTTTTCAACAGATTATCCTCATTGTTTATATAACTGCTAACTAAAATCCTATGTTGCTATCTGTAAATATATTTAAAGCTGATTTTGAGGCTTTGAAGTGTGTGTGTGTGTGTGTGTCCTTGTTGCTGAGAACATAGTTCAGTTATTTATCCGTGTTTTAGAGGAAACTGTCCAGTCAACAAGAGTTCAGTTTAACAAATCCTGGCATCTATTACTGGAGCACAGTGAAATCACCATAGAGACATGTTGGCTTGTCATTCATCAGAAATGAGCAATACAGATTTTTTTATTTTTATTTTTTTTGCCAGGTATAAGAAATTGATAGGAAGACATGTATTTTCATCAAAATGTAGGCAGTAGATTTAGAAGTAAAGTGAACGCTTTTAACGAAACTCAAGTGAGCGAGTTCCTCTTGAGTTCCAAAATGTTAAACAAATACAAACAGTTGCTCTGTATGGTTAAAGATGGTACAGTCCCTGGATAGCATCTTGATGTATTAGGAGTTGCTGATTAAATTGTCGAGTTGTGGGTTCTCGGAGGAGGAAGAATCACTTCTATTTTCACAGGGCACAAAATGGTGGATGCCTGTGACTACAGTGGAAATACTAACCTGGAAAAAGAAGTGGCTGAACTACCCTCTCCTCCCCTCCCCCCCCCAAACAAACAAACAAACAAACAAAAACAACCCAACCCCAAAACAACACAAAACAGTACACTGAATTCAAAACTGATGTAGCTGAACAGGTAAATCTATTAGAAATGTGTAATCTATGGAAAAGAAATATATATTTTAAAAAATGCACTGAGCAAATTTGCATAAAAGAGCTAGCTGCTATATGTAGTAAATGTCTGCTAGAAAACTAAATACAGATTTATGGTTCAAGATTATTGCTACAGTTAAGAATGGGATTTGAACCTAATGCAGTTAAGGATTGACGCAACACCTTGTTCGATGAATGACAAAGGCTTTAATAACTATACCACAAATGAGCTTTAAAACAAAATGACAAAGAAGACTTCTTCCCGATATTCAAATAAATGAGCCATCATAGGTCCAGTATATATTAGCTGCAATAGTGTCTCTCACCAATACTTGCAGGTGAGTGAGTGCAGGAAGTGGTTTTAATCTTTACAGCCTTCACCAGGTGTGGATACACATCCCAGAGAATGACCAGCTGGCACAGGTGATAATGTCGCAGTGTGTCTGTGTCTTCACCCTGCCCCCCCCAGCATTATGCCAGCAACTCTCGTTTCTTTTTTATACTCTTCAGAGTTGTATAGCTTCAAAGCATTCCTTCTTGATAGCTTGACCATTCAAATCCAGACAAAGCAGGTAGAAAGGGATGATCATATTACAGTTGCTAGCCACTCGGATCCTGTATTGGGTTGTCCAGTTGTGAAACTTGCTTTGGCATTTTTTGATCAGTTGGGAGATCACACTGTAATCAACTTAGGAGGGAAGGATGCGTCGAAGAAGTGAACCTACGAGACTAGTGGTGGTGCTACCAAGAGGGCTTCGGTTTCTTCGACCACAGTGCACACCTCCGGGAGAGGGAACCCCTGGGAAGGGACAGCATTCACCTCCTGCGGAGAGGTAAGTCCTTGTTCTTGGCCAGGATGGCCCATCTTCTAGATAGAGCTTTAAACTAAGATTGCCAGGGGGTGGTGAAACACGTGCTGGAGCATGCCTGGAGACCAGCACACAAGAAAGCCCCGAAGTTGGGGACACTGGGAGAGCCACGCTTGCAAGAGCTGAGGGAATAGTTCTCCTTCAGTGTGACAGAAAATCGAAGGTCTTGATTGGAGGGCTCAGGTGCCTGTACATTAATGCCAGGAGCATGGGGAACAAGCAGGAGGATCTAGCCCTCCTACTCTCCAGTGGGCATTACGATCTAGTAGGGATTACAGACCTGGTGAGTATCCTCACATGATTGGAACATAGCCATAGAGGGCTACACCATGCACAGAAGGGACCCAGTAGAGAAGAAAGGTAAAGGTGTAGCGCTCTGTGAGAGAGCAGTACACCTCCTTGGAGGCCAACAATGGCTTCAAAGAAGAGCGGCTCGAAACCCTCGGGGTCCAACTACGAGGGGGTGCAGTGAGGGGGACCTAACTATAGATATATACTACAGACCCCCAAACCATGGGAAAGAACTCGATCTGGAGTTCTCTTGAGAACTGGCAGAGGCTGCACATGCACAGGACGTGGTCGTCATGGGTGATTTCAATTACCCAGACATTTCTTGGGAGGAACATTCGGCTAAGTCAGATCAGTCATATTGCTTTCTGACCTGTATTGAAGAGCTCTACCTGACTCGAAGTGCACGGGTCAACCAGAGGTAGCACTCTCCTATCTTGATCTTGGCTAAAGGAGATGATCTAGTGAGCGACTTGAGTATAGATGGTAGCTTGGGAAACAGTGACTGGAACTATCGTGTTCATTGTCCATTGCAAAGCAAGCAAATCAGCTAGCAAGGTTGACGTTTTGGACTGCCAAAATGCAAATTTCAACAGGCTCAGGGCAATAGTAGGGGAAGTGCTGCGGGACCAGGGACTGAAGGTGAAAGGAGTGCGTGAAAATGCTCATTTCTCAAGGGCATGCTCCTCAAAGCCCAAAAGAAGTCCATTCTCATGCAGAGGAAAGGTAGCAGAAGGGCTGCTGTAAGCCCTCTTGGCTTAATAGGGATATCATGGTTCTCTTGAAAAAAGAAGAAAGAGGCATACAAACAATGGAAGCTTGGGACACTCCCCAAGGAGGACTATATAACAACTACTTGCACTTGTAGGGAGCAGATTAGAAAGGCTAAGGTGGCAACTGAATTTAAACTAGCAACAGAAATCAAGGACAATAAGAAGTCCTTTTTTAGGTATGTAGGGAACAGGAGGAAAACAAATGGAAGCGCTGGGCCATTGTTAACAACTCGGGACATCTGGTTACCGACACTCTCAGGAGAAAATTGAACTCCCAAATGACTATTTTGCTTTGGTATTTCACTGGACTAAGGGGCAATTCAGAATGGGCATGGTGGGAATGACCACCTTTCTACTGTTGACATTGAGCTGGTGCGTGATCAGTTAGAGTTAAACATTTTTAAGTCAGCAGGACTGTTTTGAACTTCATCTGAGAGTGCTGAAAGAGCTGGCCAAAGTCACCACAGGACCTCTGACGAAACTTTTCCGAAACTTGTGGCGCTCGGGTAAGGTCCCTCAAGACTGGAATAGGGCTAATGTTATGCCCATTTTCAAGAAGGGGAGGAGAGAGGACCCGGACAACTGTAGGCCAGTTAGCCTAACTTCTGTCCCAGGGAAAATCCTGGAAAAATTCATCAAGGAGTCTATGTGTGATAAGCTTGCAGAAGGTAGGATTGTGAATGACAGCCAAAATGACTTCATCACAAGCAGGTCTTGTCTTGCCAATCTCATCTCTTTCTATGACCAAGTAACTCGCCACTTGAATAAGAGAGAGGAGGTCAACATTGTATACCTAGATTTCCAAAGGGTCTCTGATCTGGTATCCTATGATGTTCTTGCAGGAAAATTGGAGGATTGCAGGCTTAACTGCGCGACAGTTAGGTGGGTAGGATCCAGAGGGTCCTAATGAATGGATCTGTGTCATCTTGATGAGAAGTAGTCAGTGGTGTCCCACTGGGGTCGGTGCTTGGTCTAGTGCTATTCAACCTCTTCATCAATGATTTGGATGTTGGGGTGAAGAGCTCACTGGCCAAGTTCACAGACGACACCAAGTTATGGGGAAGCATGGTCACGCTTGAAGATAGGCTACAGATATAGGCAGACCTAGACAGGCTGGCAAGGTGGGCAAATCAGAACCAGATGAAGTTCAACATTGCAAAGTGTAAAGTGCTCCATCTGGGGACAAACAACCCCCAACATACTTTACAGGCTCAGTGGCTCCAAACTGACTAGCACCATGACTGAAAGGGACGTAGGAGTAATAATACATCATAGTATGAGCACGAGCCTTCAGTGCGATGCTGTAGCCAGCAGGGCAAACAAAACTCTGGCATGCATCAAATCAACCAATGCATCTCAAGCAAAACCAAGTAGATTCTTCCACTTTACTCGACATTGGTGAGACTGCAACTGGAGTACTGCGTCCGATTCTGGGTGTCGCACTTCAACAAGGACGTGGAAAAGCTTGAGATGGTTCAGAGAAGAGCCACCCATGTGATCAGAGACTTGCAAGGCAAGCCATATGAGGAAAGGCTGAGGTACTTGGGCCTCTTCAGAGAAAGCTGAGAGGGGACTTGGTAGCAGCTTACCACTACATCAGGGGAATACATCAAGGGCTCAGCAAACAACTGTTCACCAGGGCACCCTTGGGGAAAACCAGAAGTAATGGCCACAAACTCCTGGAACACCATTCCAGGCTTAACACTAGGAAAAGTTTCTTTATAGGTAGTGTCCAGACTGTGGAATAAGCTCCCTCCAGAGGTGGTGCAATCACCTACCCTGGAAATCTTTAAGAGGACCCTGGACGGTCACCTCACTGGGATCACCTGACCCCAGTTGTTTTTCCTGCCTGGTGCTGGGGGCTGGACCTGATGATCCCTTCAAGAGGGATGAGGACAACATTGAGAGGGTCCAGAGGAGGGCCACCCGCATGATCCGGGGACAGCAGGGCAGACCCTACAATGAGAGACTATGGGACCTGAACCTGTTCAGCCTTCACAAGAGAAGGCTGAGGGGGGAACCTTGTGACTGTCTATAAACTCACTAGGGGGGACCAGAAGGGTTTGGGGGAGACCTTGTTTCCCCTAGCGCCCCCCAGGATAACAAGGAATAACGGCCACAAGTTGTTGGAGAGTAGGTTTAGATTAGACATCCGTAGGAACTACTTCACAGTTAGGGCGGCTAGGATCTGGAACCAGCTTCCAAGGGAAGTGGTGCTGGCTCCTACCCTGGTGGGGGTCTTTAAGAAGCAGCTTGATGCCTACCTGGCTGGGGTCACTTGAGCCCAGTTTCCCTCCTGCCCAGGCAGGGGGTCGGATTTGAAGATCTACAAGGTCCCTTCCGACCCTACTTCTATGATTCTGTGATCTTGCAAGGTCCCTTCCAGCCTTACAATCTATGGGGCTTGATTGACTGAATGTGACACCTTGGGACATTGATCACAGGAAACAGATTAGGGAGTTCGGCACTAAATTCCCATCAGCTTCCGACGGTGGACCAGGAAGGAAACACCCTAGCTCAATTCCTGTTCTACAGTGAAGCAGCTGTGGCATTGCTGTTCTGGAAGCTGAGGGAGTGTTAATGGTTTATTGTTCTTCACTCTACAGGTGTAACAGTTGTCTCTCCTTTTTAATAGTCTTGATGTTCTAATCAAGCTAACCCTTCTTTATGCAGTTTTGCTCTCTGCTAGTTGCTTCTGGTCTATATCACAGTCTAATTAGCTTTAGTAAATCATAAATCAACCCATGGAGACCAGTCTACAGCAGTTAGGGATGCATTTGCAGCTGTGTGGGGAGGGGGAGGGTGAGTCAGCTGAAAATGGGCCTGTCCCTGCTCTCTCTAGCCATAACTTTGGGAAAATCTCTTTTTCTTCATTCTGCCTTTCAAAACCAAGGTGCCTGTTATGTTGGGGGGAGGTGGGGAGGGGGCATGTTGTAGGTGAGAAAATATGGTATTCTTTCCTCTCTCTTTTCCATTGTCTAAGCAAATGTTACAGTTTCTTGGCTTTTCTCTATATTCTTAAATGCATCTTCAGTAGCTGTTTCTGTTGGGGTTTTTTGCTTGTGGTACACAATAACGGCTGGCAAGTTTTAAATGCATTTCAGTTAAGCATTTAAATTGCTCTTATTCTTTGCTCGCTTGTAATCTGTGTTGGCACAGGGAAATGGAGGCTCAGCAGCTGGAATGTGTATTTAAGGTTATACAGCCTAGATATCCAGACTTCCATCCATGCCTGATCCCCTAGATCAGGTTGATGCCCAAGACAAATTATTTAATGTTTGTCTATTTCTATTCTTCTAGAGGGATCTGCAGCTGAGTGCACCTGGATTTGAATTGGAGTAACTGGGAGATTCCAAAACCATTTCACATTGTTTAGCATTATTCCAACTGATCTAGCCTGGTTATTTGGCATTAACTCTTCTTAAGGTCAGGCAACTGAGACAACAAAGGGATTCATATCTTTAGTGTTTTATCTGCTGGAGCCTTTTAAAGTACTTCTGAATAGATGATTGTTCACATTTTCAGTAATTTGGATTTTGACTGTTCTTTTTACTAGGTATCATTGAATGTCTGACTCTGATGTGAAACTGACCTATCAGTTAAACCTCTCATTACTATATAAGGATCTGTGTAGCCCACTAATTGTTCAACATTATTATTTTTTTATTTTATTTTTTATTTATTTATTTTTTTACTGGTATCCACAGAATTCTTCACTAGTCTATAAACTCTAGTCAAGTGAAATAGATTGGATAGTCTGGGTTTAAGTTGAGTTGATAGTGACATTGTTCAGGCCTAGTATAACTTGAACCATCAAGCTTGAGAATTGGGGAAACCCAATTTTGCCACTAGGGAAATGCATCAAGTGGCAGGAGGGCGGGGGTTTCCAGTAGGGCTGTGTGAAGCTTTGGTAGCCGATTTGATTCGGAGGAGATATGGCCAATTTGGCGGCCAAATCCAAATTGAATTGGGAGACACATTAAAAGGTCTAAATCTAATCAGAAGCATCCTAATCAATTCGGAAAAGATTCTGAGATTCGGAAGGCAGGCTTGCATGAAACAGGAACTGAGAAGAGGCAGGGCAAAGACTGCTCTGATATTGACATCTGTAGCTGGCCAGTGACTATGATCTTTCCCTGAGTTCCCTTCCAATCACAGTGCTCTGGGTGAGGGATGTAGAAACAACATATAAGGCTCTGTGTGAAATGATCTGTGCCTTTTGTGAGTTGTCTCTCTTAGACCAGCAGCATCTGAAAGGCTCTGGCTTGCTATCTGCTCTCTTGGTAGCTAGTCTCTCTTCTTTTTTTTTTTCCCTGACAGTGTGTCATCACTGTGCAGGAAAGCACAACATATATTACAGACACACACACATTTTGCAGCATGTCAAGCATTATAAAGTGTGCTGGAAAAGTAGGTGCCAGGTCTTCTGGCAGGGGAGGGAGAGGGGGCAGAGGGAGAGCTGCAAGTTCTCCCTGCTCCAAACATAGACGCACCCTCCTTCCTGGCAGCGAGGAGTCGTCTTCTTCTAGTGGGAACAAGGAGGTGGGAGCAGTGTCTGCACCTGCAGCACCTCCACTAACACAAGTAAGAACCACCAGCACCAGCATAACAGTCTCCACCCTAATTTTAGTTCCCAGCATGAGCCTTCCAGTGCCAGAGGGGGAGCTGGATCTGGAAGCAGAGGAGCTGAGTGCGATAGCTAAAGAAATTCTGGGGAAGGAGGCAGGGAATCTGAGTTTGTGCCCCTCAGAGTTCCCCTAGAGGCAGGTCTCTGCTGGAAGGCACTTGCAAGGAGGTTGTGGGGGCAGGTGGCTAAGCTTCTCCTGTTGTTGTGCCTCTGCCTGGTGAGGAGGGGGTAAGTAGTGTGGCATTATTTTGAGGTGGCAGATGATTCCAGGTATGCTACCTGCCAGCACTGCTAAAAGCAGATCAGCTGGGGCAAGGATGCGAAACACTTCACCACCATGGCAATGCTGCTGCGTGTCAGGAGGCAGCACTCCCTTGCCCTTGTTCCTTAGCCTGGCACCAGTGGGAGTGTGCCCAAAAAGAAGGCCCCCTCTCACTCCAAAGCCCCCGTCCTCCAGACGCAGAGACAGACCACCCTGGACCAGTGGGGGAAAGGCAGAGACAAAGGGGGGCATGTTCCCAAGGTGAGTGAGGTCACCCAGAGCATTGGGAGATGCTTGCTCTGGATGGCCAGCCGTTAGTTGAGCGTACAGGGTTCAAGCGGCTCGTGGCCTCATCCTACCAAGTGCCCGCACGCACTACCTTTAGCAGGACAGTGGCGCCCTCCCTGTATGAGGCATGCAGGGAGTACTTGAGGGAGGAGCTGCAGAAGGCAGGGCTGCAAATAGTTTTGCACTTCACATTGGACATCTGGAGCAGCCGGGGTGAAGATCATGCCTACATCTCCCACACAGGGCACTGGTGTGATCGGTGAGGGTGTCGGTGGGCTGTCCTTCAAGCAGAGGTGATAGATGAGTCCCACACAGCAAGGGAGAGTGGCTTATTGGGCAGGCCAAGCTCATCCATGGGTTCGTGGTCACCAACAACGGGGCCAATATAGTCAAGGCAGAGCGTGATGCCAACAGGCGTCTGCTGTGGCACACAAGTTCCACCTCGTAGTCAGGGATGCCTTGGAGGGGGACAGGGCTTCCAGTGATGGCACCATTGTTACCACTACCAGCAAGCTCATTTCAAAATGCAGGAAGGTGGCGGGCTACTTCCACCAGACCATCAAGGGGGGCAAGATACTGCGGGACAAACGAGCAGAAATGAGCATCCCACAGCACAAAATCATGCAAGATGTAGAGACTTGGTGAAACTCCACATACCTGATGCTCAAAAGACAGGTCAGCAGCCCTCTTAACAGAGCTGAGTGGGATACCATCTCCCAGATCTTGGTGGTCCTCAAGCCATTCCTCGAGGCCACCAAGAGCCTCAGCACTGGTGATGCCCTCCTTAGCCAGGTGAATCCCCATA
Organism: Alligator sinensis; assembly: GCF_000455745.1. Lineage (NCBI taxonomy): Eukaryota > Metazoa > Chordata > Crocodylia > Alligatoridae > Alligator > Alligator sinensis. Next base: position 3,248,074 of record NW_005841931.1, on the reverse strand, counting down.
GCAAGGGAACTAGAGAATCAAGTGGAGAAGTTCCAGGGGATCGCTGTTCCTGGCTGGGGCAAGCCGCTTTCATCAGAGGTGCTGGTACTGGTGAAGCAGCTGAAGGAGGGCATCAGAAAAATGGCTGAATCTGTTGCAGTCCAGTACGGTCCGTGTGCTAGCAGGCATGTGCAACCCTAGGGTAAAGGGAAGCATCTGCAGCAGCAAAACCCTTGATCACTGGACAGAGATGCTGGTGAACAAAGGCAGTGGCAGGGGGATGTGGAAGAGGGGGATCTACTTTCCCTTGCCAGCACTCCAAGCACCAGCCAATCTCTTCCACCACAGCTGCTGCTAATGTGGGCCAAGGGCATGGCTTCAGTGTTGGTGTCTACAGGCACCAGACCCCACCATCTGGCAGGTAGCAACAGGGGTGATGCTAAGGGGTTCACGTGCACCCCTTGCACATGGCAGTGCACCCTCTGCAAAAAGGGGATCCATGATTGCTCCTGGCTTCTGCCTTGCTGCTGCTGCAGGTGGTTGCCGACCCATGATTGGCACTCGCCCAGGAGCTCCCTGCTGCTGGGCTCCCACTGCAAGCAGCGCAACCGTGCCTCCCCCCTGGCTGCCGGGAGCACGTGCCATTCATGGGTAGCGATCTGCAGTTGATGTGTGTGCTCTTCCTGGATGGAATGAATAGTAAAGAAGCTAGAGGCTGTATGCATGCAAGAAAGCCAGTCAGTGAAAATGTAAATTGAGGCACCAGGGGGTGAGAGCCAGGTGGGGGGAGGGGGATATAGTAGGAAAAGGGGAGAGGTACCTGGAGAGTCAGATGTCAGGCAGGTTGTAGTGTATCATAAATCCAGTGTCTATATCGAGTCAATGAGTCTTCTGTATCCAGGAGGATGATGAAGTGACGTTCATAGGCTTGTCTGTGAAACGCGGTGACTATGGCTCAAAGATATATCTCGGCTCTTGGAGGATTTCATGAGAGGTCTCCTGATTTTAAAATTAGCTTGATCAAACTATACCAACTAACTTTTGACACAGCAGAATGATTCTTTATAAGCCAGAACTGTGAAATTTCCATTTCCAAATTTCTGGAGCCTGTGAAACAAGCAGGAAGAATGGAAGTCCTTGCACAATCATGGAACTGTGACGTGACTGGAGTAACAGAGACTTGGTGGGAGGTCGCATGACTGGAGCACTGTTATGGATGGGTACAAATTGTTCAGGAAGGACAGGCAGGAGAGAAGAGGAGGAGGAGGAGTTATTCTTTATGTTAAAGATCTGTATGATTGCTCAGAGCTCCAGTATGAAACTGGAGATAGGTCTGTTGAAAATCCTTGGGTTGGGGTCAGAGGAGAACAACAAGGGTTGTGTTGTGGTGAGTGTCTGTTACAGATCACCAGACTAGGAGGGAAGTGGTAGATGAGGCTTTCTTCAAATAGCTAGCAGAAGTTTCCCAATCACAGGCCCTGGTTCTTGTGGGGGACTTCAATCAGCCTGACATCCGCTGGTAGGGCAATACAGCAGTGCGCAGATGATCTAGGAAGTTTTTGGAGTGTGTTGGGGGCAACTTCCTGGTGCAAGTGCTGGAGCAGCTAATGAGGGGCCATGCTTTTCTTGACCTGCTACTCTCAAACACAAATGAATTGGTGGGGAATGTAGTAGTGGATGGCAACTTGGGCAGCAGTGACCATGAGATGATTTAATTCAGGATCCTGAGGAAAGGAAGGAAGAAGAGCAGCAGAGTAAAGACTGTGGACTTCAGAGAAGCAGACTTTGACTCCTTCAGGGAACTAATGGGAGGATCTCCTGGAAAGCCAGTCTGAGGATGAGAGGAGTCCAGGAAAGCTGGCTGTACTTCAAAGAAGCCTTACTGAGAGTGCAGTACCATCCTGATGCGCTGGAAGACTAGCGAGTATGACAGAAGACCAGCTTGGCTTAGCAGGGACCTCTTCAGCAAACTAAATCACAAAAAGGAAGCTTATAAGAAGTGGAAACTTTGAACAAATAGGGAAGACTATAAGAGTATTGCTCGGGCATTCAGGGCTGAAGTCAGGAAGGCCAAAGGGCAATTGGAGTTGCAGCTAGGAAGGGATAACAAGAAGGGTTTCTACAAGTATGTTGGTAGCAGGAGGAGGATCAGGAAAAGTGTGGGTCCTTTACTGAATGGGGGAGGCAACCTTGTGACAGAGGATGCAGTAAAGGCTGAAATAGTGCCTTTTTTCACCTCAGTCTTCACAGGCTAGGTCAGCTCCCAGACTACCATACAGAGCAGCACAGTTTGGGGAGGAGGTGAGTAGCCAACAGTGGCAAAAGAACAGGTTAAGGACTATTTAGAAAAGCTGGACATACAAGTTCATGGAGCCGGATGGGATGCATTCGAAGGGAGAGGTCCTGGATGATTGGAAAAGGGCAAACATGGTGCCTATATTTTTAGAAAGGGAAAAAGAAGGGTCCAGGGAACTACAGGCCAGTCGACCTCACCTCAGTCCCTGGAAAAATCATGGAGCCAAGTCCTCAAGGAATCCATTTCTAAGCACTTGGAGGAAAAGGTGATTAGGAACAGTCAGCATGGGTCTATCAAGGGCAAGTCATGCCTGACCAATCTGATTGCATTCTATGATGAGATAACTGGCTCTCTGGTTGATGGGAGACCAGTGGATGTGATATACCAGGGTTGGGCAAAATACAGCCTGTGGGCCAAATCTGGCCTGCCAGGCCATTTTATTTGACTTGCAGGGCCCCTAAAAATTTTAGAAAATTTAATATTTATCTGCCCCAGGCTGCTTGTCAAGATGACAGGAGCCAGGGGCAGTAGGACCCAGGGGAAGCCACAGCAGGACTCTGCAATAGCAAGGCCCGCCTGACCCTGCCACCCAGCTGGAAACCCCTATCTAGCAGAAGCTTTGGGCCTAGCTGTATTTTGCCTGCTGCTGATGTAGACAAATTGGAGAGAGTCCAGCAAAGGGTAACAAAAATGGTTCAGGGGCTGGGGAACATGACTTGTGAGGAGAGGCTGAGGGAATTGGGTTTATTTAGTCTGGAGAAGAGAAGACTGAGAGGGGATTTAATAGCAGCCTTCAGCTACCCAAAGGAGGGTTTGAAAGAGGATGGAGCTAGACTGTTCTCTGTGGTGGCAGATGACAGAACAAAGAGCAATGGTCTCAAGTTTTATCAAGGGAAGTTTAGGTTGGATACTAGGAAGAATTTTCTCACTAGGAAGGTAGTAAAACAGTGGAGTAGGTTACCCAGAAAGGTGGTAAAAGCTCCATCCTTAGAGGTTTTCAAGACCTGGCTAGACAAAGCTTTGGCTGGGATGATCTAGTTGGGGATGATCCTGCTTTGAGCAGGGGGTTGGACTAGATGACCTCCTGAGGTCCCGTCCACTTGTAATTTTCTATGGTCCTTTTATAACTTTTGGTGAGATTTTGATAAAACTTCAAGGACACCAAAAATCTGTATAGTTGAATCCTGAGCTTTGATACAACCCAGCCATTTAATTCTCTGTGTATGTATAATTTCCACATTCTAAAGGCTGCTGATAAGAGGGCAGCTTGTCACTAGGAATAGCTGGAAGAATTCTGAGCATCTCTGTAAAAAGATTAATTTGACCTTCAGTGAAAGACTTTATATGGTTTCACTGTAATAAAACAGCTGGTCCATCATGATCCTTAGATGGGTTATAACTTGACTGTATATAGGGAAGGGTGTTCGTGTGTTATGTGGGGAAGGATTACACAAGATCAGATGAACAACAGTGTGAATTCAAGTAAATTGGTTAAATTGAATTGAATTCCTGCTTGGATACTCTTGGTTAGAATTAATTCCAATTAAGGCTACTTTCTTAACATGCAAGTGAATTATTTGTCTCAGATTTATTGGTATATTTTCAGAGGTCTTTCTTGAACATCTCTTTGGCTTGATTTTTATCTAAAAAATGAATGTAGTATAGTTTGAGGCAATCTTTTTGTTTGCTAAACCTGCCCATTTTAAAAAGGAAAGAATTGCCAGTTTGTCTCAATGTCAACAAGGATTTATTTTGGCTTTGTTTATACTTCCAAATGGATTTTAAGTAGATCATCTTTAACATTTTTAAGTTCTATTATTAATTCTCACCTTTAGAATTTGATCATTTGACTCTAAATATTTGTTATCACCCAATTTTTAATGTCCAAATCGGGGAAAAAAAAAATAAAAATATGAATTGTGCTGTTACATCATCAGTTAAAACTTATTCCCAAAAACCTGTATGTCAACACTTAGGCATATGTTAGCAACATATGATATAAAATATATGTGAAATGTGATTGTGACTCAATTTCTGGATTTATTTGATTGTTGAGAATAACATTGCATTAAACTTAAAAAAAATTCACCATACCGCCATTATAACTAGTGTTTAAAATTAGATTTAACGTGTTGTCTTTTAAAAAAGAGCTTCTCTAAGAACATGGAGCTACCAGCATCAGATTGTGTGGTTCTCTAATGTAGGTAGGAAACTTTCTCCCAGATGAATCAGTAAAGAGCAGGAGTGTTGGGAAATTCAGCAATCTAAACTCACCAGTGTCTTGAGACTAGTGTTTGATTTCATTATGTTCGCAGGCAGTGGAAGCATACTGTTGAGGCAAAGTGCATCTGTTCTTTTGGGTCTTGATTCTACTATGGCGGTGTAACTCCTTCAGGAGCTGATGTGTGGTCTTGCCCAGTAACACCACTGAAATTCTGTATGGTACAGAGAGCTCTGTTCTTGGAGAAATTATTACTGATTGATCAAGCAGTACATTTCACATAGTTTATAAAACTTTCTTTGGAAGTGGGAAATTTCTGGCCTAGAGACATTAAGCTTCTGTAGTGTTCTAGTCAATGCAGGAGAATAAAACAGCCGATCTCTTTGCTGAGCTGGTGGTCCAGTCTCTTCCTCTGGAGTTCAGTTATGCTTTGCACTCTAGACAAGGGTAGCATGTTCCTCTCAACCTGTTCTTAGAAGTACAGTCTTGCTGTTTCTAAATATAATCCTAAATTTGAGTGTAGCCCAGGTCCATTTAAAAGGGCATAACTCTGACTAAAGTTGTTTTCTCTGTACAACTTGGAGTTGTGTGTTTTTGTTTGTATGGTGTGTTTTTTTTTTTTTTTATTATTTAGTCTTAGAATGGCTTGTGGGTCAATAGCACATCACTAATTCTGAAATTCTTTAAGTAGTGCTGGGTGCATCTACACAAGATGCTACGTCGCTGTAGCAACGAGCTACAATGATTGTAGCATCAGCGGGCACGAGCTGTGACAGCAGTACTGTGCAGTAGTGTCAGAAATGACCCATGTAGCACTGGGACTGCGCAGTAACAGCAAGTACTAAATGACTGCACAGGTAACAACTGTGAAGTCTAGCCCACATGTAGACATGCCCACTGAGTCTTGTTTCCTGGAAGATCATATGCTATCAGCACTACTTTCAAGTTTCCTTTTTGGCTCAGCTCTGTAACCTTCTGTTTTGTAGGTATTTCATGCATGGGGTTTGCAAGGAAGGGAACAACTGCCGTTACTCCCATGACCTCTCTACTAGTCAGTCTGCCATGGTGTGCAGGTATTATCAGCGAGGATGCTGTGCTTATGGCGATCGTTGCAGGTAAGGAAATGCTGTTGAGTCTTGTCTGTATTGAAAGAGGGAATTCCATCCTTAAGTTTCTTTACAGAAAACTCTGGGGAAGTCGGTGTAAATCTGAACAAATCAAGACTTGACTAATTTCCTGTTGCATTCCAATTTCTAGCTTTTGTAGTAAGGACATGTCCTTTACAGCTCCTCTTTTTACAGTTCATGGTGATGTTGCACATTTTGTTGACATCGCTGCAGGGATAAAGAAATGAAGGTGAAGCTAAGGGAAAGGAGATCATAGTTCATACCAAAGTGACCTTTATACTTGACATATGGAGTGTGCTGTATTTACCTGAATTTAAGACAAACCCCCGTCTCCTCTCCCCGCCCGCCCTCCCCCCAATAATTAGATTCTGGACGTGAAACATTTATAAATTTGTTATTTATAAATTTGTTGTAATTTTTCATGTCCAGATTCTAATTATTGGGAAGTAATCTTAAGTTTGTCCCTCCTGCTACATTAAGGAAAGCAGAATAGGGGGCATGGGCAGGGGGGGAAGCAGAGGTGGGGGACAGGCAGGCAGGGGGTGGGGGGAAGGAAGGGATAAGGAGGAAGGCAGAGGGAAAGCAGTGCCTTCCCCTCCCTTCCCCGTCTCCCCTGCTGGCCCTAAACAGGCTTGAAGGAGGAATTTGCATGCTGCAAAGCCATGCTCCCTGCATAGCTGCTCTGTAGCATGGGGCAGGAATAGCTCTGGAGCTCCAACTAGGAGCTGTGAGGAGCTGCTGTTCATGGAGCCACCTGGTTAGAGACTAGGGAAGCAGTGTGAAGATTCCTTTCTTTCTGCCAGCAAGGGGAGCTGGGCAGGGAGCAGATGCTGGAAACAAAAATCTGCAAGCCACTGATGCTGGGCTCTATGCATAGCTGTTTCTCCCAGCTCTCAGCTGTGATACTCCATTCTAAGACTAGACTTTTTCCTCATGATGAGTGGGGAGAAAAACCTCCTCTTGAAATTGAAAATCTTCTTAGGCACTTTATTATATTTACTCAAACTTTTGAAATAATTTGCAATTGATAAATAGTTCAGCATTGATAGTTTTAACATCTGTCCCTTTCGGGAATTTAATATCTTGATTGTACTCGTTGGTGTTGAAAAGTGACTATTATATTTGTAAGTTCCTTTCCGCGGATAAATAACTGAAATCTTGTTGTAAGGGTTCTGAAATAATTCCTGCATAAGTAAGTGCTGATTTGTGAGCTCAGCCAACAGATGCAAATGATTTGAAACTCTCCCAATGTGGAAAACTTTTCCACAAGGCTAAAATCATGCCGGGCTTTTATTGCTAAAAAGGTCAGAGCTGAATAAACCTTTTAAAACTACTTGTTGATGTCCCTGACTTGACTCCCAACTCATTTTATGTTATGATCAAATACCTTTGTAATAATTTCATGCAGTAGTGCACTTCACAAATATTTATGTTGAAATAAAACCTAGTAGGAGATCTAATCTTTCTTGTGCATAGTGAAAATGCTCAACTAAGACTATACGTCTAGGTCAATCTCTATGCAGCCACTTGTATATGCTTGCCATTACTATTTTTTGTCAGGATGGTGTAGATATTCATGGATATCAAGGCTTAAGCTTCCCAAATGAAAAAAGACTCATCAAAATGCACAGTTTAAATTCCTGTTGGGAACATCACTAGGGTTTACACCGAAATAGGACACCTTCTCTAGTCAGTAATTCTCCACCTTTTACTTGTTACCAATTTTTCTGGCACAAGAAAGTTTGAATCAGTTATATTGATTTCAGCAATTGAATCATTTCTATTAACTCTTCCTAACAAGGTAAGAGTCTTTGACAAATATCTGAGATACCAACAGGAACATAAATCGGTAGTTTATAAATGAGACCTGCCTAATCTGAAACTGGTCAGGACTTGGACCTTTTAAGGAAAGAATACTTTCAGATTGTTTGTGGGTAGGGATTAAAGTTTCTCTCTTCGGTAAACAGTTGACACCCTTTGTAAATCAAGGAAGCTGGGTGTCTAATTTGTAATGTCTAAATATAGTCAGAAGGATATCTGAAAGATGAAAAATGTTGAAATTCTGAGGCTGTAGGAAGTATTAAATGATGACTTACTTGTATCCATTGACAGGACAGCTTTTTGATGCATGTGAAAAGTCCCATGACGGGTTTAGGTATAGGAAGGGCGCACAGACCAATATTTGCTGTGGGCTACTTTATCTCCTACAAAATCATTAAGGGATTTTTAAGGCTTTTACCATAGTGGTATTTATTCATCTTGGTCATTCCTTCTCCCTGTGCTTGCAGATCAGTCCTTTGTACAAAACTATATTGTATAGTTGGTTTCTCTAAGTTCATATGGTGCATTTTAATGTGTTAGATATGAACATACCAAGCCACTGAAACGGGAAGAAGTGACGACTGTGACTCCAGCTGCAAAAACTTATCCTTCAGCATCCTCAGACCTCACATCACTCCCTGAAATACTCGAAGCAAGCACTGGTGAGACAGAAATTGAAAATACAAACCTGGCAGCTGCAGGAGTAGGTGCTGAAGACTGGGTAAATGCTGTAGAGTTTGTCCCTGGGCAGCCATACTGTGGACGTGGTAAGCTGATCATGGCATAACGGTAAATTTCTGTCAGGGGTTCACAAATTTACTTGTAGTGCAAAGTGCTTGTTCAGTGTTTTGTCGTCTTGATACAAAATGCTTTTGTTTCTCTTTCGAGTGGAATCACTGGTTCCCCTCTAGTCTTGCACTGGCTCGGATATTCTTTCATGGGCAGCAGAACCATTCTGCATCAGCGTTTTGGACCACAGAATACTTCTCTGAGACCAGCCTAAACCATGGCTCTCAGCCATGGAAAATGCCAGCTGTTTGTTTTCACTTGTTTTTTGACCACAGAAAAATAGAGCAATTTTTCTGATGCAAAAAATTCAGAAAAACTATGACAGAACGGAATGCTTTTGACATCATGGATCTCTCTTTGAAATCTCTTGTTTATCTTGTGAATCATATGTGTACATCTAACAACACACCACACAAAAGATTGTAAGGTACCCCAGGGTGCTGCAGCAACCTGGTTGAAAATCTCTGGTGTAAACACTGTGTAATGAAAGATCCTCCAATCTTGGTTTCTGCATTGGTCTGAGCATGTTGCCGAATCTCCTGAAGAATACTTCCTTTTAGAGTGCAACAAGTTGTCTATAAACAAGAAAAAATCCAGCTAGGATCCAGAAAATATGGCCACACACAATTCCAAATAGCAAACTGAAGCCAAAATGGTCGTTTTCATTGCATCCTGACAAGGGGTAATGCTCTGAAGTTAAGTCTTACAGTTCTGAGAGAGAGATTTTTGTGGGTTTTTTCAGCATCCTGGATGTCATCACATCTGTGTACTGAGCCGATAGTTCTTGCTTTTGCTTGAGTGAAGAATGAAAGGCGCTGTCTTACTAGTAAAGGACTGTCCCTCAAGTTTTACTGGATAATCATTTGGCTATGTGGCTGGGGGCCCTATGTCTTCAGAAGCTTGAAAATCTGCCTGACTTCCTTTCTGGTGCTTAATACATGCCATAACAGTGAAGTGGTCTCTTTTTTTACTGGGGCAAAGGAACCCTCTGGCTAAAAAATCACATGTATATAGAATCAATTAAGTACTGGATCTGAGTCTTTGAATTTCCAATACTTGTTCCCACCTCTTAGATCAGATCTTTTTGGCGTTTCTTTGGTGTTTGAAAGCTTAGGAAGGCATCTTTCCTAATACCTGTAACCTTATTGGCTTTATTGAGGCTATGTTGTTTTTTCTACTGGGTTTGGCTTAGAGATTAGTCACTGGAGCAGTGTATTCTCCTGACTGCCTCCCAAAGTCTCTTGTCATTTTGGAGTTTTTCAGAGCTTTTTCTATTTATAGATGGGCTCATCAGTTACTGTGTTCTCTGCAGTCCCAGCTGTCCTAGATCAGGTAGGGATTTCTCCTGAATACATCTAAAAATGGTCCCTTGTAGATGTATGGGAAAAGAAACAGACATAAAGGATCTTCCCTTGTCTTTGAAGGAATAAATTGAACCAAGTCCTATGAGAATATTGTATTTTAATACATTTCTGATAACAATGCAGCTCTAATTAATGTCTTGGAGCAACTGAAGGAACCTAGATGCATCTAGGCGCTGAGTTTTTGTTTGTTTCTTTTTAATATGGGTATTTTGGTATCTGTGCCTTTTTAGAAATCTAGTTCTTGGAGTTGAGGAGAAATATTACTGAATTAGTGAGCCCTTTAAACTTCATAAGGAGATATTGCTATAGCTAGTGTGCTGCTTTTCAGTAGCAAAAACCCACTGAGATTCTCAAGTAGTTGAGAGCCATAGAATCAGGTCTTTTCAAGTCTTTGTGATCCACTTCTCTGAACAATATTTCAGGACACTGATCTAGTTCTTTTGGTTCTTAATGTGGATTGCCGTTTATCAGACAGTTGAAATATTGTTTTGTACCTTTAGTCCAAGTGCCTACCCTTCATTAGTCAAGAGATGTAAGCTGTTACTTAGTGTCAAGAGCTGCAAAATACAACCTTGCATGCAGCTAATGTTTCTGATATAATAGGCTGTTCTAACAGAAATAATCTTAAGTGTCTTGCTCTAAAGAGCTGTAGCCTACACAAGCAGCAGGCTAATGTGTCTGACTGTAAGGTTTTATTGAGGTAAGGTTTCCAGAGCTCCAGGCTAGTTCTGGTAAGTATCCTTCATTTTACATGACTATGCATTGATTACAGTGGAGACACTATACCAGTTTGAATGGTGGTTAAACTAGTTTGTTTCCAACTGTTCTAAGGTTTGTTTTAGCTGGCATGGACTTGACTAAATTATGTTTTAACTAGTTATAACAGAAGTGGAACAAGGTTCTTTAACTTGTTTCAGCAGGAGTGAGTTAGAGTTAAGGTGATACTTGCTGAACAAAACCCTGCTTAAAAAAATAATTGAACCATTATCAGAACTGGTGAACTTGTAGAGCACTGACTGTATCCTAGTAAGTTTATATCTTGCCTCTTACACTATATTGACAGCTTGGCCTTGGGTGGGCTAGAAGTTTGGAGGGCAGGGAAAGGTAGAGAGTTGAAATTTTGTTTGTGCTTGCTTCCTTGCTTGCAAAACAATTAAATTGGTTTAGGGCATGGCTGTCAAATTGGCTTTGGGCCCTGGGCCAAATTTGGATTGCAGAACTCCTTGCAGGCTGGATCCAGCCCAGGGCATGAGGAAGTGGTAGTGGTGGCAGCAGCTCTGGCTCTGACCTAGAGCATGTGGTGGCAGCAGCTTGGCTCTGACCTAGGGCATGTAGTGGCAGCTCCAACTCCTCTTTCCCCCTTGCCCCATGTGCCCTGTGCCAGAGCCAGAACTGCCCCTGCCATATGCCCCATGTTACAGCGACAGCACCAGCTTCAGCATTGGCTATGTGGCAGGGGCCCACAACCAGGGAAGTAGGGCTGCAGCAGTGACAATAGATGAAGAGGCTGGAGGGTGATTAGGGCTGTATCAGCCCTTGTTAACCCTCCTGCTGCTGTTCATCATTTCTGCTGGAGCATGAGAGCACCGGATTCTGTGGCAGGCCACATCTCCCAACTTTTGGTGGTCTGCCTGTAGTCCAACAGGTTGGATAGAGTGACTCCATGGGCCAGATCCAGCTCATAGGCTGGATCCAACTTGCGGGCCATATGTTTGACACCCCTGGCTTAGTGTAAAATTTTTTTGGGGGGTGATTTGTGTGATTTGAGACTTGCATTCTCTGGTTAAACTCTAGCTTGCTTACCTATGGTCTTTAAAGATTAAAATACCATTTTGGAGTCTGACTACTCCAGTTTAACACATTGTTTCCTATCTATTTAACTTTTGCCTCCAGCTGCCCCTTCCTGCACTGAAACACCCTTGCAGGGAATGGTGATTGAGGAGGAGTATGAGAAGCAGCAAGCAAATGTGGAGATGAAGAAACAGCTGTGCCCCTACGCTGCAGTAGGAGAATGTCGTTACGGAGAAAACTGCGTGTATATCCATGGGGATGTATGTGACATGTGTGGGTTGCAGGTCTTGCATCCAGTTGATGCTGCACAGCGATCCCAACACATAAAGGTAAACACACAAATAATTTTTGTGTTGAGCAGTATCAAGAAGATATTTGTCATTTCCTCCCTTTCATTAAAAGTTGATTGTATGCAAGTTGGTTAGTTTAATGAAGCTGATGTTGCAAACTTGACTTCTGGTCAAGGCTGTTTTAAAATAACTGTATAAAAAGGAGTGAACTTTGAAGAGTCTTGTATAATGGTACAAATACTGAGCTAAGGAGAGAATTATGGAGAAGTGAACAAATTTGTGATTTTAAAGCAGGGCATGGACTTGCTGCATGTAAGCTGCTATGTGGTTCCTGACCGTAAGCATGCTCTTATCCTGTGGTGAGTGAAAACGTAGGAAGTACCCACAGTTTAGCTTGCAGTTAGCACCAGGCCTTTCTAAACTTTTGCTTAGTAAGAGCATGTGTGTGGGCAGTTACCACAGAGCAGTTCTGTTTTTGGCTGGTGGAAAATGGGTTACTTTTCATACAGGTGTTCTTGTTTGCGTCTTATTTCAGTTTGGGTTTGTTGGTTCTGTTTAGTTGAGTTGTTCCTGTGTGCAGCCAGATTTGTTATTGGGAAGGAACTTGATCTAACTTTTGCCTATAATTATATGAGAAACTTTTTGAGGACTGATCTCTTGCTCTTAATTCAGGACCACATTTAAACACTAAAACAGACAAACCAAAAAGCAAGCTGAATTCCTAACTCTTAGCTGTTCATCTTGTCCCTTGCTATGTTTGTATTTGCATTTCTCTCTTTTTCAGTCTTGCATTGAAGCTCATGAGAAGGACATGGAGCTCTCCTTTGCCGTCCAGCGTAGTAAAGACATGGTGTGTGGGATTTGCATGGAGGTGGTGTATGAAAAAGCCAACCCCAGTGAGCGCCGTTTTGGGATCCTCTCCAACTGCAACCACACTTACTGTCTCAAATGTATCCGCAAGTGGAGGAGCGCTAAACAATTTGAGAGCAAGATTATAAAGTGAGGCACTTTTCCCATTTTGGTTGTGCTTTGTTACTTTGGAAAAATTTAGTATCTTGTGATAACTTGGAACAAACTCCCCCTGCACACAAAGACTACGTTAAATGCATTCCTAACGTTAACCTGGAACTGAAATCATTTTCTAGGGGTAATTTTTACTCTGACCTGGTTAACATCTATTAGGAGTAAACAGTCTGCTTATTTTGAACAAAAGCCATGTTCTGTCATTAGCAAGATGCTGCCCAATTTGTTACTATTGTAAAGATTTCAGGCACTCAGATTAGACTGAGATCAGATTAACCAGTTCTGATTCTGTTTCTTAACTTTTTGCTGCCCTACTTCATCATCTAGCTGACAAACCGTTTCCCCTTAAGAACCCAACCAACCAAATACGAAAACGAACACAAACTAATAAATTTATTTAAATCTAAAGCAAAAGGAGTCTGTGTGAAATGTTTTTCCAAGTTCTTTTTTGAGACTTCCTGACCAGCTGCTGAGTTGAGCTTTTAAAGAAGAGGAAGAGTTTTAGGGTGTCGTCTTGTGCAAAAGAATGTAGATTGAAAAAGCCCATGCAGCCAGTGTCCAGGTACAATAACATACAGCTTTAAAGATGGGTACATGCCCTAGTTTGTTTGTAACAGGAGGGAGCGCCCTGTCATGTGGAATTTTGCAGCACGGTCTGTTCATTCCCCAGGTCCTGCCCAGAATGTCGGATCACGTCGAACTTTGTCATTCCAAGTGAGTACTGGGTGGAGGAGAAGGAAGAGAAGCAGAAACTCATTCAGAAATACAAGGAGGCAATGAGGTACGAGCACTGCAGCCTTTTCTCAAGTCAAGACTGCAGAGATAAGGGCACACCTGCAGAAGGGTGTTATCTAAAGCCCTCTCATACCTCCCTTCCAACCCCCTGCACATGAAATGTGTCCTTACCTATCCACCCACAGATGCATGCATCCACACAATCACCCAGCTGTTCCTATCCACTTCTGACTTCACAGCCTTCCTTACCCACACAAAATACTATTCATACAGCCATAAGGTAGTACAGGCTTGTGCGCTCTGATCAGCCTCCTTATGCATGCATCTGCCCACACACCTATTGGGGTGTGTGTGTCTGTGTGTACATAATGTGATACATCATTGGTATGTGATGCATTTGGCTGATTTGAAGTGGCTTCAGTGACAAGTGGAATCTATTTAAAGAGACCCCCTTGGACTATAGGCAAATGCAGTACTGAATTCTGCTTGGGTCTACTTTGAGTAAGGGTTGCGATTATTTTCCTTTCCAGCAACAAGCCCTGCAGGTATTTTGATGAAGGCCGTGGGAGCTGCCCATTTGGAGGGAACTGTTTTTACAAACATGCATATCCTGATGGCCGCCGAGAGGAGCCACAGAGACCGAAAGTGGGAACATCAAGTAGATATCGGGTAAGCTTCAGTGTTTTTGGCCTTTCTAAAAGGGATTGCGTAGGAGGGAGGCATGGTCAATGGGCTGTCTGGGGAGAGGGAAGGAAAAAATTATCTCTGCAGACCTCTGGATTTACTTTAGTAGTAAACAATATAAATAATGGATTTGAGGAGGGGGGCAGGTGGTTCAAAGACTGGAAATGATGGAGAGCAGTATATGGAAGTTGCTTAACATTTCCCAACTTGGCTTATGTTTTAGAGATTCAGAGAGGTTGGCGGGTAGCTGGAGTAGCAGTTTTTTGTAAAAACCAATTCCATTGGGGAACCACTGTTGTCTTAAACAAGAAAGTTACTCGCATGTTATGCCTGGGGGGCTGGCCTAAGGCACATAAGCCCCTAAGGAGAGTACATACCTTCAAACACTGGGTCACACTAGGGCAATAACTGTGCTCTCTTTGCAGGCCCAGCGGAGGAATCGGTTCTGGGAGTTCATCGAGGAGAGGGAGAATAGCGACCCCTTTGAGAATGATGAGGATGAGGTTGTGACCTTTGAGCTTGGCGAGATGTTGCTCATGCTTTTGGCAGCTGGTGGTGACGATGAGCTGACAGACTCTGAGGACGAGTGGGACTTGTTTCATGATGAGCTAGAAGATTATTATGACTTGGATCTATAGCACCTGTCAGTGGAGTTTGGACTGTCTGCTCGGTTTCAGGCAGTAGCTATTTCCTGTGGTGTTGTGGCAGTGCCTGTGTTTCTCCTAGGCAGGCCTATCAATTCCAGGTGCTGTTGTAATAACTTTTACCCAGGGTCTGTCTCCTTCCCCTGCCCCAGGAGTGTTTGTTTTCTCTGTTTAAAACAAATAACAAGAAATAAATCTTTAAAATGTTAGTTTTTGTAAAATGAATTTAACTGTCAAACAGTTAGCTTAGGTTTGTTGCTTCATCTGTGTACCCAAGAGGATTCACCCAGTTCCAGGGTTAAAGTGTTTACAGGACTTCCACACTCATCTTGAAGAGCCCAGATACAAAAATGAGCAGTGACCATGTAGTGGGGGATGTAAATTGGCCAGTGGCCTTTTTCTGCTATGGACTTTGAATCGATACTTCAGGCCAGACATATGTACTCTTTTTCTGGCTTCAGCTCTGTTCCAGCCCCCTCATGTACACGTCTTCATTTGTGGTTTTGGTCTCTTGTTTACTTGCACATTACTATTACTACTGTGTAACCAGAACCAGGTGCAAATGTTCCGGGTTTTTACTGTATTTAGCATGAAAGGAAAATGTCTTTGTACGTGAAAGGAGAACTTCCTATGTGTATATACAAATAAATGCAGAGTTGGATCTCGAAGGCTGAGAGACTCTGTGTTCAAAAAAAAAAAAAAAAAAGGAAAACAAAAAATACCTTTCATCCCCTTTTGGTGTATGAAGTCTTGCCTTCGATCGGATGTGAAAAGAGTCTAGTGGGCTTGGCCCAGTCTGCGGCTGTGATTTTAATACCATTGGATTGATAGTTGGTGCTACCTTAATGCACCAGCTCTCTCTACTGCATATTATGAGGGTTGGCTGAAAGTAGAAATATGGCTAGCCAAAGAGGGATCTAAAAGTACTCTTTTCCAGTAGAACACAAGCTGGGATCCTGTAGTTGCACTGTTTACTCTTAAAATAAAATAATAATTATTATTATTAATTTATGACACTGATAACTATACAAGCCATGAGCTTAACTAGGAAATAGCTGTGCTTCTTAGTTGGTTCAAGGCATGTGCGCCTCATCACATTTGAGTTGTGCTGATTGCCTTGTAAAGCTGTTCAGCTTGTTGCAAGTTATTGCTTACAAAAAGAACTAGCAGCTATGCAATGTCAGGCTATATAATTCCACTGAGATGAGGTCATTTTGCCATCAAAGTCCCACTGCAACAATGCTAACCTTGCTGTTTCTGACTCATGGATGCCCTATAATCTGTTCTCCTACCGCTCGTTCCCTAGACTGCCTCTCCTTTCACTTTTTACGGTGGGAATAAGAAATTGTTCCAAGGTCTCCAATGTATTGTTTTGCAGCTGCCTTTTTGTAAGCACTTTTCCCAAATAAAAAAAATTAAAGAAGTCTGTCTGTTCTTTATGCTCAAAGCCTCTAGACTTCAGCTTACACTTTAGATACTCAATGCAAGCTAGTCTGATTTCTAACTGTTCTAGTTGTGTCATAGGGTTAATGCAGAATTTCATTTTGGCTACAGCCTTATACCAAATAAATTCTATCACATAAAAATATTTTAAGAATAAGGACAGCTGAGCTCACCAAACTATCAAAGGATACATGGGCTTGGTGTTGAGAGAAAAGGGGGTGGGGGGGGCAGGGTGTCCATTCTTGAAACTACATTCTGAGACATGGACTCAGTTCTGCTTCTTTCTGTATTTAATTGCATGATTTTGGTGCTTTTGGTGTCAGGGATTGGTAACTTCCTTATGTATAATTTGAACTATATGCTGTAGTCCAGATAGCACATTACTAGAGGTTGAATGCTTCCTGGTAAACCGTCTGCTGCTGTTCTATGGGCCTGTATATATTCTAAAGTACCATTCTCTTTGGGAATCAGATAAGAGAGAATGATATTGTCATGGAAATATATTTGCATGTTGTGAAGGAAGGGAAAGTACGTACTCTTGAAACCAGATCTAGACTATTGTGCATGCAAAAAAAGATCTTAGAAGTGACTAGCAGAATGCAACAAACCAAGTAGAAGGAAATAAAAGAAAGATTTGGAAGTTTGTAAAATAAAAATTAAAAGTATCAAGAGAAAAGGAAGCTGGAGGTTCGTGGGAAAGACCGAATAGGAGAAACGGGAATAGGTGTAGGGAGGATAACAGGAAGTTCAAGGAAATGAGGAACAGTGTTTAGTGGAGAGAATGAACCAAAGATGCAGACTGATTTATTGTAGTCTTTACAGGAAGCTGTGTGCCAAAACATTTCTGAATACAAGCACAGTTGTGTTTTAAGTACCAAGAAAAGATTCTTTAGGGCTGAGATGGCGAGGTTGGATTGTGTGTGGAATAATGCTGCTTTTGTCTTCCTGAATCTTATGTATGTTTCTGTACATAATGGGAGGTACAAAAGTGTAGTTGGTTTGATTTAGTGTATAAACAATGTTGCTGCCGGCTCTGGACAAATTTACCTAGTACAGAATTCCAGACAGTACAACATAAACCTTTCTCTGACAAACTTTGCTTTATAAATTATGCTGTTTTTTAATGCAGGAAATTGCATCTGTGCCCTCTTACATTGTCTGCCCTCTACTTGAACATGGCTGTCTGTGGTCCTGACTATTAAGAGCTAGACTTCTTCCATAAATGGTCTTGAATTTAACTGTGACTTCTGTTATCAACAATGCAGTAGTCCTGCTCCTTTGAACACAAGATGCACACACATTTCCTGACTCTGTTTGGCTTTATTTCCTCCCTCCCCTCCCCTGCTCCTCAGTAAAGACAGTTTTACAGGGCTACTACTGTGGTGCACATGAGAGCTTTTACTTTTTGGGGGGGTTTTAATTCTAAAAATGCAGGCTGATTTTTTTTTTTTTTTTTTTTTTTTAGAAGAAATAGCTTTCTTTTAAAAAATGCCTTAAAATTGAAGGAATGTGAACATACAGATTTTGATACTTGCTATGTATCCTCTGAGTCTTTAACATTTTTATTTTCCCCCCCCTTTTTTTTTTCATGGTACAAACATTGAAAGGCAATGAATTTAAAATGGTAAAAACATAATTGGCAACAATTACCATATGGAATAAGATAATTATATTTTCCTAAAGTTTAAAATCCAGAAAAGGAGAAAACTGATATTCATGGTGTGATAACCAGGACGAAAAAAGGATACATCATCTTTGCCTCGAGGCACAAAAACCCACCAATGAAAGCCTGGAAATAAGAGAACTTTCCCCACAGCAACATTTTTCCTGAAACTTGCTCAGGGTATAACCTTTATTAATGTAATTGCAATTTACAATGGCTCACTTGGACTTAAGTATCTTGCTGTAGTGTAGTGTGTTCAAACTACCCATATCAATTGATGGGGACTTGTTTACATGGGTGCACATGGTATATCCAACTATTATCAGGTTAATACAACAGATGCGCATACCAATGTTTAACACAAGTCCTGGGAATAGGGCTGTATGCCAAGAGCAATGCAGAGTAGGACAATGTATTTGTTTTCGATGTGAGTTACTGCAACACTGTTTTTCCTAATGATAACTTTAGAATGGTGTCATCACCTGCATAAAGTCATGGGAATTGGGAAAGCCTGCTCTATGGCAGGAGATTTGCAACAGCATTGGCAGTAGCTGTGCCTGTTTTGCACATTGACATACACTGAATCATTAAAGCCCTCTACCCTCTCCAACAAACTGAACCTACATTCTGGGGCAGAGCCAGAGATGGGGGGGGGGGGGGCGGGTGTGTGTGTGGAGAGAGAAATAGCATCTTTTAAATTTAAAAAAAAAAATGATTTCCATTAAATACATAGAACTGATAATGCAGTCACAGCAGCGCCACTAGGTTTGACAGCCAGTCCATATTTCAGTGTATATTCAGTAATGGTTTGGTTTCGCACCTTAGACAAGGCCTATGCAAAGGTCTAAAGTGGTGTGTAGACTTAACCAAAACTGCCTTTAAAAACTTTACAATAGCAATTATTGACATCCAAAGTTTGCTATAAGAAGTGCTTGCTTACATTATAAAATAAATAACATTTATAAAATGTTTTGTGAAAGAAATGTAGTACCTTGATGAAACATGAGGTAAAAATATTAGCAGTAGCTTAATTGCTTAAGATCCCATTGACTTTCAATGGGACTTGGGCTTCTAATACTAAAATCCATTTTGGAAATGAGACTTGTGCTCGATCTACAAGCCTTGGTCTTCCAATGTTGAAGTATTTGTAGCTGTGAGTTGGATGCTTGGATTCCCTTTGCAACACATGGAAAGAGTTGAATGGCCAAGAAAGGGATGCCTTGTGGTTTTTTAGCTGCTACTCAATCAGGGGGAGGAGGAATTCACTTGTGTGCTATTGTTGGGAGGCAGGGCTTCTGTTGCTGTTCCTGATACAGCTGAGAACATTGGGTTACTTCAGTAGTACTATACCCAGCTCAGTTTCCTCTAGCAGAATCATGACCCTGATATGAAGGAGACATGATATCAACTTAAACAGCCATTTGCGATTAGTCTTGCATGATTTTTAAAACATGTTTGAGCAACATTGGCCTCTTTTCACATTGATAGTGCAGCCACAGTTGCTGAATGGGACATGGAAATGAGTAATACAAAGCTGTTTATGAAATGCCATTAATCTAACTCCTGCTATTTGCTCTGCATTTCCCTCTCAGAGCACACAAGGCAAGTTGTTTTGATTTTTTTTTTTTAAAGTGCTACAGGACCCCATCCACACTCATTTCTTCTCTCTTTACTCCACTTCTCCAGCAATATCATCTGTACTTTTAACATGTTTTGACCTTTCCATTAAAGCTGGCATAAAATGGAAACAAGACTATATGCAAGACTATACTAATGGAATCAGAACTCTGGGTAGAGGTGACATCTTTTATTAGACCAACTATCCACCAAGGAGAAATTTTACAATATTTTCATTTTCCTATGCCTTGAAGGAAGGCGAGTGTGCCCAAAAGCTTGCAAATATATATTTTTTGCAAATATCTAGTTGGTTTAATAAAAGATGTCACTTCTATCCTGAGTTCTGATCCCATTAGCGTGGTCTTGCATTTAGTCTTGTTTCTGTTATCTACCAGCTCTCTAATGGAGAGGTCAGAAAACATATTAAAATTACAGATAGCATTGCTGGGGAAGTGGAGTAAAGAGGGAAGAAATTAATGTGGATGGGGTCCTGTAGCAGCTTTAAAAAATTCAAACAACTTGCCTCTTGTGTATTCTGAGGGGGAAATGCAGAGCAAACAGCAGGAGTTAGATTGCAGTGTTTTGGCAAGCTGGTAGTTGATAACTGCCATCTTATATGCTCTTCAATTTAAGTATCCATTAAAGTTTCTAGCACTAACCTTACAGCTTTTTCTATGCTGGAGATTGAGCTAACCAATAATATTGCCTAGTGTAATGCTCCAAGAATAGGACTCTCATTAGCAATTGCTGCAGTCACAGGTGGCAAGGTTCACATCTTGCTCCCAGAACTAATCCCAGCACCATTATTATGCTCAAGGGCTTCTGGCAGATCTCAAAATGGAGTCAATCAGTAGCAGCTCATTTGAAACTATGGGAGAGGTCAAACTCCTCTGTTTCTTTTTCAAACCAAAATGAAGATTAGGATGATTGGTTGAAGCACATTTCTTAGATAGGATTATCTGTCTGAGCTACTGAGAATTCCCCAGAGAAGTCCAGGAAAGGAACCTGTGCCAAGTGAAGCACAGCTGCAGTCACCCCCTGATACCCAGAACAGTGCTCCAGAACTATTCCATCAATCTTACCATTCACTCTGGAGAAGAAAAAGCGTCAGTAGCTCAGAGAAACCCAGCTGTACCAGATGCTTAATCAGCAAGGGGAAGACGGGCTTGGGGAAGGACTAGCAACCCCAGAGGCAGGCAAGGTAATGTGCTGATACGTGCAGGTATATGCATTTAAGAGGAGCAAGGGATTTCAGAAGCTGCACTTCCTCATTAATTTTGAAGCCTCTGATTCAGCTCTCTCATTAGCAGCAAGAGAAAGATTAGCTACTAACTTCTGTTGGCAGGATTCTTATTGTTGCATTCTTGGCTATCTGAGGAACCCAAATAGGTGAATGTTTTTAATGGCATTTTTAGGAAGGGTAAATATGCTTTCAAGGAAGGGAAATGGTAACACTAAGCAAGTAGAATCGCTCATAAGCAGGGCAAGATTTGCCATGTAGGCTATGGACAAATTTGTAAAACCAGACACCATGTCTGTAGCACTATTTCCCCACAAATTGTGTGGGGGGGGGGGCAGGGATGTTTAAACATTTTAAAAGACATTCCTCCCAAGAAACCAAGACTTGTATTAGGCTATATGACCCTGCTTTCCAGCATGGGGAGATCCAAATACAGGAGTAACTGATTAAAAGATACTTTGATTAATTATGTCAATAATGTAAACTAGTTTAAAGGTAAATGGCAACAAATATGGGATGTAATTGTGCAAAGGGTCTACTGCCCCAGGAGGGAGCATAAGTTACTTAGGCTAATGTTGAACTGGAGAGAGAAATTTAGGCTAAATGGCAGAGAGAAAGATGACAACTTTCAGTTCTTTTGCTTTCTGCTACAGACTGACATTCAGAACACTTCTGCCCCTGTTGGTTGCAGATAATTGTATTAACATCCATGCTTAACATGTTAATCAAGAAGTCAGGCTGCAAGCAGCACTATTCAGCATTTTATGTTTGTACTACATATCACAACTCTTAACACAGGGTATTAAGTCAACTTTTATTTTTCATGTTTAAGTAAGATGCCTTTTTGTACAGGGATTCTGCCACATCTTTCCAAAACTGGAAAAAGAAACTCAAACCTTTGGCAAATTTCCAGCCTCACCAAGCTTCTAAGGTTTCTGTGTTTGTGATAAGAGATGTACTTCACTGTTGCCTAGTGGAACTTCTGGCTTGTAGTTCAGTGACAGCAGTCAGAGCAGGACATAAGTATATAAGGACTGTTCATCTATTACTGACCTCCTGTTCTAGGAGGTACTCTCCTCTAGAAGAATGGGCAGAAAAGTCCTTGGCTCCCTCTTAGCCAGCTGTGGAAATAAGGACTCCGTTCTTAGAACTTCATGCAAGTTCAGGAAAACTCTACTAGCAGAAACCTCTTAAGTGAAAGGATGGAAATCTGTTCACTATTAATACCAAATGAACCCAACTCCCCTAACAGATCTCGGTGAGCTTCTCCCAAAATAGTGAACAAATTATGTGTTTGGAGACTAAAGCAACAGGTATTTGGTGAAGCCCACTTTCCAAAGGTCACACAACAGGAAACACTAGCTCTCAGTCACTGTAAGCAGAGCTTCATGATCCAAAAACTGTGACTGGTACCCAGCCTCTTACTGAAAAATGCAGCACTTAAGTAAATGTTCATCCCAAAGGACAGCTTCACACTGCTCTGTTCATGATCTTTTTTTAGACCAAAGTTACTGAACTATTCTATCCATTTAATCATAATCAGCTTTACAAAAACCTGAATACTCGTTTACAAAGTTCCAGGGCCAAGATCCTAAGCTACCACCTTCCCCCAGCACAGCACTTTTAGATGTGCTGATTTTAATGAAAAGCCTTTCATTTCCAATAGGAAATGTACTTCACAAAGTAAGTAACTCGAAGCTTCTCAACTCTCAGATGAATTCAGTCACTTAGTCCTCACCTGGGGTTTCTCTCTCTCTCTCACTGAAAATAGCATCTCCATCACAGAAAACACCCTTAGTACTACTGAAAAACAGCAGAGAGACCAAAGTGTAAGACTGATGACAGCTCTTCTCGTTTCTCGACACTTGGGAAAAAAAGATGAGGTATTCCTTAGATATGCAGTGCTATTTGAGCAGTGGGAATGGAGTGTAGGCTGTTTGGTGAGGAAAGGGAAAGAAACACAAACAAAACCCTGATGGAGTGACACTGCCCACCTGATCACAAAGTTATGCAGCTGTAATGGAATGGATAACTAAACACTTACAGAGTAAGCCAACCACACTGACAAGGACAGATGCAATGGATGGTAGGGATTGCAAACTGAAAAGCTATTTATGAAGACTAGATAATTGCACCTACTGTACCCTAAAGGAAACAGTCAGCACAAGGTCCGAGTGCAGCTACCCTCTGGCACAGCCAGTAGAGCAACTGTTCAAGGATTCAGTTCAAAGGCTATTCTATTCAAGAGGCTGTTGAACCCATTTAAGTTTTCATGGTTCTCTTCAAGGGGTCCATTGCTTGCAGCCTCTGAAGTCCTCAGCTCAAAGATTTGGTAAAGTGCCAACAATACATTTAACCATTAGAAAAGTAACACCCATATCCTGGAGAGAATTACAGGCCAACATGGTAAGGCAGCAGTGCATCAGAATGATTATTTAAGGCCAGACAGGAAGCTTTCATGGTTGAAAAAGCCTCAAGATAGCCACAACTTCCACATTTCTTACTATTGAGATGTCTCATCAACAAAGGCACGGGCTCTTCTCTGGACTCTGACTGGCAATCACTGGCCGAGAGTCCAGATAGATGCTGTTGGGAGGATTCTCCCCATGAAGCTGCAAGGTGTTCCTGGCTATCAGTTCCTTTGCCATCAGTGTAAACACCTCCTCTATGTTCTGGGCCTCTTTAGCTGAGGTCTCCAATACAGCCAATAGCCCGTGCTTCTCAGCAAGTGTGCAGGCATCTTCAAACAGGACCTGGCGCTTATCCACAGCATCAGATTTGTTCCCTTTAAAGAAAAGCATGAAAACAATGGAATTCTTTATTCCCAGATAAGTTTTAAAGATACTTTGCAAAGAAGAATTGTGTTTGAGGAATAGAATTATGCACAAAGTTATTGGAATGTTGAATATAAACCAAATCTCAAATTAAGTGCATCTAAAGCCTTTGGCACCAGTAAAGCAAAGGTTACCAATTTATTCAGTCAGTTGCTGATATCCTCTCTCCATCCAATGACTCGTTGTAGGAAAACAAACAGTTCAGGAGCACCAGTGTGGAAAGAATCCACCTGTCATTTTGTAATATACTAGAGGCTGTGCCAAGTTAGAGGAAGAGTCATATTAGAATTAGTGTATGTATGGAACTGGATTTTCTCTAATTAGCATTATGGTCATGAAACCAACTATAAACAAATATTGCCAAGAAAACCTAGTGCACCACACAGAACTTGTTAGTATGACATTACCATTAATATTGAAGTCACAACGCTTAAGAACAAGTGAGTCATATTTCTGCTACAAAATAAGACAACTTTGGCCTGCATCCCAAAACCAATTCTGAGATATTGGTTGAGTCAGGTCTCTGGGGAAAACAGGACAGAGAGACTAATCTTTGGCCTCTACCACCCAAGACTCGGATATTAACTTATTAGCACCTGTAAGGTATTTAGAAAAAGTAGTCAGATAAAAATCAACTTATCCTAGTTGTTAGGCATTAAGATATTAATATCTGGTGCAAGTTAGAATGTACCTCTAGTTAACAGCAATGCTATCAAATAAAATTATTTCCCTGCCTTATTGCTCTGACCAGAAAGCATTATTTTGCTAGTGATAAGTTTTAAACATCCTTGAGCAATTTGGAGCGAGCTTTTCAGCAGATTCCAGTCTTGTGTTGTTGAAAGGCAGTCTTTTTTTTTTTTTTTTTTTTTTTTTTTTACTGGGACTGGGTTTCTGGTCTGTCTGGGTTATCCTTGCTGTGTCACTTACTTGGGGTTGCCAAATCAGCACTTGTGAGGAGTCTGCTGTATACCATTCCCAGAACATGGCTAAGGTAAGTCCACTTTTCCCTCTTTACGACTACACAGGCATAAAGGTCTGAATGTGTTGTTCTTCTTGCTTTTTCAGAGGAGTAATATGATGAACAACTTACCTACTCCATAAATAGGAACAGACTATTTTGAAGCATGCACAAGCAGAGGTCTATACCTCAACACCTACCATGCTTGGAGCCCAGGCTTGCTCAGTCCCAGGAATAGTTTGGGCTGGCATTCTCCTGTTCTCATCCATGCTGCACTCAGCACAGTGCTGGGATCAGGATAGGTAGAAGCAGAAGGTAAAGATGAAGCAAGGAGGCTCATAGATCAAAAAATAACTCAAAGAACAAAGTTAGATTCATACCAATTAACATAATGACCAAGTTAGCAGCTCCATATTTTTCAATTTCATGAATCCAGTGGGGAATCGATTCAAATGTAGACCTCCTGGTAAGGTCATAGGCCAAGATTGCACCATGGGCACTGCGATAATAACTCTGGGTTATTGTCCGGAAGCGCTCCTGGCCTGCTGTATCCCACACCTGAATCTGCAGAAAGAAAGAACAGAAGTGGTAAAGCCCCATGAAGTGCCATTCAATAGACATCAGTGAGATTTTCATTAGAAAGATATGCTGCTTAATACTAATAGGCCCTGTCCCCTGCAGCGACAATCATGTTACTTAATCTAGTTAAAAAAAAAAACAACCAACAACAATTTCTAGATGCATAGAGCCAACCCCTCCCCAAATCACATTGTTGCTGCGTTGCAGCAAGCTTTGCTATCTATGCATGTGCCTATAACCGAGTTTGGATTGACAAGGGCAAAAAAGGGCTCCATCATATCACAACAAGGCTTAGACATCATCCCAACAATACAGATATAAACTGGTCAGCAAACCAGAGCTGTACTGTTAAAGTTTTAGGTGAGCAAAGGAGGAAAAAGAGAGAGAAAGAGTCCCTTGGAGCACAGAGATGGTTGGGCAGGGAGAAGGGAAATATGAAACAGCCTGTAACCAAGCACACAGTTTCACCACAGGATGACCCTGAAGCAACTGCCAGGGAAGCTTTTCTGTGGGTCCCTAGGTTTTCCTGAGGGCTGAATGCTCAACTGGCTTCAGGAAGGGCAGAGACCTGGGAAGGAGGGGCAGAGAGAGGCCCCCTACAAGTCTCTGCTGCAGGACACGTCGCTAGCTTCTTCTCTGCAGTGAAAGGGGCAGGGGAAGGGGAAAGCAGGAACTCCCCCATCTCCAAGCTAGGCATTGAATCCTGAAGAGCTGCATAACATCGCAGAGCTGGGGGGCCTCAAGGGTCTCCCAAAGCCCTCTGGGGAGGGGAGGGGAGGGCAGCAGGGCCGGGCTGCCCTGCACCTGCGACCTCACAGCCAGGCTGCATCCCGGCACCTCCAGCTTCGCTGGCACAGGAGAAGCCAGCATCACCAGGCCTTAAATATGAAATCATGTTGGAAGCTCAAAATTAGTCACATTTACTGAAGAAAATATGCAAATAAGTCCTTTTTTCCTTCATACTGCTCGCTGCAAGTCGCCAGCGAGCAAGTGAGATGTGGGCCATCAGAGTTGCATCTTTTTTTCTGGAGGTGTCACAAGAAAGAGCTGGCAGCGAACCCAGGAGTCAGCGAAGACCCCCGACAGCGATTTGGGGCTCACCCTCGCTGCATCCATGTGCTGCCTCGAAAAGCATCGGACACTTGGAGCCCTTTTCCTATTCCTGGTCCCACAGGGACCGAGGCCACGGTACACACGCGACAGCCACCATGCCCTGGGAGCGGGGCTGACCTTAACCTTCTTGCCGTCCAGCAGAAGCGAGCGCACGGAGAAGTCGACGCCGATGGTGTTGTGGTGGCGCTCGCGGAAGTGGCCGCTGTGGAAGCGGTGCACCACGCACGTCTTGCCCACGTCCGAGTCCCCGAGCAGGATGATCTTGAACAGGTAGTCGCACGCCTCGTCCGGCACCAGCCCCAGCATCGCCCCGCACACCCGCCTACCCGGGGCGGCCCTCCCGTTTAACCACCCCACAAGGCGGCGGCTCGGTAAAGGGAGGGGGAGGGGAAGGCCCCGCGCCCCTGCCGCCGGCCCCACCTCTCACCTGCCGGGCCTGGTGGAGGCTGCGCACCACCCGCTCCGCGCTCGGGGGCTGCTGGGAAACGTAGTCGGGCGCCGCAGGAAGGGGCGGGGGAGGACCGCGCGCGGCGGGGCGGGGACTACGACTCCCAGCGGGCTCCGGGGCGGAAGGGAGGAGGGGTGGATCACGTGACTTCCCGCGAGCCCAGTCGGGGCGTGGGGCGGGCGGCAGGTGAGTGCTGCAAACGTGGAGCCCGCGGTGGTGCGCCGGGGTGCAGGTGGGGTTGGAAACGGCGTTTGATGTGCGGGGAGGGGCTGCGTGGAGGTGCTGGTTTGCCTGGGCTGTTCCCTCGAAGCCCCCGATGTGGGGGAGGGCTGCGGGCGGTTGGGGAGCGCGGGTGACGTAGGTGGGCTCCATGGGTCGCGTGACGCAGGGAGGGGGGAGGGGTCTTTTCCCGCCGCCCGCTTGGGGCTGCCACGCACGCAGGGCCCCGCCGTGGGGCAGCCCCGGGGGACAGGCGGGCGTCGGGCCACGCTCACTGTCTGGCCCGGGGCGTGGGGCTGAGGTTACCCCCTCGTAGGGTTGCCAGCTCTGACTGAAGCTATTCGGGGAGATTTCCCCCCCCCCCCCCCTCAGGATGAACTGTCATTAATTGTACTGTTCAAGCCCTTCGCAATATCCATCTCCTGGACTGCTTTTAGTCCTCACCGGGAAATCAATGCCTTTTCTGGTAGACTCCTGGCTGGTCCAGGAGGGTTGGCAACCCTACCCCGCCAGGGGGTGCTCACACTGCTGCCCTTCACCAAGAAGCCCAGGTTCAGCCACTGCCACTGAAATCCTGCTTCGTTTTGGCCTCTTTAGGGCCTCCTTCATTTGTTCATTTTTAGATGTATTTGACCATGTTTTCATGCCAGAAGAGTAGTAGCTACTGAGTAAAAAGGCAACGATGTTCAAATGATGCCTGCTCCCTGGATAGCATAGATTAACTGCACTAGGAAGCTGTAGAAAGCTGGGTCAGACATCATTGCCAATCCTAACTTGAGCTACTGTCTTTAACTTGTTCCAGAAGCTGATCTGAGAAGTGGCTCCCTGCTCCCCGCAGCTGAAGGCTCTGTGGCCTCTGCCCCTCGCATAGACCTGCCAATTCCCATTTCTGGCCTCTTCTCTATCCCATAAAAAAGAAAAAAAAGAGAGAGCGTGCAACCATTACTGGTGCCTCTGCAGGTCACCTTCAAGAAAGGCAGCTGATATGAACAGGCTGGAGGGAAGGTTAGCTTAGGTTTTGCAGTGATAGGTGCTATATAAATACCTCCCAGACCTTGCGGTAAACACTGATTAGGTTTTAAAAAGGGGTTGGAGAAATGTGACTGGTGAGATGTTATGTTTGTGTTTGCTAAAGTTCTAGAAGTCAAGTGTATGCTTTGTGGGATAAATTCCTCACAGCAGGAGGGACCTTGTCTCTTCCGAGTTGCCCAACAGGCAGGATATGTTTTAAGATGGCTTGCTTTCCTTTAAAGACTTGTTCTTGGTGGCAATTCAGCACCAGGAATTTAGAAAAGCAAGTGGGAAACTGGATGGCAAGGTGTTCTCCAAACTGAACTTGAGGCAATGTATTGTCTTCTTGTAGACTTGTTGAATGAGTAAAGCACGGTAAGGATGTCTGCAAACACAAAGAGAGGATTTCTGTGTTTCTTGACTGATAAACTATGCGAATGCAGAATGTTTGGGTCTAGATTAGGGGCAGACAATTATTTGGGCTGGAGGGCCATTCAGAGAGTTTTGGTTAGCTGTTGGAGCGGTGGGAGTGCTGACCCAGTGCAACGGAGTGGGGGGCATAGCTGCAATCTGCTCCCCACATGCCTCTTCCTGTGGAACTGGCACCGATCGCAAGGATGTGCAGGAAGCCGATTGTGGCTCTACCCTGGGCCCTGACCGTGCACTGTCACCATCTCATAATCCCAGCCCGGGCTGCCAGTCCCCCTCCTCAGACACTGCTCTCTGCCCACCCATCTGGTCCAGTGTGCCCTGCCTGTGGGGGTCCTGGGTTGGTGTCTGTGGAGGCCCTGTGCACCCGCTCCACTTGGTGGTGGGTGCTTGGGCAGCAGGGCTGGGTGCAGCAGTTTCAGCGACACTGGCAGTGGCAACCAGAAAGAGCCGCTGCCATCAGAGCTTCTGGGAA
>NW_005841931.1:3212168-3219271 GCF_000455745.1 Alligator sinensis | reverse complement strand
TGTCCCACGCCAGCCCCATTGTGTGCCCCAGGTGGTGGGACCAGCTGCGTATGCCACGGCTTAGGCTGCTCTCCATGCCTGGGCCAAGGGACCTGCCGTGGGCTTAATAAAATCCTTTGGCAGACTGGATCCAGCTGGCGGGCTGTATTTTGCCCGCCCCTGGCAGGCTGTTTTAAAATGCAGCTCACACTGCATGGTTCTCTCATTTGACTTGACTGGTCAGTCTGGAAATTATCACAGCATAAGTTTATTTCCCCACCACCCAATCCTGTCTCAACAGTGTGTGCATGTTGCAATGTATTTGCCCTTCTAACTTTCATAAAATGAGCTTGCAAAAAAAAAAAAAGCTGTCCCAAAAATGACTCTGTTGCTGAGCTACTGCTATTGACAATGACGTTATCGAGCAGAAACTGGTGATGTAACATTCAGTAGGCTCCAGGGTATCCCAGGATATAAACCATCCACTCATTTTCTTTCATAGGTAGCAGTAATTTTAGCACAAGTATTTTTCTTTGAGTACTCACTTTGAAGATGAGAATAGATTAATTTTACGTAAAATTGGCAGGAACCTCTTGAGTCTATTCCATTCTACTTAATTTCTAGCAAGGACTGTACTGTTTCTTTGCAGTTTTTCTGATCTAGATTAGAAGCTTTAAATAAAAGTTTCTACTCTGTGACTTGAACTTCTTGTTCTTATAGGTATTTGGTGTCAGTGCTCTACATATGGGGACACTGAAAGGCAAAGAAATGGTTCACCTGGTATTGTACAGGGACATGACCTAGGGTTTTCTGACAGTCGGTCTTGAACCAAGTTGAGGTGCTTGGCTACTAGCACCTTGGCTTTTAAATTGGTGGTTCTCAACCTTTTTGAGGCTTGAGGCACCCCTTAGAAAAGGCCAGCTCTTAGTTTTCACTCTTTTTGACAACACAAAAAATGGTCTAATATGTTTCTATAGCAAAGAACTCAGACCACAGTTATGGATTTCTGTTTTAATCTCTGGGTTTATCTTGTGAATCATGTTTGCAAACCTAACAATGCTAACATTGTATGGCACCCTGCATCACCCTTGAAAAAACCTCGAGGCACCCCAGGGTGCCCTGGCACCCTGGTCGAGAAAAACCTCGAGGCACCCCAGGGTGCCCTGGCCCCCTGGTCGCCAATCACCACTCTAACCTAACCTCGCTTTCCAGCTACTTACTGAACAGTATTTTGAGATTTTGTTTATATTTTGAGATTTCTGTAAAAATAGTATTTTTTTTCTTTTCTTTTTTAAGTGAGAACAGAGATGACTTAAGCTACCGTCCAGTCCCTGACGCCAAGGGCAGGAGCAGGAAGGGGGAGGCCAGAAGGATGGCTATGCCTAGGAGCTTACGGCGGCAACCTGGAAACAGGGCCCTTGCGTCCATTTGCACTCATCATCACATTGCTGTGTTCCTGCTTACCTTTTTCAGGTAGGTCAGCTGCTCCTGGATCTGTCTGGTGTTTGTTCACCCATGTGAGTTGGGGGTAATGGACATATGGAGAGGAGGAAAAGGAGGGTAATGAGAATGCCTTGTACTAAATTCTTTACAAGCAAAGGAGCAAGGCTGTAGAGATTGTGATGCCAGAGCTTCTAGTTTGTTGAGATAACTAAATGCTCAGGCACACAGTACTTGGTGTTGGATGTTGCTGTGAACAGTACTCCTGATGACGGACAGTCTGAACTGCATTTTCCACTGCATACAGACTTATGTTGCAAAATACCAGAAACCAGAAGTTGTTGAAGAACCAGTGTGGTGGGCAGCTTCCCAAAACTGGCAGAAAGTAACCTACTACTGGGAAGAGCTCTAATGAGTGGTCTACCCAGCAGGAGAACTATATGACTGCTAGGAGCTCTCTTCCCTTCTGTATTCTGTATCCAGTTTTCTAGGCAGAGAAAGAATATAACTGGTAGATGTTCTACAAAAATGTGATGCTGATGACATTCACTTCTGGGCCTGGTATTCCTTCTTCATAAACAAAATTTAGGGTATCCTGCAGTAAATTAGGCCACTTCTTTTCCCCCTCCCCTTAATTTCCCAAAACAGTCAGAGCTCCATTTTTGTCTGGCCCTATGAAAGACTATCTGAATCTTGAGCCGTTTTCCGTTTTTGTTCCAGTGATGGGCTGACAGCCTCTTTGTTTTCTTTCCCTTTGATAGTTACTCCCTGCTCCATGCTTCCAGAAAGACTTTCAGCAATGTCAAGGTCAGCATTTCTAGCCAGTGGACCCCTACTTTCCTCAACAGCACTGCCATGGAACTCCAGCCATATGAGGTAAGGACAGGCAACTCTCTCTCTGCACCAGGGGTGCCTTTGACTAAAATGTTTGAAGCCTCAGGTGACTGACCACAGTCATCCTCAACCTATAGACTGTGGGTTGTCACTGGTTATCAGGGTCTTTCCCACTGGGCCATTAAAGGAACTTCCTGAGATGTGACAGTTAAAATGTTAGAATGAGGGTGGTGCATCTAGAGGAAAACTTTTGTACTATAGCCAGTAGAATGAAAACAAGAAAAACACTGTCTGTGGCACTGGGAGTTGCACCTCAGTCTGTTTGATCTGTTGCATCCCAGCTTTGGTGGTGTTAGTGGTGGCATTTTTCTTTTCTAGGCTGGCCAGCATTGGAGGGAAAGAAGAACTGTCCCAAGATCCAACCTGTTTATACATAGCAGCCATAATATTCTTTAATTTTGTGTCTAAACCTAGGCACACACAGTTGTCCTGCTTTTTCAAAAGTGCTGAACAAACAGCAGTTCCCAATGTCTTTTTATAGTAAAATCAGTGTGAGTTTCAACAGTATTTGGACTTAGTAAATATACTGCACTTGCCTGCTTCCCTGTGCAAATGCTTATTTTCCCTCCCATGCTTGTATGCAACTCCCATTAATTTGAAACACTAACAGAGAGAGATCCTTTTTGTGTTAGGAACACAGGATTGCCATGCTGTATCAGCCTGTCTCCAACTGTGGCTAGCTCTAGATGCTTCAGGATGATAATACAGGGAGCTGCGCATTAATAACTTGTCCGCAAGGAAGTATTTTTTCCTAAATCCATTGGTGAGAGAGTGGCGTCTTCCAGACCTTTTATTCTTGCTATTGGTAATTTGGACTGGCCTTGTTATTTATAGAAATGGCCAGTCCTTTGAATGCTTGTGAAAAGGTGAAGTGCTGATACTTTTGTGTTTATAATGATTATAAACGGTAAACTTGTGATCTTCTACAGCTCTCTGGCTTACATATTTTTACTTGTATATAAATGTATTTATTTACATATGTTTATAAAGAGACTAGCACACATTGGTAGCTGTGAAACAAAGTAGTGTGATGTAATATTGTATCTATTAATTGGAATTGAACCACTTTATATATATGCTTAGCTTTCTTTGAGAGGAGATAATAAAATTATTGTGCTAGTAAAATAACATAGATCAGTGGCTTGAGGACTGCTTTGGTGACCAGAACACAGTCCATGTTCAGAATTGCTCACAGATCACTATGCACCCTTCTCTCACTTTTAATTGAGAAATAAGGGGTGACCCTATGCATTTGTTCACCAGAGCGCCCCAAGAGATGATGAGGTCGAATGGTTATAAACTCCTGCAAGACCGTTTCAGGCTGGACATAAGGAAGAATTTCTTTACTGTCCGCGCCCCCAAGGTCTGGAACAGCCTGCCATCGGAGGTGGTTCAAGCACCTACATTGAACACCTTCAAGAGTAAATTGGGTGCTTATCTTGCTGGGATCCTATGACCCCAGCTGACTTCCTGCCCTTCGGGCAGGGGGCTGAACTCAGTGATCTTCCGAAGTCCCTTCCAGCCCTAATGTCTATGACATCTATGAAATGCGTGGCCAGGCTACTTGGTATGGTCTCTTGAACTGCCTGCCATGGTTTGGGGAGTTACTGATCTAGATGGTTTCTAGTGACCTCTAATGGCAGTAATTAGAGGTCTTTAGCCTTTTTTTTTTTTTTTTTAGAAATATG
Organism: Alligator sinensis; assembly: GCF_000455745.1. Classification (NCBI taxonomy): domain Eukaryota; kingdom Metazoa; phylum Chordata; order Crocodylia; family Alligatoridae; genus Alligator; species Alligator sinensis. The sequence continues at coordinate 3,215,270 of NW_005841931.1, read as the reverse complement.
GGGGTATATTACATTTTTGGAAAACCTAATGAAAGAGAATTGTTGGTATGCCATAGCCTGGACAGATTTCATAAGCAGAGTAAGGGTAGGTATAACAAGTACTTGGATGGAAAGACTCCATGTACTGCCCTGGCTAAAGGCAAAGAAATGAAAAATGCATCTGTTGTCATTACAGAGCAAATAAAGCGCCAGTCACAAATCAGGCCCGATTGTGCAAACACATTTAAAAGAAAAAGGTGCCCAGAAAGAGTTTGAAAGAAACAAAAGTGCAGTTGATAAAGTGGAGTAAATGCCTCCTAGCACAGGAAATCTTACCCTTAAGGGTTAGTTAGTTATTTTTTCTGATTAACTAATTTTTTTTATCCTCCCAATCCATCCTGAAAGCTAACTGTTTTCAGCTTGTGGTCTATCACTGATGTAAACTATGGGATTACCATTTTCCTTCCTGGGTCAGATCACACTGAAAATAAAATTTAAATCCCCGTTTAAACACAAGCTAGCAATAAAGTCAGTCATTGAAATGCTTTGTCAATAGCACTTTCCCTTTGCTTTTTTTTGTTTGTCTTTCCTCCATAGTTGTGGGCTGTCACTTATCAGGTTACTTGTTTAATTTTTAGATTGAAAGTTCTAGGAGAGATTGTATGCGAGAGAGCCTGTACTTCCGTGGCATGTTTCTCAATCCTGATTTCTTATCATGAGTTTCGGAAGGTAGTTGAGGTACCTAGAAGGAGGCATTGAGAGCTTTTTGCAATAGACGAAGTCAAAGATAGTTTTGATTCATTCAGTCATGAAAATATTTTAACAGATAGGCTTTTGTATGTTTTGCCTTTGAAGCAGATGAAATTGTATTGCTTAAGAACAAAGTAAAACCAGGCTCTTCAGAGATTCATGATGTGACCTGTTTCTTTTCTAGCTCTGGAACAGTAGCCATTTATTTTCTTCTGCGGAAGAAGCTACTCTCTTCCTGGGGACTTTGGACACTATCTTTCTCTTTTCCTATGCTGTGGTGAGTAAAATATACTGGGGTGGAAATGGTGGGGCACAGTCACCTACTAAGTGGTTGGGGGTTTTTTGTTCAGGGAAAAGAAGAGGGGAGGAGAAAATCTGATGTCTAGGTGTGGCTGATACTAATGATGTTAGAGTAGGGATTGGCTATCTACCACCCATAGGCTGGATTTGGTCCAAAGGGCTTCTTTACTTGTGCTCTAGGGGGTGGCAGTGGTGAGGAGGCTCTATAATTAGAGTAGCTCTGAGAGCCACTCTAAAGTGCCCTCATCATCTTGTGGATTCAGTTTCCTGTGCTCTAAAATGGCAGCAGTGGTGCTTTAACTAAAGCTCATTTGACAAGCTTTAGTTAAAGTGGCCCACTGCCAATTTGAAGCATGGGGATGCTGAATACACAAGATGGTGAGTCTGCTGGAGCATGCTAATTAGTACACTCCCACAGACTCGATTAATCGAGTGTGCTTCAACACACTGTAATTACAGCGCATTAGAGCAGCAGCCTCGCACGACAGCAGGCACCCTAAATGATATTTATTCAGCCTGTGAAGTTGGGGTTTCAGTGGCAATTTGGCAGGGGAGACTTGGCAGTGCAGGTGACACTTTGGTGGCAGAGGGAAGTGGCAGCCTCCCTTGGGACTGAGCTACCTTAATTGGGTCTCTCCTCCAGAAAGGTTGCCAGTCCCTGGATTAAAGTGTTCAGGAATGTGAGCAGTATCATTCTTTCACTCTCGTTTCTGCTTTCCTACCACCATCCGCCAGATAAGTTATGTCTCTGAAGCAATCTACAAATTGGTTCAACAGACACCTATCCATCCATTTTAGAACTGCAAACTGAATGCCCCAAAAAGGAATAGCAAAAGATACTCAGCATATAATCCAGTTTAATATTTTCTTTCTACCCATTCACTTCCATGTCTTTTAGGACGTACGTCCAGTAAAGACATGGGCACAATTAAATAGGCTGTGCTGCTACATGTGTGCTACCCCCTGAATGAGAAGCAGGGTGGCTGCATGGTCCTCTGGGAGGCACCTTACAACTGATTCAGAACGCATAATTAGTGCACTCACAATGCTACATGAACACAACTGGGTCTGATTCCTGATTCCATGTCAGTGTGCATGGAGCAGCTCAGTGCATTTGATCCTGCCATACCTGCATGATGTGATAAGGGCACATTGATCTGAACTCTAAAATCTTGTCTTCAGTCTAAAAAAATTATGAAACAGCAGCATGTTACGCTTGCTACTATGGCCTGTTATGGTAATGAGCCAGAAAATAGAGAGGGTTGGTGAGGAAGGCTGAAAGGCCACATAAATATTTGTCTTTAGGTACATTATGCAGAGCTATGGAGGGTTTTAATAGGTTGCTTGTTAGTCTGTAGGATAACATGTGTTCTGTTCCTTGGTATAGCACAGATGAGCGGTAGCCTGTATGTCACATACTGGAGTCTCTCTCAGTGTCAAAACCTGGTAATTAGATTCTTGAGTTGAGTACCTTAACAGTAAGGGAGTGCAGCGGGGTGGGTGGCCACTGTGTGCACCCCCAGGGGAGGCATGGGGGGCATGCGACTCCTGGATTTGTGTGTGGGGTGAGGCCAGGCTGCCCGCTCCTGGCTTGGGGCCAGGGGCTATGCCAGCCTTTTCCCAGTAGGGGTGGGGTGGGCTTAGTTGTGCCAGGCGGGTGGTGATGGCTGTAGTGCTGGGAGGGGTGGCTACATGGAATTTTGGGGTGACTCTAGTCCCCTCAAGCCTCCCACCCCAGCACTGCCCATGCTCTGGGCACTGCTCTGCTGCCTTTCTCTCACATGGCCCAGCTCCCAAGGGAAAGGCAGCAGAGCAGAGTGCCATGAACAGGGGCGGTGCTGGTGGAGTTTGGGGAGTCTAAAGCCACCCCAACATTCCCCTCCTTTGCCCTGCGCACAAATTGGGGGGGGGGGGCAGCACATGCCCCCCATGCCTTCCCCAGGGGTATGCGCGCAGTGGTGTGGAGCTGCTTCCCCTCCACGCCCCCTAGATGAACTGCCCCCCAGGGCATGGGCAGCTGGTGCCTCCTGAGTCGGGGGGGGCACTTGTCCCCTCCAGTGGACAGTCAGTTGA
>NW_005841931.1:3186925-3212058 GCF_000455745.1 Alligator sinensis | reverse complement strand
TTACCAGCCAGATGCTGTTTTCCAAGTTGCCGGGTTGCATTCCTGGCTGCGTACATGCTGCAGCTGTGCACATGCGTGCGGCATTTATCGTGACATTATCAGACACACAGGGCAAAAAAAGTTGATGGCTGATAATGTTAATTTTCCTTGTATTGGTGCCAGTCCGATATGCAGCCAATGCACTAGTGCACCTCTACTTAACAACATTCCTTTGTCACTTTCCAAGTTGCCGGGTTGCATTCCTGGCTGCGTACATGCTGCAGCTGTGCACATGCGTGCGGCATTTATCGTGACATTATCAGACACACAGGGCAAAAAAAGTTGATGGCTGATAATGTTAATTTTCCTTGTATTGGTGCCAGTCCGATATGCAGCCAATGCACTAGTGCACCTCTACTTAACAACATTCCTTTGTCACATTTCTAAAGTTGGGCAAATATTTTCAGTAGGGTTGGAGTGTCATTGCAGTTGTGATGTTCTAGGATATTTGCAAGAGGCCAGGGCTTTTTGTGCCATCATGTTTTGGGCCAACTGTATAAGTGAAAGAGAGGTTGGATAAGCTTTTGAGCCCAGAAAGTCCTTGGCTCTTGCAAATATGCCTACCTTGAATTACCAGTAACATCTTGAATTAGAGCTGAACTTAATTTTCACTGTTTCGGACACCAAAACCAGATTAACAGCTTTACTTTTGTTCATAATTTGATCAGTGTCACTTCCTGTCTGTCTTGAATTAGTTCAGTGTGGCCAAATTTGGGTTATAGACGTTCAAGGGGGTTCTCTGTCAGTTGTTTCTCTTGACATTAGGTTAGATTTATAAAAGTTTTCTTGTTTTGGGGTTAAAGCTTGATTTTCCAGCATTCCTTTAACTCTTAAGGCAACACTTTAATACAAGTATAAATTTTGACTTTAACCTGCTCATCTGTTTTCTTAGGGTCTCTTTGTCAGTGGCATAGTTGGAGATCGCCTGAACTTACGCTGGGTTTTGTCTTTTGGCATGTGCTCCTCTGCACTGGTGGTAAGTTGGAAAATGCCTCTCTCCGGTCAGAACTTATTAAGTAGTGGTTAAGTAGAACTTATTAATGTGAAACTCATATTTTTGGTTAGAATAGAATTACATGATTTCCGCGTCTTTGAACTTAAAGGCCTGAATATTTTTGACACCATGAATTTTTGTTTGAAATCTTTGTGGGTCTCTTGCCTAGGCTTAGTTTATGTTGGCCATGAACAGACATGCTGTTTGTAGGACTCCAAGTGTCTTTGGAGTGTTCCAGGTAGTGGTAACAAGTTTTCGTAGCTGAAGAAGCACTTCAGGAATCATCCTCAAAAAAGAGAATGTCTTTGAAGTGCTTCCTTGAAAGGTATGCATCCTCCAGTGGAGCGCAATAGGGGGTTGCTTGATCACTTGTCATTCTACAGTGCTTTGGTACCCTCACATTCTGAACATAGGGCTAAGATCAAGAAAGTCAGTGAACATTTTCATGTGTGCTTGGCTGTCATTGAGAACTTCTGGAGACCTTGGCTGGAGAGCACCAACACTGTATGCCTTTGTGGCCATTTTGAAGTCCTCCATGGTGGAGCCGCCAGACTTCTGCCCAGTGCTGAAGTGCTCCAACTTGGATTGGGATTTGGCGCATTTAAAATGCATGTCTGTCCATTATGAAGCTGCAGCTTTCAAAGCTGCAGCAGCTGGGGTTTGGGAACAGACACAACTGTGAGCAGGAGCTCTCTACTGTCAGAGTTGCATCAGTGTGTCAGGGTTTGCTGTTATAACTATCTATGTATGTTAGCTGTGAAGTGTAATCATTTCGTGCCCCATGCCAATGTAGCTGTGTCAACAGAACTTTATGTTGGTAAGACTAAAGACTTCAGGAGTTGCTTGAGTTTTTGAGGGACCAAATATGGGCCTGCGCTCTTCATTCTGTGCATCCTGAATGTTTTCTAAGTCTCTATGTAACTTTAAATGCTTGATGCTTTAAATGTATGCTTTCCCAACCGTCTTATTCAGTGTTTTTAGGAAATGGTAACTAATAAACTGGTATTAAAGTGATCATTCTTTTTCAGATGGAGGGGTATGTGTGTAAAATATTCAAAAGGGAATATTTGTAAAGAAGGAATGACTAGTTTAGTCTCAAGTTTCCATGCATATGTAGTGAATGAATTTTATTTTGTCAAGATGTATTATTCAGATTGCATCAAAATATGCATTATGCCTCAGATTCATTCCAATACCTGGGAGACCAGTTGCAGATTTATATATGTATATATAATATTCATTCCTAGTGTTTTAATAATTTGACATCCAACTCTACTCTCTGCTATTGAGCATTTGTGAAGGAAAGAATGGAAGTACTGTTGTGGGGAAGGGGGGTTGTGGTTTTTTGCAATTTTCTTGCGAGAGACAGCAAGGTTTATGCATTGGTTAAGTAGAAATTACTAAAGCTAATGTATTAAAGTATTGCTACAAATCTCTTGTACATCTTGTTTTATTTTGTGAATAACTTGCAGCCATAACTCTTTGGGCTGTGATCTTTTGACTAAGCTAGGTTCAGCACTGGATGGAGGTGCTTGGGGTGCTGCAAAAAGTACTGTTGGAGATGCAGCAGGTGGCGCAGTTGCCTCTAAATCTAATTTGAGGCAGTGTGTCCTGTTTTTTTCTTTAATTTCCTCTCTTTCCCAGGCTTCAGGTGAAATCGGTTAGCCTTTATAGTTCCTATGCATCACAATCTAGTGGCAGCAACAGTTTTTTTTTCTCTTCTTCCTTTCCCCTCCCACAGGTATTTTTGTTCGGCACTGTCACAGAATGGCTGCACTTCTACAACAAGTGGTTCTACTGCTGCTTATGGGTCCTGAATGGCTTGTTGCAGTCCACCGGCTGGCCCTGCGTTGTTGCTGTCATGGGAAACTGGTTTGGAAAAGCTGGGTACGTCATATTTCTCCTGTCAGTGAGTTAATCTTTACAGTTTTGATTGAAATTCCTAAACAGAAAATCTTCTTTTACAAATCAGGTTAGGGTTGCTAAGTGATAATGTTCTTACACATGCAGCACCCAAGCAATGAAAAGCACATAGAAGAATAGTGAATGACCTACTTTTTAAACTGCCCTGATAATTACTGTTCATCTGATTATGAAATAATACGGAGTTCATTACATGATGATTAAATCTAACTTAGGTTAGGTCAGAGTTAAGTTTGTTCTGTTGTGATGAAACATGCTTTGTTACCAAACATTGCTCTATATGTGCAAGCCAACATGTATGATTATGCATTTCGAACAAAGTTGCAGGATTTGTTTACGTGTAAATTGCACACATGCCTGTAAAATTGCACACCTAGGTTATTTGACATGTAACGTATTAAACTTCCAGATCTTAGAAGTTGTTTCAAAGCATGTAAAGTAAGCCAATACTAGGCAGTCCCAGGAGCTTAACAAGAACTTTGATCTGCTGTAAAAACTGAACCTGTCATTTCGATAGTGTCTAGGAGACCAGATCCAACCCAGTGCCTAGTGTCCTGACATAGGTGGCCCAGACCCTAGTTTGACTTTTGCACAACAGGATCTGACACACATTGACTTAGTATATTGTGCACTGGTTATTTGGAATTTTATTTTAAAGAAGAGATTCTTTTGGATGCGACGGAAAGGGAGATTCAGCCATTCTAACACTTTCCCCTTTGCTTTTTTTTTTTCATCCTTTCTCATGACTCACTCAGGAGGGGCTTTGTTTTTGGACTCTGGAGTGCCTGTGCATCAGTGGGGAACATTCTGGGAGCCTTCCTTGCATCCTGTGTGCTGAAGTATGGCTATGAGGTGGGTTGTGCTGTGTGATTCCTACCTAGAGGCTTGTGTCTACCTTAGTTATGCAGAAGGGGCTGGCTTGTTCAGACGTTTCACGCCTTGTCTGTGGTAACTGAACAGAACCAATATGTTTTGACCCTCTTTCTTGTTAAGTGGTAGACACACCAAGTAGGTATTCGTCTCTTTCCCATCCCAACTCCAGGCGGACAGAGAGAGGAGTATCATATAAGCCGATGTGCAAGGGGAGGATTCTTTCCCTTTAAAACTGCCTGTATTATGAGCTATTGCCTTTCTGGCTTAGATGGGATAAAGTGTTCTTTGCAGCCAGATATAGTACAATTCTTTAGCATACTGGCAGGTGGTGCTTTTGAAAAGAAGAGGCACTGATGCCTATCCGTCTCTGAGTGCTCATAGCACTAATCCAGGGAATTAGTAGTAAGGATTAGCTATTGATGTGACTTCTTCTAGAAATACACCTGTACTATGGTATCATTAACATAGCAAGTGCTTTCTTTATAACCCCCTGTTCTCAGCCTCTCACAGCTTCCCAAAACATTCACCTTTTAGACTGGCATTGTCTACTTTCAACAAGAAGTTGAGTGTAAACAATTTTTTTTGAAAGCTTGACCGAAATCTCTTTGGCTATGTGTGAGTTGAGGAGGAATAGGAAGACCTACTCTTTTTAAAGGGACTGGTGCCAGAAGTGGCTGGAATTTGCAACTTGGTTCTACTTGTGGAGTTTGCTTTTCTTTTTTGTGGGCAGGGTATAGATACAGGGTTTAATTAAGTGTGAGCTCTCTTTGGACTCCTCAGTAAACATACTGAGGATGTCTGGATATTTTCCAGAGTCTCAGAAAGCTGTGCCTTTTATATGACATCTTGGTATATTTTACCTGCCTACGGGTGCCATGTTTGAGAACAATAGTAATGTGTAGTAGAAACAAAACACCTTCCCTCACTACCAGCAGTCTCTTGTGTCTAAAAATAATGCCTCTGTGTGGGCACAGTTACTGAGTTATACACCAAGGTATGAATTTCTATTTGTGGTTCTTGGTGTACTTGCCAATATTAAAATATATAGGTTAGGGTTGTGCAAAGCTTCGGTAGCCGATTCGATTCGGAGAAGATTGGGCCTGATTCGGCGGCCAAATCAGAATCAAAACAGGAGACCCATTAAAAGGTCCGAATCGATTCAGAAGCCTCCAGATTGATTCAGAGAGATTCGGAGATGGACTATATAGTCAGCAGTCCTCCATGACGCTGGACACAGCTGTTTCCAGCTGGTAAGTCTGTTGTGGGGAGTGGAGGGGGGAGGGAAGGGGCATGGAGGGATACAGGACTAGGAGAGTGGGGCTCCCACCATTGTGTGCCTACGGTCCGGGAACTGCTCTTCTGGTGGCTCCTCCAGTGGCATTCTGCTTTCTGTTCTTGCTGCCGGTCCGGAAGGGCATGGGAGTGGGTGTGTGCCCTTGCATCTGTGCGGGGTGGGCTGGGCAGGGCTGTGCTGCTCTTCAGGAGGCTAGCCCTAGCTGCTCATTGCCGAGCAGCGCTCCGCGGGGTGAGTGGAGCCAGGGATGTGCTCTGGGCGGCTAGCCGTAGCCCGAAGTGCAGCCCTGGCTTTGCCTGCCCCACAGAGTGCAGTTGAGGGGGGCCTGCAGCCACCCCAAAATTCCCCATAGCCCCTGCCACCAGCCTCATCCCAATACGGGCACATGCATCCGCCTCCATGCTCTGCTGCTGCTCGTCCGCTGCTCGTCCAGCCAGGGCAGAGTGGAGCGAAGCCGTGGCTTGTTTGGGGGAGACGGGGAGGCTGGAGTGGCTTCCGTCAAGGGGCTTGTCTGAGGCAGTGCAGCAGCACTGTCCTGCACCTCACTGCCCCAGTGAGTGGCTGGAGGCTATAGCCCCTGCTTCTAGCACCTTTCGCTGCCCGTCCAGATCGCAGCTCGCCCTGAGCAGATCTGGGTGCACACGCCTGCTCCTGTACTATAGGATCCGCCAGAAGAGCAGCTCCTGGACTGGCAGCGCTCAGTGGCAGCAGCCCCACGCCCCAATCCCTCCCTCGCTGTGGGGGTGTTGTTCTGTCTCTCCCATGTCCCTCTCCCCCCCCCCCTCTGCCCACCACAACACACTTACCTGCTGGACGCAGCTGTGTCCAGCATCGTGGAGGACTGCTGCCTGCATAGTCTGTGGCCGAATCTCCAGATCCAAATCGGCCTAATGGAATTGGGACAGTGATTTGAATCACTGAATCGAATCGTTGTCCCTCCAAATCGGCCAAATCTGAATCCGAAGCAAATACTTGCTGCTTAGCACAGGCCTAACATAGGGATCACACATAGCAGCTTGATGGGGTTTGCATCATATCTTAAAGGTCTGGACGTTTCCTTATCAAGGGTTGGGGGTGGAGTTTCAAAGTGGAGGAGGGTACCTCAGATTCCCTGCTGGCTGCTTCCTCTCTCATACTGAAGTAACTTCAGGTCACTGCTATCACAGATCTAAGTTTGTCTTTACCTTTGAGTAGCACAGACTGTTTTTTAGGAAGTTTTGTCCCCACACATGTTTCCCTCCCACTCCCATTTGCTTATAAGTGTTACATTGCTAATGTGTTCTGAGTAAGTCAGTATTTACAGAACAGATGCACATCATTAATATTCACTCTTCTGGAAAGCTCCAATGAAGCAAAACATAAAGAAGGAAATCATAGAAAGTGAGGGTTGGGAGGGACCTCAGCAGGTCATCTAGTCCAACCCCCTGCTCAGAGCAGGACCAGCCCCAACTAGATCATCCCAGCCAAAGCTTTGTCTAGCTGGATTTTGAAAACCCCCAAAGATGGAACTTCTACCACCTCTCTGGGTAACCTGTTCCAGTCTTTTACTATTCTCCTAGTGAGAGAATTTTTCTTAATAGCTAACCTAAACTTCCCTTGCTGCAACTTGACCGTTGCTCCTTGTTCTGTCATCTGCCACCACCATCCTCTTTCGAACCCCCCTTTCGGTAGTTGAAGGCTGCTATTAAGTCTCCTCTCAGTCTTCTCTTTTCTAGACTAAATAAATCCAGTTCCCCCAGTCTTTCCTCATAAATCATGTCCCCATAGCCCCTTCACCATTTTTGTTGCCCTTTGCTGGGTTCTTTCCAGTTTGTCCACATCCTTTTTGTAGTGGGGGGCCCAAAACTGAACGCAGTACTTCAGATGTGGCCTGACCAGTGCTGAATAGAGGGGAATAATTACTTTGTTTGACCTACTGGCAATACACCTACTAATTCAGCCCAGTATGCTGTTAGCCTTCTTGGCACCTAGGGCACACTCCTGGCTCAAATGTTTGGACACTTTGTTCAAATGCCTTGATCACAAACTATATCTGGGTCTGTAGATGCAGAGAAATTTTTGATTCACGTGGACCATGCATGTCAAAGTGGTTTGGCTGTAATAGGCCTACCACATCTTTTAGAATGCACTTAGTTCCCCAAGTGTCTTCCACTTGAAACTGGATATTTTTTTGTAATGGAAGAACCTGTTGTTGGCTCCTAGGGGAATAAATTCTGTTGAGGACCAGGGTGAGGAGTCCTGTTGTGCAAATTTACAGCATAATAGAAACGCAATGACTTGTTTTGTTTTGCTCCCCTCTGCTAGCGGGAGGCTAAGGATTAGGAATCATAAAGAAGCCCACTTGTTTACCTGGGCTTTGCTTTTCAACATGAGGAATTAGTGAGGCACTGGCTGCGGTTGTTAGTAGAAGACAAAGGGCCAGATTCTGTTCCACATGTTAGGCACAAGTGGCTCGTATTTGCCTAAAACTACACCTTTTAACTGCTTTAAAGGAAAGGAGCAGTTACTGCTGTGAAGTGTTTTGGTGTTGCAATTTAACTTTTAGATCAGCATGATCTTGCAGAAGTACAAACAAGTGGAATTGCTGTAAGTAACCCAGAATAAAATGGGGTTAAACTTGCAATGGTTTTGCTACATTGTATCACTTCAGAAAGCTGCAGATGTAATAGTTTCACTTCAGCCACTTATATCAATATCAAATGATTCTGTCTGTCTAGGTGGGAAAGTGGGAGCCTCACCTTTAACAGCTTTTTTTTTTTAAATCAGGCTACTTCTGGAGCACACCTTCATCTTCACTTAAGTCACAAAAAAGTGGCAAGAGCCCTCACATTCTGTATTTATTTTCTTTTAGAGACGTGAGCTGAGAGGAGTAGGATTGTATTTACCTATGTAATAAGTGGATAGACACTTGTCAGGGATGATCCTGCCTTGAGATTGGGGGGTGGGAGGGCTGGATTAGATGACCTCAGCCCTACTTTCCTCTGGTCCTATGTTCCTGTGTGTCTGCCTTTAAAGTGCGGAGGGAGTGAACAGAATAGGGTTGTTTAAGTCTCTGGCCCTTGATGATGTATTCCACTTTAACACTTTCTCTTAAGGGAGGTAGGTGGATGGAACGCAATGCCAACTTCTGGGGTTAGGGGTTGTGGTCAACTAGTTTCTGGGTTTTATAGACATGGCTTAGGTTGGTGTGAGTAAAGTTTATTTTTTGACAATGTTTGAATGTAGAGAAGCTCCCTTGCCTAATTGCCCACTGCGCGTGCACACTTTCTCCCCTCTCTTCTCCATGAGCGAGACTTTTTGGAAAAGCAGTTCTGAAGAATTAACTCAGGATAAGGTGCCAAAGAACACTGTGTAAGCAAATGCTTTTATTCTGCCTCTTCTCCAGTATGCCTTCCTGGTGACCACATCAGTGCAGTTTGCTGGAGGAGGAGTTGTTTTCTTTGGGCTTATAACATCCCCTAAGGAAGTGGGTAAGTAGAAATGGTTCATGTCCTCTTAATCCATTACTGGACAGCAGGTTTGCAGCTTCTCCACATAGCGCTAAAATCATGATTAGGACTACACGTCACATCAAAAACCTGATTTCTAATGCTAAACATTCATGTAGTTGGAAGCAGCTGTAAACTAGCTCTGTATCCTAGTAGTGGCTGCTTGAGCAAATAGTCTCTGGGCCTGGCACAGGCTAGATGCAGAGAGCTTTTTTCGCATAGATAGTGCGTGCCACAGTAGTTTGCTATTAATGGGTGTCCCGTAGCCATTAGAATTTGCCATGTCCCTGGAAAGTGGATATTTCTCTAATAGGAGGAACTAAAACTGGCTGTCAAGGAAGTAAATTGTATTAAGGAGCAGGCTGAAAACTGAGGGGGAAGAATGCCTTGTGCATGACTCCTTCAGCAGATTAACGAAAGGCAGATGGGTTTGGAAGGAGTGTTGTTCTCATCTGAGAAGACAGTTGGCAAGGCAGTGTCTCCAGCATGAGTGTACAAGTGTAGCAGGGCTTTGGCAGGGCCATAGAGGAGTCTCATGTGTTTGTGTGGGAGGCTGCAGAGGAAGGTAGCTGTTGAAATGCTGTATGTGTGCATATATGTAGTTCAGACAACTTAAAAAGTGTTCTAGGAAATCCAGCTCAGAGAGACTTCTATTTAGTACATCTGTTAGAACAGCTGCCTGTAGATCTTGAGTATCTGTGTGGCAGCGTGCAGATCCGAAGCCCAGTGAGCCTAGACACTTAAGTAAGGGGGAATGCACTAATTTGTTGTCTTCAACTAATGGCCAGACACTCAGAACAGAAAGAGGCGACGCAAGGATCAGACAGAATACTTTCAAGAGCGATAGAAGACAAGGGGTATAGAAACTGGCGGCCCTGCAGAACACCACCTAGAAGAGTTTCTAAGCCAAAGGAGGATGGAGGTACGGGAGAGCAAGGGCATTGTCAGAAGGGAGATATGCTTATAAGGAGCAAGCACGGCTTTTGTGTGAGGAGAGGGTGGTGTTGTCCTTTGCTTTTATGGCCTATTTTCATGCATTCTAGGCCTCCCTGAGCTTGATGCAGAAGAGAAGAATGTTGTAGAAGAAGATGCCAACAGACCCTTAATGAGCAGTGAAGATGTGGATGACTATGACCGGAATTATTCCATTCAGGCATCTGACAGTAGCATTCAGCCCAAGGCCATTGGCTTTTTCCAAGCTTGTTGCCTACCAGGTGTCATACTGGTAAGAACCCCTCAGCTTTGTTCATCACAAAGCAATTTATGCAATATAAATAGTTGTTAAGAGAGAATAATTAAGGTTAAACAGCTAAAAAATGCCAGAAAAGAGATTCTCTATTCAGCCAGAATTGATGAATGAGCAGATGTCGGCGGCAGGGACACAGAAGTAATTAGATTTGGGGCTTCTAGAGAGTGGGGCCTTGCAGTTGCTTTACTCAACTTCAGGGAGTTGACAAAACTTAAGTATTTTTTGTAAGATTATTCAGGTGGAGGAAGGGGGAAACAAAATTAAAATGGACTGGTGAAAATTATATACATTACAAAACTCATTTGGGGTATGACTAATGTTCAGAACTTCCAAGGTCATCAGTGGTATCCTTGTGTATTATGGTGCAGTTTTGGATAACTCCCTACTGTTTTATTCCTCGGGACCTGTGCATAGGGTGGATCTGATTTGGAAATGTTTTGGGATTCTGTAGTGAAGTAGGAGCCGTTTACCTCTAGAGCCCCTGCCTTATTTTCTGTAGAAGTTGAAGTGTGTGCAATGAGTGAGGTAGAAGGTTGCAGGAAGAACAAGAATGGTCTCATGGTTGAGGCAGTTGAATGGTGTCTAGACAAAGGATTCTATACCTACCTGCCTTTGCCAGACTTCCTCTGTGAAGTAGTAAAGCTACTTTAACCAGACTTTCCCCGTTTTGCCACTTAGGGTGTATTTCTCACTTTCTGGGTCTGACCCTGGCATCTCATAAGCAGATGTGCTGAGTAGTCATAGCTGCAACTGAAAGTGTTTTGAGTGCATGTGTACATGCATGTGGTTAAAAATTCTAGAGAGAAACAGCTTTAAGTGTCTCAAATTGGGCGTCCAAAACTAGTGAAAACTTCTAACTTCAAGCTCCCTTTGCTTCCACACTCTATCAGTACAATAGGGATTATACCAACCCTTCATTTAACTGGGTGTAGTGAAGACTGACTTAATTAGGTTGTAAAGGACTCGGAATACTAGAGTGAGAAGTCCTATAGAAAAGCCCCTGAGGAAATTTATTCTTTCTTCTTGAATAGTGTGCAGTAAATAAGTTCTGTGGGAATGCAGTGAGCAATAAAGAGAAAACAAAATAGTAGATAGCTGCTTGTTAAGTAAGGACTCTCCATTCTATGCACTGAATTAGGCCTGGGAGCAGTGTAAAAATAAGACATGAGTTTGTAAGAAGGCCTGCAGCATAGTATGCACACTAATGGAACTGAACTAAGGCTGCCCAGGCAGCTTTAATTTTGCCATTTCCTAACTTCTGTAACAGACTTTGCAACATGAATAATTCTTTATGGATTTTTCAGCATAATCATATACTGTAAAGCAAACTGGGGAAAAAAGAGACTTTTCACCACAGGGCATCCTGTTCATATCTGCATGGTATATCCACAGAGTTAGAGATCTAGACACACTACACAGGCCTCCACTACTTAAACTAATGTTGTTGTAGGTTGTTATCCTCGGTGTGGACTAGTACTGAAGGGGGATGGGACACCTTTAGTACTAGTGGGTTGCACAGATGCTTGCTTACAGACCATTGATGAGACTTGGGGTTCATGGATAGCATTCTAGACTCTGAAAGTGAAGTATACTCTAGGCACAGGGTCTTTTTGCTGCTCCTCTTCTGCCCAGTGTCTCTCTCTTCTTCAACCTTTCTCTTTGTTTCTTGCCCCTTTCACTGCTCATCATCCCAGTCTCCTCATTCAGCTAGTTATCCTCACTCTGGTCTACTCCCACAGAAGGCAGGGTAGATATGTACCTTTTATAGACTAAATAAGATATAGATATATATGAGCACAGGCTTTTCTGAACCCAAGTTCATTACTTGCACAGTTATCATTTCCCCCTCCACCCCACCTCCAAGCCCAATTCTTTTATCAACTTCCATTGCTCATTTTCCCAGTCTCTGCCCACCCAGTTTGTTCTCCCCATCCTACCCCTGCCATCAGATCTGTCTTGCTGTCTCCCTACCTCATTCCCACTTTCCCTCATTCCTTGTCCAGCCACTCTGTCTCCCTCTAGCTCTCAGTGCCTCTGCCAGCCATCAGTGACTGGAGCCCAGCTGGTTCACACATTCTTTACCAGCACCTACTCGTCATATCATATCTAACTGTTTCTGCTGTTCTCTGTCTCTTGTCTTCCAGTCAAAGTTTCCTCTGCTAGACTCTTTGTCCTAATCTGTCCCTTTACTTATCTTGTCAGTGGGGGTTTTTTTCTTTGTTAGACAGCTTCATCCTTCACTCAGCCTGAATGCCATTGTGAGAGTGATTGATCACAGAAATGAAACAGGCTCCTTGCTTTATTTTGGTGCCCAGTTGGAGTCTAGAGCATCTGTCTGGAAGCTGTGGTTACAAGGAGAGTCCAGGTTTACCTATCTGTGTTAGGGTAGAACATGTGTAAGAGCTTGGAGGGACTGAAGCATGTTCACTGAGGACAAACTCTTTGGAATATTTGCTTTCTAAAATGTAATCTCTACTCGGCAAATACAAACTGAGGGGTGTTTTTTAGGGGTGCACCAATAAAGATATTTGGGCTGATATCAATGGCTAATTATTAACCAGCCATATTGGCTGATACCAAGCCAATTGCTGCTATGCAGCCCAGCAGCTTGGAGAGTCTGGTAAGTCTGTGGGGGGTGGGAAGGGGCATGGAGGGGGAAGATCAAGGCCTGCGCAGTGAGGGAGGGAGTGGGGCTGGGACAGGGGCAGATACTGCACAGCCAGGGTGGGGCAGAGCAAGACTTGTCTGGGGAGTATGGGGGGGGTAAGTTGGGGTGGGGTGGTTCCCGCTGCTGCCTTCACCCCCAGGGGAGGCATGGGGGTCATGTGCTCCCAGGTGTGTGCGTGGGGTGAGGGTGGGCTGCCACTGGGGGCCAGGGGCTGTGCCAGCCTCTTCCTGGTGGGGTGGGGGAGGGCTGGGCTCAGGTAGGGCACGCAGTGGTGGCGCTGGGAGGGGAGGATATGGGGGGGGGGCTACAGCCACCCCAAAATTCACTGTAACCTTCCCTCCCAGTACCACTGCTGCCCGGCCCAGCCCCGAGCAAGCAGAGGGAAGCCTTCACCCCACGCACAGATCCAGAGGGCAAATGCCCCCCCTATGCTTCCCCCAGGGGTGTGTGCAGAGGTGGGAGCTGCCCCCTAACCCCCCCAGATGAGCCACAGCTCTGTCCCACACCACCCTGGCTGTGTAGCACCTGCCCCAGTCCCAGCCCCACTTCCTCCTTCACTGTGGGGACCCCAATCTGCCCCCCCCACACCTCTTTTCCCCACAGATTTACCAGCCGGACACTGTTCTCCAAGATGCTGGGCTGCATTCCTGGCCATGTGCATGCTGCAGCCACACCCGTGCATGCTGCAGCCACACCCGTGCATGCTGCAGCCACACCCGTGCATGCAGCATTTACTGGCAATATCAGTTTAAAAAAAAAAAAGCCAATTGCTGAAAATGTAAATTTTTCTTTAATCAGTGCTGATGTGATATGGATAGAAGTATTGGTGCATCTCTAGTATTTTTCCCTGCTACGCTCAGAATTTTTCCAAATTTGGCATGTTTTCCAAGAATAGCGAAAGGCAACTCCCTGATGCAAAGGTTACCATCCAGCTTAATGTCACCTCCCTGCCCCAGATCATAGGAAGGCTAGAGTTTCTTAAATGAAAATTCCACGGTGTGTATATGTTTTCCAATGTTTTGTTCTTGGGAATGCCTGGAAATTCTGGCTTAAGTTAAAAAAGAATGCCTGAAGCAGAAGACTGGCATAGAAAGCTTCAGCCTGCAGTGTTAGTGTGACAAGTTTATAAACAACTGAAAACAGGGCCTTACACAGGGGTGTGTTAGGGACCCTTAATAGGTGCGGTTGGTAGCACGGCCTATTATTGTAAACATGGGGGGAAAAAGGGCTATCATGGGAAAAAGGGTGCTGCTGTCACTGAAGAACTAATACAGACAGTAATAAATAAAGGGAATATAACTGCCTTGAATTCTGTAAATGCCACACTAGGAAAGGATTGGTTTGGAGGGGTGCTAGGAGTAGGAGAATGCTCCCAACGCTCTACTCAGCATTGGTGAGGCTGTACCTAGAGTACTGCATTCAGTTCTGGGCACCACGCTCCAAGGAGGATGTGGAGAAGCTTGAGAGAATCCAGAGAAGAGCCACTTGTATGACTAGAGGCCTGAAGAGCAAGCCATACGAGGCAAGGCTGACTGATATGGGACTGTTCAGCCTAGAAAAGAGAAGACTTTGTGGGGATTTGGTGGCAGCTTACAAATATATCAGGGGAGAGCATCAGGGGCTAGGCAAACAACTATTCACCAAAGCACCCCCGGGGAAAACCAGGAGCAATGGTCATTAACTCCTAGAAGGAGGTTTCAGACTGGATATAAGGAAAAACTTTGCAGTTCGTGTGACTAGACTCTGGAATAGACTCCCAGTGGGGGTGGTGCGGGCACCTACCCTGAAGATCTTCAAAAGGAGACTGGACACACACCTTGCTGGGGTTATTTGACCCCAGCAGTCTTTGCTGCCCAGCAGGGGGGCTGGACCTGATGATCTCAGGAAGTCCCTTCCAGCCCTAAGCTTTTGTGAATCTGTGAGAATGAAATGAATTAAATGCAGGCAGAATATTGGGAAGTAAAAAATGGTTCTGACAGAGGAGTAGATTCCAAGGAAGGATTAGAAACCTCCTCATGTGAGTCACATAAAATAATAATAGCAGACATAGCAATTCACCAGCAGGGTAGGGGAACACATCATCAAACCAAACTAATAATGCTTAGAAGTTATAGCTTTCTGCCAAAAATGAAATGAGAAACTCTGAATACAAAATCCAGATAAATTTATTAAACAAATCAACCAGATTTGTATTCATTTTGCCTTCCTTCGGTTTCTTTCCTCTTTCAACTGAACAGCATGCAGTTATTAAAAAGCCTTATGTAAAGGTGTCTGAAGATTGGGTCAGTCTTGTTGCTTGACTTGAGCATTCTGAAGCGTTGTTCACAATGGCCTGATCCTGTGCATGCTTGGTCTGCAGAACTCTTGCTAACTTCAGTGGGGATCTTGTGCATGAAATGGGCCTAGGTTTGGGCCTTTAAAACTGGCGCCTTAAAGGGGAAAGAAGCAACCACAGTTTTGTTTGCAAATCATCTTTGCATTTGCAGGGGGAGAGGTGTTGAATACCATGTTCTTTGCTCACTCTTGTTCCATCTACTTACCTTATCATTGAAACAAGCAGGTGATTAGGAATATACCAGCTATGATCCCTGGTACCTAAAGGCTATGCTCCCTATAATTCCTTCTGTGGGAGAGTTAGTGAACGTAGTTTCCTTGTACTGCCCCATTGATTATTAGCAAAGTCCTTGTAAAACATGTGCCTTACACTTGCTTTGAAAGCTCCAAACCCTGAGTTGTTGGGATCTAGAGGGGAGTAATTTCTACAGCTGAGAACTTTTTGAAAGCCCTCCTGTTGTCTAAGAAAAGTTCAGTCCTAGGAACCAACCCCTCAGGCTTGCTCAAGACAAAATGTTTCGGTTTTTGGATTCGGGTGCTATGAGTGAAGAGGGTGCTTTGAGTGGGTAGGAGCAGCTTTAGTGGTAGAACATAACGCAGAGAAACTCCGGCATTTCATATAGTCCTCCCCAGGGTGCACAAATTGAGCCTTGGCCCCCTTTAGGTTGCATGATTAGCTTCCTTCCCTCCAGGAGATGAACTGATTTATCTTCTGGCATTAGCCTGAACAAGTTACCATGAGAGTAGGGATTTACAGTGCAACAGCTGCTCCATGGTAACTGCCTAGGCGCGTACCCATCTGGTAGATGAAAGCTTACCCCTCTAGGTAAGCTGTGGTGGCTTGACTTTCATATGCTGGGGGCAAAGAGCATGCACATGGGTGGTTACCATGGAGAAACTGATGCTCTGGAAATCCCCACCCTCATTTACCAAACAGTAATTTGTTTGTTCCTCTGCCCTTTGGTTCAGAAGCTGATTTCACTTTAAACATTTCAAGTGATTGTGTGCAATGAAAAATACAGTAAAAATAGCCCTCCTGTTTGTTGACTTTTCTTATCCCACCCACTCCATCCCCTGGTTGTCTTGGGTGTTCAGCAGCAGGCTTTCCTGCTGTTGCATTCTTACATGAAATGCAGAAAAGCTTCACATGAAAGCTTCAGTTGTGCCCAGAGCTTCAGGGATGGAAGCACAATTGCTGCTTGTGCATTTCTAATGCTAACTGCTTGCTGGTTGTTGGCTTTTTTTGTTTCAGTATTCTTTGGCCTATGCCTGCTTGAAACTAGTAAATTACTCCTTCTTCTTCTGGCTGCCCTTCTACCTCAGCAACAACTTTGGATGGAGAGAGGCTGAAGCTGACCAACTCTCGATTTGGTACGATGTGGGAGGAATTATAGGTGCGTGCAGCAAGCAACAACTTCTTTCTGTGGCTGATCAGCTGGTGTCTGATCTTTGCACAACAAATGCAATATAAAGGAACTGTAGGGACTACACTGTTTATTTAAATTAGCCTAGCCAATTTATATTGAAACGCAGAACACTGGGAAGTCTCTAGCAGTGCCCACTAACCATAGAGGCATGACCTTTTCAGTTCATGCTGCACCAACAGTAGACTTTTCTTGACTCATTTTGAACTCAGTTGCCAAGCTTGGAAACCTGAAAAACATTATTTTTTATATTGTTTCCCTCAAGAATCCTTGAGGGAGAGGGTAGGCTCAGATTCGTGGTATACTTTACCCTAGTGCTCAGTCCCCTACTAGTGAGTATTGACCACAACTCTTCAGTGGAGTCGAATACAGTTCTTGTTGAGGCCCCTGATAAAATCTGCAGCTCTGCATTCACATCACAATGGAGAAAGCTTGTCTTTACATCCAGAACTCTATTGTCACTAGTTCTTGGATAGACAACTGGTTCCTCTTGTTCTCCCTTCTCTCCCAGTAGACTGTTTAGTTGTTATTGTAGACTTGTCTACACTAAGAGCATTTTCTAGTTTGGGACCAGCAGTAGAATGTCCCTAGTGATAGCAGTGAAGGGTGTGCTGATATAGGCAATGTGCTAGCAGCCACCAGCCTTTTAACCATGTGTTCTGTAGGTCTACTCAGAGTGGGGTTAAACAGCTGAGTACTTAACGCAAAAGATATATATATATTTTTAGCACTCCCATCCATCAGGCAGAACCTTTAAAAGGAGCAATAGGAAAGTTTAGGAAGCTGCTGTAGGGTGTTATGCTGTGCAGGCCCAGAATAACAATTATAAGAGTAGAGTGTACTGGGAGGGGAACACACAACAGAAGTACTGACTAGCCATATGCAGAGAAAGTGTAGCCTCTTAATACAGTAGGTGGAAATGTGTAGTAGGGAATAAATATACATCGTGAGTTACCTTGGTTTGGTATTGTCTTGCAGGCATCTTTGCCTTTCAAAGGCAGTGGGAGTTCAGAGATGCAGATGTGAAGATAAAATGAGAGAAAATAATATACCCTCCTGTGCATTCACTGAATTGTATTCCGTGTCTTAATTTACAAGGCATAATGATTTTTCATGTTATATTTATAGGTGGGACCATCCAAGGCTTGATTTCTGACATGCTACGGAAGAGAGCCCCAGTGCTAGCAATCAGTCTGCTCTTGGCTGTAGGGGCTCTCTTTGGATACAGCCGTGAGTATATTTTGCAGCCCTTTCTGGGGGGTTTTTTTAGGAAAAGAGATAAACCTGCTGGTCTCCCCTTGTTTTGGAATTTTTTTGGTTTAGGTTATTTCCTATTGGAGCATTCTTCTTGCAAATTGTACCCAGCTAGGTAGAGTATTGTGGTTAAGATTTAAAATGACCTTGATAAATTGAAGAATTAACCTGAAATAGGATAGAATTCAGTACAAGCAAATGTAAAGTACTACATTTAGGAATGAATAATCAAATGCATGTATGCAGAGTAATAGAGGTGCACTGATACATTGGTCCGATATCAGATCAGCAAAGATATAAAGAAAATTGGCTGCATTGGAAATTGGCTCAATGTGGCTGATAATTTGGCTGATAAATGCCCATGTGTGCGCGCAGCCACAACGCAGCACACAGGCAGCGAGGAGCACAGCCCGGCAGTTTGGAGAGCTGTGTGCAGCTGGTAAGTCCATTGTGGTAGAAGCGGGGGGAAGAGGTGTGGGGTGGCGGGGCAGATCAATGGCCCCCACGGTGAGGGAGGGAATGGGGCAGAGGCTGGGGTTGGGGCAGGCACTTCACAGCCGGGGCTGGGCGGGCGGGGCATGGGATGGAGCTGCAACTCATCTGTCGGGATGTGCCCCCCCCGGATCTGCCTGGGGTGGGTCAGGCGGGTTGCAGCTGTGAGCTAGAGTTGGAGCTGCACAGGGCTGTTCTTGGCAGGGGGATACAGTGGGGGGGCTGCAGCCACCCCAAATTTTGCCGTAGCCACCCCCAACCCCTCTCCCAGCGCTGCTGCCACCACCCACCTGGCACAGTCCCAGCGCTGCTGCCACCTCTACCCATGTGCCAGGAAGAGCCAGGGATATGCTGGGTGGGTGGCAGCGGCGCTGGGGTGGGGCTGTGGTGAAATTCAGGGTGGCTGCAGCCCACCTGCCCCGCCCTGCACAGATCCAGGGGGCAAACATCCCCCCCATATGCTCCTAGGGTGCATGCAGCAGTGGGAGGCCCCGCTCACTGCATCCTGTGAACGAGCTGCGGCTCCGTCCTGTGCCCTGCCGTGCCGGGCAGCATCTACCCATGCCCCTTCCCTTCTTCTCTCCCTCACTGCAGGGGGGCATTGATCTGCCCCCACATACCCCTTTGCTCCCCTCTTCCCTTCTACCACAACAGACTTACCAGCTGGATGCAGCTGTATCAGAAATGGGATCAGTATTGGCTGATACACCTCCTTAAAAATCAACTATTGGTATCAGCCCCCAGAATCTCTCAGTGTACCCCTATAAAGTAATGAACAAATGGTAGGACTGCAATAGTGCCAAAAAAAAAAAAAAAAAGAAAGAAAGAAAAGCAAACAAACAAAAAAGGACTAGGGGCTGTAATGAATCACAGGCTAAGCGTGAGTCAACAATAATGTTTTAGAAAAATTTAATAGCACATTGGGATGTGTTAACAGACATGCTGTATGCAGGCCACAGGAAGTGATTATTTCACTCTGGCAATGGACAGGTCTCACTTGGAGTTCAGTTTTGTGTACAACATTTCGAGGTAAATGTGAAGAAATAGGAAAATGTGTGGAGGAAAACATGACGCAAAGGAATGTTGAAAGAATTAATTAGGTTATTTAGTCTAGAGAAGAGAAGACTAAATTTCTGCCTCAGTCTTCCAGTGCAAAAAGGATTGTCATCCTTTTTATAACAATCGATTATTCTCTGTGCCCAAAAAAGGACAGGACAAGAAATTGGTTTAAATTACAAGAGAGTTTTAGGTTAGATACTAGGAATAACTTCCTAACTATGAAAGAGGTTGGTTAGGTACTTGGAAATATTACTTAGGGAGTTCAGGGAGTCTCTGTTATTGGAAGTTTCCAAAGGCAGGTTAAAGATTGGTCTAGGATGGGTTTTGTCAAGGATGATCCTGCCTCGAGTAGGGGGTTGGACTAGATGATCCCACCAGTGTCTGTTCCAGCCTTATTTTAATATGATTCTGTGCTATGTGAACATGGCAACAAGGAGGAGGTCCATTCTCTCATTCTTATTAATGTGAGGGGGGTCTATGAGCGGATTGTGTAATTTGATATTGCGTAGCGTGTACGCAATATCAAACATGGACATTGGACATTGACTCTTGGACATTCAAAGGCAGTGAGTTCAGTCTTCATTGGAGGTGTAATGGGGTCAGTGAGGGCATAAGCATTTAGTCTATCCTTTTGGTATTTTTTGCATTGTTAATGTGCAAGAATTGCAGCCCATAAAGCAAGACAAGTCAGTGGTAGGTAGGGGATGCTGAGACCCTGAGAAGATGCAAGATGAGAAGGCAGAAGCTGCTAGGATATGACTATGGTACAAGGCAGGACCATGCTGAGGTACCTCTGTGCCAGCTCTTTGTGCTAGCTCCCAGACAGGAGGCAGGCTGAGCTACAAGTGATGCTGTGACTAGAACAGCCAGTGCAATCCTTGGATGTGTAAATCGGAATAGCGAATAGGATAAGGGAAGTGATTTTTACCTTTTCTCCATGTTAGTTAAACTGTTCCTGGAATGCTGCAGCTGATTTTGGTGTCCACATTTTGACCTCGAAAAATTTGGCTAGGGTAGAAGAAAGGAGCCACAAAAAAACTGAGCTGAAAATAATGCCTTGAGATGAGACGGGTTTCTATCTCCTTAGTTGTATTAAAAAGAAGATTGATAGGTGACTTGATTAAAATGTATAAAGAACTTTATGGAGAGAAAATCCTTGGTACAAAAGGTTTATTTAATCTTGTGGAGAAAACTATTACTTCTTGTTAAGCCTAGAATGAGACCAATTCAAAAGGGAATCGGGATACAGATTTCTAACAGTGAAGGTAATTAACTACTGGAACAAAGTACCCAAAGGAAGTGATGGATTCTGAATCTTTTGATGTTCTAGCATCAAGGCTGAATGCCTTTTTAGAAGCTATGCTTTAGTCAAGTTACTGCTCTTAATACAAGCATAACTTAGGTGAAAACTGTTGGCTCTGATATACAGACAGTCAGACTAAGATGGGGGTAACCAACCTGCGACGTAGATGCCACAAGTGGGCTGGGCAGCCTCTGTGTGTGGCATGCAGCAGATCAAGGAATGGACAGGTAGCGCAGCAACAGATAGAGCAGAGAGTAAAAAGAGCAGCAGATTGGGCAGGGATCACAGGTCAGGGAGCAGAAAGCAGAGCAGCAGATTAGGTAGGGGAAGGGGATAAGAGTGGTAGTCAGTGGGGGTGCAGGGCTAATTTGTGGCGCACCTACCAAAAAGGTCTAGTTCCCACTGGACCAGAAGTTCTAATCCTTTCTGACATTAGTTACTCAAGAAATTAATTAATTGCATTAATCTATAGCAGGGGTGTCCAACCTTTTTGAATGTGGGGCTGAATCATGAACTTTTTATCACCCAGTGGGCTGGTGAGCCATATTCAAAGACCTCACGGGAAGTGATATCACATCACTCCCCCACCCCCGAAACGAAAGTACAGCGTTTACGTTTGTTTCCTGTCGCAGCACCTCAGGCCTCAGAAAGCAGCGTGGAGGGCTGCATGGCGGCCCATAGGCTGTATGTTGGACAAGCCTGATCTATAGTAACCACTTATTTTTTCTGTTTTTATCACAACAGGTTCTCCTGACAGCAAACCCATAAATGCAGTTATCATGGCAGTTACAGGTAGGGCATGAAACTACCACTTTCACCCCAACAGAAGTGTTCACCCCAATAGAAACAATAGTGCTATCCTAAAACTGTTAACATATTGAAGTGTTCTGCCATCTCTGAATGCCTGAGCTGCAACAGGAGTGAACAGGAAGGCCCAGTTTTGTTACTTTTAAAGAATTTTGGCATGCTGTAGCATGGAATGGATATAGTGGGAAGTTTTTAGGATTCTCTTCTTGTTGAGAAGCTGTAAGCTTCCTCTCTCCAAAGGTGTATACCAGAGAGCTTCCCTGGTACCATACAATGACAGCCTCAAGATGAGACAGCATGGTTGGGGTCTTTAGTTTCAAACATTCTTAGTTCCAGGGCCTCTTTTTTTTATCATCTTTTCTCCCACAGATGTACACACCGGCTGTATCACAACACAACACTGCACTACAGCTCTAGGATCAGGCAGGGCAATGCATGCTGCACCTTGCTGCCACCCCTTCCTGTTATAACTTTCTTCCAATCCCTGTTGCATGGCAGGAAAATTTTAGGCTATGCTGAAGGAGCTTTCCTTACAGCACTATCAGCAGCTGCTTTTCTCTCGGTGCTTTCAGGCTTTTTCATTGGAGGCCCTTCTAACATGATCAGTTCTGCAATTTCTGCGGACTTGGGACGTCAGGAGCTGGTCAGAGGGAGTAGTGAGGCACTGGCAACCGTCACTGGAATTGTGGATGGAACTGGTAGCATCGGAGCTGCAGTGGGCCAGGTGAGAATCGCCAGAGAAGGTGTAGAATGAGGAGGCATGTGCCTTCTAAAATTCCCTATGGGAGTGACTGGGGCAGGAAGGAGCTGTGTTATGAAGACATGATTAGTCTCATTTGACTGCAAATTCAATTAAAAAACTTTCCGTGCCAGTTGAAATCTTCCCATCAGCCTTGCTTCGGATATTTAGTCAAGCTTGCTTAAGATATGGAAACAACAATTTTATCCTCCCTGCAATGCTCATCATTAAAAAAGTGGCTTTGAACTTT
This sequence comes from Alligator sinensis, assembly GCF_000455745.1. Classification (NCBI taxonomy): domain Eukaryota; kingdom Metazoa; phylum Chordata; order Crocodylia; family Alligatoridae; genus Alligator; species Alligator sinensis. The sequence continues at coordinate 3,189,868 of NW_005841931.1, read as the reverse complement.
CAAAGATAAATGGGCTTTTGAAACTTTTCATATCCTGAGCAGGGAAAAGTGGGGGGGAAAAAAACCTGTATAAATTGGGAAAGAAAATCGAGCTGCCTCTTCAGTTCTTTAAATTTAAGAGGATGGTAACAGCCTTTTATAAACAAACTTGTTTGCCTGTGTTAATAAGATGAATGCCTCTTAAAATAGAATATTTATAACAAATGTTACTTAGTCATGTTTGTGTTTGATGCTCTTTATTGAGGGCAGACTTTATACCCTGTAAATCTAACATTACTTGCTTTCATAGTCTACAGTGTTGTAGGCATTGACTAGCTTGCTATTACAAAGAAGCTCAAGGTATGCCTCAAAGATCTTATTTGTTGCCCAAATACAAAAGTAATTCATAAGAAAGAACAAAGTGGTTGTTTTTTGCATTTGGTCAGAATACTGAAGCCAGGTACATCACAGGAACTCTATCCTTCTAGTGAGTAAGTGCATGTAATGTCATGAAATACCAAGGATTCTGCTGGAGCCAAGTCCAAATCCCCGTTCCCAAAAGGGATTAGACGTTATAATTAGTGCTTGTGGGAATATTCCTGTGAATGTCCCCTGGTAAATGGTCTTTCTGTCTGTTTCATGGAAGAGAGAGATCCTTAGTTTTCTGCATATACAGGGCTGCTAACACCTCATAGTTGCCTTTAAAATACTGTGTATTTGAAACTATTTTCCCAATGTATGCCATTACTTCCTGCATCTCCCCCACCTCCACACATACCCATGTTTTATTACATCATCATAAAAAGTGGGGTTTTATTTCTGAGAAGTTCTACCTACTTTCCTACCTCAAATCTCTGCCTTCTCCATGGAGATGGCTGTGGTGTGTCTGCAGCTGGGGGGAATAAACAGAAGTAATACGAGTAATGTTGGAAATAAGATTGTTCTTGTTGTGCTGATGCTTCTCATTTATGGAGGTGCAGATCCCCTTATAATATTTGAAAGCAAACCTATTTAAGGGATAAATTCTACTTGTATGGTTGTGTCAAGTTCAGGACAGCAATCTCTACAGAATTTGGCCCTTCAACATTGGGAGGCTTAACTATTAGTCACTGCTTGTACAGGTTTTGAAATGCATGCCCATGCAGCCTTTAAGTCTCTTCAGAGTTTTTGGCCTTTATGAGGCTTTTTAAATTTACTCACATCACTGTCATGTGGGTTTAGTCTAGTCAGTTTGTCACTCCTTGAGGCTATATTTAAAAGTCCTTCTCTGTGCTGCCTGGGATAACTTGTAAAAACCTCAGGTTTGTATTTCTACTTCATTTATCCCATGTAGGCTTATAGCAAAGGATTAAGGCAATAATCACCTGTTATGCTGGGCAATAAGGAACTGGATATTGAGAGACAGCTTGTGATCAGCTCTGTGGAGCAAGGACAAACCAGAGTTGGGGAAGATAAGAGATGGGCAATGTGTACATCTTAATGATCTTAATCACATATGTGGTTTTTTGTTTGTTTTTTCCTTTTAGTATCTGGTGTCTCTGATCCAGGAGAACCTGGGATGGATGTGGGTTTTCTATTTCTTTATTCTGATGGTAAGAAGTCTTTTCTGTAGCTTTCTCACCATTGTTGAGTCAACAGATTAAATGAACTTCTAAAATCTAAGTAATAGGCACAGAATCATTCAGATGTAGAGACATTGAGAGACAGAACAGTTTTTGTGACAACTGATAAAGGTAATGACTTAAGCACACTATGCTTCTTCTGCAGCAGCCCTTCATCATTATGTCTCCAGAGATACTATTAGGCTACCAGAAAATAATCAGCATCTACCATGTTAATATTAGTTCCTTTGACTGTGCAAAAAAAGTGGAAGTTGGTCGTTATTGTCCAACAGGAAGATATTAATTGAATTTTAAAAAAACTTTCAGGTGATGGAAAACGAAGTTCTTGATATCACTCCTTTAAAATTTTTATGTGCAACCATAAAAATAGTGTTGATTCTAGTTCAAGCTTCTCTCCAATTTTCCAAGGCAGAGTTCCTCCTGTTCCAGCTCTGCTGTGTATGAAGTCACTTGGTTTCCAGTGTTGTTCAAGGAGATGATGTTGAGCTGCTAATTTATGCAGCTCTTTGGGAGTGGTCTGTAGGGATGGTGAGATTTTGAAGACCTGAAACAAAAATGCTGAGCAAAGCTGGCTCAATAGGGTGGCATCACAGTGCTGCTTTGTCTATGAAAATTAGAGTTCAGACCCTCATCTCCTCAGGTTTGCAGAGATGGGGAGGGTGGTGTAATCCTCACATCTCCATTATGGATGAAGTGGTAGCTTGCATTGTTCTTTGACTCTCCTTCCTGTACAGCTGGAAGAACTGCTTTGATAGAGAGGGCAGTGGCCAAAGACAAAATCATTAAGCAGGGAAGAAGCTGTAGGCTTCCTGAAAGTTCAGTGTGCTTCTGTGTCATCACCAGTTTTCTGTTCCTACCAGTCTCTAAAATGCAATGAGGAGAAGATGCTAAGTGGAATTGCAACCGTGTGTGAATGTGCTAATTGTCCTTAATTTGTTCTTTTCTGCAGATAAGTTCAACAGTCCTGTTCATTTCACCCTTAGTAGTGAGGGAAATCAGATTGCTTCTACAAGAGAGACGTTTGCGTAGGCTGACTGGATGACTTCTGCCTCCCTCAAAAACTGTCCAGGGGAAATCACCAACTGGGAGATCAGTCAAAACTCTGGAAGGTTTTATGGGAGTTTTTTCCACCTGCACCTAAAATCATGCTAACTGAAAAGATTGTATTAAGTTGCCTTTGAGAACTTGATGTTACAGTATCCAAATAGCCAGATGGATCATGGAGCTACTATTCTGAACTCGCAGAACTGAATCGGCCTTCAAACCCTACCAGAGCTTTTCAAGTCAGCAAGCACTTTCTAATCCCTCCTCTCCTCTTTTGTGTTCTCATTGTTGCACTCTT
>NW_005841931.1:3179730-3186915 GCF_000455745.1 Alligator sinensis | reverse complement strand
TTTCCTGGCTTTTTTTGTGGATGTCGTGCCAAGAGTCAAATATATTTAAAATTGAAGATGGAAAACCTGTCCAAACAGGGTAACTCTGCTGGGGAAAAGAGGTGGTTCATGTCATGAATAGTCTAAATGTGTAAACATGGGTTTTGCTTCTGTGTTTAGAATGGGTAACACCATTTTCTTGGATTTTACTTTCCAGATGTCTTGGAAATAGCTTTGCTAAGTCCTTCCACAAATTAACCTCTGCTGCCCTCTGCTAATATTTTTCATATTTAGATTATTTCTCTATTTCTCCATACTTGATCTGTTTTTGATTATTACTGAAGTCTGGAAAATTGGATTGAAATTTCAGAACATTTTAGTAGTCAAATATAGAATAGTGAAGTAATACTTTATCATGAACATCTGCATAGAAGATATTTAGTCCACAAGATTACTTGGATGGCTTTGGCATCAGGAATGAGATGCAGATACTTTCAGTACCAAGTTCTTTGTGAATCTATATCTGATGGACACCACCCAAAAGTCATTACTGTGGGTATCTAATGTTTGTCTGATGACCTTTCTGAAAGAAGCGGCATCACTGTTCAATTCTCCTTGAACAGTTGTCTGTATCTCAGTTGTCCAGGCCTGGCAGAGAAGATCCAGGATTGAATGAAATGAGCTTGTCCTTTGACATGGTCCTTGCAGACTTTTTTTGTAGTACGTTAGCAAGGCAACATAAGGAAACCTGCACTGCTCTGGCCCATGCTTCCCTGGCTCCTTAGGAAAAGAGAGAACTTCAGATTCCATGGTTCATAATTGGCGACATAGTTTATTAGAAAAATAGAGGTAAGCCAGCTACAAAAACAAGTAATTCTATTTTACATAGCTTTTTATTTGACACTTGCTACATTTGTATCTGAGCAGCTTCTAGTTGTGCATTAAGAATGCAGCTAACATCTGTCATTTATCTGTTAGTTAAGCTGTTTGCCAGTCACCTCCTGAACCAGATCAGTGATCCAGTTGCTCAGCTGTGCAATGTTTCCCTCACACCCCCTACCCCATTTTCTGCCTTAGATAACTCCTGTTGGCTCCAGAAAAATCATTTGAATAAGACTTGAGTGAAATATTTAGTCCAATTAAACATTGTTGCCAGGATGGAAAAATATTCTTAAATAACTGAAACTTCAAAAAGGACTTTTTAAAATAGAAATTTTGTCTTTTTTTAAACATAATGTACAGTAATTTTTTAAAAACTTTTATGAATACAAGTGGTAGTTGTGACGGTTGTGATGAGTGGAGCATTGTTAGTGTTTTAGTTTCTTTGTAGTCAGTTGTTGCCCAGTGATTGTTTGTTATTCTTTGCCATGCCAACCAGTTTCACAACTTCATTTCCTGGGATTATGCAGTTGCACTGTTCTACTGTTTTTCATGAAGTTTGCTTCCTCTTTATGGATGATTTCTGCTTTCAGATCTCCTTTTCTCTTCTTTCACTTAACCATCAAACTTCAGTAGTTGAGGAGAATTTGCAGTTAATCATACTAGGGGTATACTAGGAGGACTTTGTCCTCTTGTTCAAATTTTTGCCATTATAAATAGGAGTGATTGTGAGGAGAGACTGGGGACCTGATATGTGCCCTCAGTTTATTGCAAGATTGCAGCCTTCAGTTAGTTGTTCAAATCCCAAGCTTGGCATTAGTCAGTTTTCCAACGGAAGCAAACCCCTTGAATTTCATGTTTGAAATGGATGGTGGCAGTCTGTGTGTTCATCTGAAAATTTTGAGGTTTTGGATTCCAAGCCCAGATAAACATTTTGGTTAACCATCCAGGGGCCAAATACGTTTTTATGGAAACAAACATTTGAAGATTTTAGTGCAAATCAGTACAGTTGACGTGAAGTGTTCCTTTTTGCAAAATATATCAAATAGGCTGCCAAGGCTCTATCTACACACTAACTCCTGTTCACATGTATTCTTGGAGCATGGTCTGTTTTGTGGTTAGAACTTGGCTGGCTACACATTCTTTCTTCTGTCTAAGTCTTAAATATATTTATTGTGGGCCCTTTTGTGCTATGTATTTCCTCAAGCACTACAGATGGGGAATGCTTTGATTCTGACCAATATCCAAATCAATTTCACATAAATAAATTATTTTTGGTGAGTTGATGTGGAATTCTCCGTGTTTTATTACAACCCACCCTTGCAAAACCAAAGTTGATGAAACAGCTTCCTTTTTAAAAATATAATTCTTGGGTACAGGTGTAATGGGTTAGTGCGTCTATCCTTATAAGCACTTCTGAAGAACTGAGATGACACGGCCGTTGCCCACAATGTGCGATTTTAATCAGCGCTGTCATTCCCTAGTTCTTACTAACACTTAAAACAAACAAAGGAGGATACATGTTGCTGCTTGTCAGTTTGGCACACCTGCTTAACTTCATGAGTAGTTTTGTGAGACTGGCTGGCAGATACACAGAGTATGGTGTGATTAATGGCCTCTGGTAAAGAAGCAAAAGCACTTTACTTGATTTTCCTGATTTATTTATTTTTTGTCTCCTCTGCACTTAGTCATGTGCTGTTTGTTCAGTACTAGACACGCAACTTGACTGCTCTCCTTTGGCTCATTTTCTGAATACAGACCTGCAGTTGCACTTGAATTTTGTCTATAAGTAGACACAGTAGGGAGCTTTGTAATTGGGTTCTTGCCTTATAGTCTGCTGTAAGTTTGGACTTGGATATGATCAGGCTTTCTAGAAATACCTCCCAACACACATGTTCATAGTCCCTCCATAAAACTTACCTGTTTTAATTTAGGAGAATTAGCAATTATCTCCTTTCCATTCTACTTCCATGTTTTTGCATGCTTCAGCAGTAGCTTGTATCCCCAGAATACTTACAAGCAAACTTCTCTTATTGCAGAATGTTTTTGAAAAAGATAATACAAACAGGCCCCACCCCACTCTCCTCATTATTATTGCTGTTATCATGATCACCAGAGGCAAGCAGGATAGCAGGAATACTGTTTTGCTTCAAAGTAACAAGAAGGGTGGCACTTTAGAACACAATTCCCAGGTGTTTGGCTGTTACACCCCTAAATCTGTCATGTTTAGAGTATCATGTTGATAAAAATAAAAAGGAAATGTACTAGCTGCCCCTTCATGCCAGACTCACTAGTTTTGCATCTTAAAATGGTGTCCTGCAATAGACTTATTTTAAGCTGCATGAACATTCTGCATAGATAAATTAGTTCATCTGGATCCATTTGGTTACGTCAGTACAAATCCTGTGTTGAAAAACCCTGGTTCCGTTCAATCAGAAACGGGGAGTATCTCAGCCTGATGGCATTTACCATTACCATCACCAATAATAGTAGGAACCAGAGTTTTACCAATAGTAGATTAAGAAGATCGATCGTAACTTTTTCCTGAATTTGGTCAGGATTTTAGCTACTACAGTGAAAGGGGGAAGTCACCTGAAAGTCCTTTTCTTTCCTTCCCTACATACATGGAGAAAGTTTCTCTTATTACTTCAGTCTTGTTTAACTCTTGTGCACCATGCTGATTTTTGTTGAGCTATTTCTAGGCAGTTTACTCCATTTGAGTAACAGTCTTCCTGATGCAGAGACCATCAAAATGGATCAATTATCAGTCTGCTTAGTCCTATATGCAACCAGTTCCTTTTTTCAGGCATGAGTTGGCTTTGAAAGTTTCAGAAAACATCAATTACATACTACGAGGGTTTTCTGACAAAGTACAGTCTGCTTCCTCCGTTTCTGTAAAGTGCTGATTCTTTTTTTCAGCTGCCTGCAGCTCTCTGAGACGCTGAAAACAAGCAAGTCCTCTGTTGAGTTCTTAAATGTGTCCTTGGTATTTGGATTTCTGGAAGGGTCAGAATGTGCTGGATGTGAACCTGTTCTACATGTCCCTCAAGTGTAGGGTAAGATGTACCTGTGGTTATGAAGTAAGAATTTGGCAACTTATTCTGAAAGTTTTTGTTGGCTTCTGTGTGAGCTTCTCCAGGATGCCATGCATTTTGAAGTTGATGTCTTTGTTTCATTAAATCCAGGGTGCCTATGAAAACCATTGCAACTGTGAGATTAAATGGTAGCATCAAAAGACACTGAAGATTTTTCTTTCTCCAATATATTTCACGCTACTGAAAGGGATAGGTAGGTTTCTCTCTGAGGTTGGTTTAGCAGGGTTCCTATATGAGTATCTTATTAGGAACAGTCTCTATGGTTTTTGAACGCATTGAAGTGGGCTTGACAGGAGTAGTTGATGGAGTAGAGTAAATTCTGTATCTGAACACTTGAATTCCTCTGATTTCTGTCCTTCAGTTATCTTGGCAGGTTTGGGAACACTTCATGTTCACTCCATATGGATTTATTTTTAAGCCTATAAGTAAACAGCTCATCCAGAGCACACAACTCCTCTGCCTCTCTACAAGAATAGAAATACAGAGACAAGAGCTTAAAAAGTGTTTTGTAACATCGGTTGAGGTCTCAGATTCAGAATGGGCCATAGTCTTCCACATGCTTTGACTCTAGAATCCAATGGAAGAAATCCTTTATCCTTTTTCTTGTGTCCTGTCGGCAAAGGGCATTGGCTTTTCAGTTTGGCAGGTGGGACTGGTTTTCCACAGCTACCTCAAGCTTGCTGCTTACGTACAGCTAGTAACAGGGCTAAGAGTACTGAAGATCTTGCCAAACTTAGGGGAAGGGAGTCCATCAAAGTGGATGGAGGCTGTGCTTCTCCTCCCCTCCTTTTGTCAGGGAATGCTACTTTTTTCCATTACCACTTTCTTCCTTGGCTTGTCCCTTGCCATGTGCAGTAGTCTTTTGATCCCATTGGACTGAAGAATTCAGTTACTTCTTGGAGCAGGGTTCATAGTCTGCCATGTCTCTTTACTTCTAGCAATGGTATGGGAACTGAAAGCAGGTACCTGCCATTGTAGCCCGAGGTATGTGAAGCAGGAGTGCTGTGGATTACTAAGTGGATGATTGTTGTTGTTTTAACTTCATAATTGTCTGTGGTGTCAGAGCTGTGTTAGCAAGAGGAATTGGAAAGACCCTAAGAACCATACTGGCTCACACTGCACTGGTTCATCTAGCCAAGCATCCTGTTTGTCTCACAGATTAGTGCTTCGTGCATTTTTCTCCGAAAGAAATGAATAGGCACAAACTCCAGGTTGACAGACAGACTCTTAGAGAGAAACTTTCATATTCTGTATCATTTAAGCATCTGAACAACACCATACATTTCATCCCAGGGCAGCCGGAAAATAAGGACACCTTTAAACTAGTGCCTTGCCTTCACTGGTTCAGGCAGTTCCTGAATGCTAAAGCAGGATTCCTGTTGCAGATGCGTGTTTTTGTGGTTTATAGATGAGGGTGGGGAAGGTGGCTCCTGCCCCATTGTACTTGAAATTCTAGGCTGACTTGTATTCTTTTCTGTATTTTGTTCGTGCCTTTGACTGACTAAGCCACTCAAACCATTTGTGGCATAGGATCTTTACTTGCCTGCTGAGACTTAACTCAGCATTATGTTAAAATCACCTTTTTGTATCCTGTACTAAAATGTGCCAGAGAACTGCAAAGTGGTTTTGTTGTTATGCAGTGCAGTCTTACCCCCTTGGAGCTGAGATTTTACTCCTGTCCAGTGTCATGCAAGACTACCTATTCACTCTTTAAATAATGTATACGGGACCAGATTCATCCCAGTTCTAACCTGTTGGTAGAATTTGGCCCACAGCTCTTTTCTTTCTTCCCTGCCTTGCTTCCATCAGCTGCCTTCCTGCCTGGAAAAGACACCAGTACATTCTGTGCTAACAAAGTGAACATTGTAACATAATCATTGTATGGGTGGATGTAGCTGACAAAAGAGCTATTCCTTCTGTTAGGGTGTGAAGCCTTTGGCTTTGTACAAATGCACCCAACTTCCTTTGAGCATTTAAAAGTGGTAGGGGAGGAGTACAATAATGAAGTGCCAGGAATTAAATACATTTACATAGTATGTGCTCAAAGCATTAATAGTTCTGCTCTAAAGAGTCTTCTTCATAGCCTAGGGTAGTACCTGCGTACAGTGTATTTGAATTAAGTAGAGCAGATAGATAGTCTGTCTGGCTCCTTAGGTTACTATCCCAACATGCTTTTCCAGGTAAGTGGATGAGTGAGCAGTGATATAATGCATGCAGCTTAGTTAGTTCCCAAAATGAGGAGGAACACCGCATGCTTCAACAATAGGTGAAAAGAAGAAAAGAGCACTTACACTGGAAAGCAAAGTTGCTTTCCACTAGTCAGACTGGTTAGCTGTCAAAAACAGCTGTTGAGTTGTCATCTCCTGTTGTCTGCTGGAGCTGTCCCAAGGGAATTAATTTCTTTCAAAGCTATGGTCTGTCTATTCCCCTCAGCCCTCTTCCCCACTGGTAGTTCTTGGCTAAGTAGTTTTACTACAGTAAATCCTACTTGGATCTTTTCCGTTGCAGCTGTTACCATAGGAATTTAAATCTTAAACTGATGCAGGAATTTTTGTCTTCTAATGTATGGAGAGAGAAGAGTTGTCACTTTTCCCTGTTCACCTGCAAAGCTTGCCTGGGGCATCCAGAACTCCTCTGCATAATGTCATAGGAGCAATTATTCAGACTAAAAGCAGGGTTTGTGCATCTCCTAGTGTCTTGCCTTCCCAGATCTTTACAAATATGCTGTGCTGTAAGTATTAGCTATGTTTTACTGAGGGATGAACCAAGGCACAGAACTGTCAGAGGCTAGGAACAAAACCCAGGGGTTTTGACTCCCACTTCTTTGTCAGTTCTTAAGGGTTTAAGGATAGGGGTTATCTGTGTTTATTTTACAAGAGTTGCAATGTTGTAGCTGTGATTATCCAGGAAATGAATGGAAAGCAAGAGAGTTGGGCAGATGATATCTTTTATTAGACCAGCTTTATGGTTGAGAGAGATGTTAGACAGACTTTCAGATCCCAAGTGCCTTTCTTCATATCTGGGAAGGAAACAGGTACGGTCTAAGTCGGGGCTGTCCAATTTCAGTGTGTCCGGGAGCTGAACGCTGTCAGCCATATGCTGCAGGCCCCCAGGATTGCCTTACCTATCTCCCCCTCATCCATGGGGTCCTTTCCAGCTGTGTGGACAATGCCAGTACTGCACAGCCCTCCCCTGTGGTTGTGGCAGAGGCAGCTGCAGGCCCTGCAGCTAT
>NW_005841931.1:3172708-3179566 GCF_000455745.1 Alligator sinensis | reverse complement strand
TTGTGTTAGCCACTCAGGGGCTGCATGCAGCCCTTGGGCCACCAGTTGGAAAAAGTTACTGCTGTGCTTTTCTAACTGGTCTAAGTTAAATACCTGATATAAAACGATACTTTGTGTTTGACTTCATATCCATAGCCATATCCATTACTTTACAAAGTAGACAGAGGCATGTGGCAGTATAGACAATGGGGTCTGAGGCATCAAAAAAAGGCAATTTTTACAAATTAAAAGTCTGACTTGGCCAAGTGTTTGAAATGACAGGTCCAGAGGGATTTGGGGTATGATCCCCTACATTGCTGGAATGGCAGGGTGCGGTGATGCTGCAGCTAACTTCTGGGTGCTGTGTGCTTTGTCTGAGTCACTTTCCATCATAGCAGGAGGCATGCTGCTGATGGCATCTAGAGGGAACAGTGCAGCTGGTCTTCTACAACCAAAAATGAGGGACACTGTGGGGCCTTTGAAGGAGGGGAAAGGCAGTAGGAAGCAGGACATCATGGAAGATTTTCCCTTCCACCAGTAATCTGGTTTGGCCCTTAAACCCACACTGGACTTTTTGCTGTGTTTTTTAAAATTTAGTAGTTGCAATGGTAGAGAGAAAATACCACTAATCCTTCATTGTTTCTTTAAATGCATACTTTTCATTATAACACAGAAAATATTGTTTTAAAAGGAGCAACACTTCTTCCTCAAAGAGGAAAGATGATTTCAGACCCTGAACTGAGCCTCAGGAAATGAGGGCTCTAGTGTTGACTTCCTGTCAGGCTTCCTGGACAAGTCTCTTTAATCTTTTTCCCTCAGCTGTAAAATAGGAATAATGAGGATTAGGAAGAGGGAGAAAACTGCCTGTCTCTATCTAGACTGTAGTCAATTTCTGTCTGTCTTAAGGTTCTTGCATGGTTTCCATTACTACAGTTTTTGAATGCCTTACAACCTTTAATTTATTGATCCTCATTTATTGAGGTAAATGCTGTTCTCCCCATCACAGAGACAGGGACCTAAGATGGTGAGAGCCTCAGTGACTTCCAAGGTTATGGGGGCAGCGAGTGACTTGGTTTCAAGTCCTTGGCTAACACCTTAACCACTGGACCATCCATCATCTCAGCTTGGAGCAGGGACTATCTTTTATTATTTGTACAGTGCCTAGCACAGTGGGGGCTTGATCTCAGTCCTTGTCCCTGCTACCCCCCCCACACAAGTACTACATGCAATAAGCTCCTTTCAAAAGGAAAAAAAATAATTCTTTTGAAGTACAAGCTTACAGGGCACCAGAAGGAAAATGCCTTAGAGATCTAAGTTGACTGGGAAATCACCCATACAGTTGTTACAGGCAAGCTTGTACTTTGGTGTTCATAGCAACATGCTCTATTGGGAAGCAGGTTCTGGGACTGCAATTCATGAAAAGATTTTTATTAGTAGGTAACCTGATGTACCCTTCATTACTTTATCAATAAAATAGAAGACATTTTCCATCTACCCTAAAATTCCTCTCTTTAGCATAGGTTGGTGGTTAATTACTGAAAGTGTGCATTGTTTTAGCAACACTTAGGATTAACATAGAGTTCTATGAGATGCACAGGATATGCTGTGTGATTTATTTATTTTTTACAAAAGGATAAAAATCCTACCTTTGTAACAAGCTTCTGTAAATCATTAAAAGATTACAGTTTAACATCTGGCTACTACAAAACAAGCTGGGTTAGCTCTTCCTGATTTCATTCATCCTCTCCCAGCTTCATGCAGATTTGGCTGGTAGTGGGCCCTATCTGAGAAGACTTAAGAATTTGTTAGTTGTCCAGAATGCAGCTAGTTTCACCCGAGGTGGGGTGGGGGTGGGGGGAGGTCCAAGGACTGAGGTCAAGGAAGGGGGACAACTTCAGTTTCTTAAAGTTCTTGTGGTTTTTCACTGTTAGCCTTACAGGTTTAAGTATATTTTAAAATGAATAATACAGATCACATGGCCATTAAATTGGCACTGGAGTTTCTGCTATGCTTTTTGAAGTGTGGTAGTTGCAGTGGGAGAGTGAAAAGAGAAACTTTTAATAAAAAATATACCTGTTAGAATGGAAGAAACAGAACAAATGCAGATTAACATGCTTACCTATGCATCATTACTGAATGCTTAAAGTAACATACTGCAAATCAGATGCAATGGCTTCAGTAAAATTTACGGCTTCAAACTGTGGTGAGTCAACTTCAATGCTGTTTTCAAAACTATATAAAATGAACAAGGATACATATACCTGCTATCTGTTTTCTCACCCTTGGGGGGAGGGGGGGAGGAACCCCAACTTATGAAACTTATTTCTTAAGCTAAGTTGTGTAGAGATTAGTCATATGTTTCAGTTTGTGATTCTGACCTTAACACAATAGCTAATTCTGCAGTGTCAGGATCTCACCATGCTCTCAAGGGAGTTGCTTCAGACAGGATGAGTTGACAGTGCAAGATATTAGAAAGGTAATTAATCTTTCTGGTTGTCTTAATCATTCCTGGATGGGGGTGTCCCAAAATCAGGGACTGCGGAAGAACTGTGAATTTACCAACAGTGAATGTGGAGTGCTCAGTAATATGTTAATATTGATGGGTGAGAATAGCATGATGTCTAGATAGACATGTTTGTTGTGTAATTGCCATCGCATGAGGATTTGCACAGTAAACTGATGCTGAAATCTACAGGCATTTTTCAGAAATTCATGATTTTAGTAAGTGTAGTCACTGCGACAGCTTGAAAGATGCATATAAATAATCACTTGATTAAGCTGTGGTTTCTTGTTCATCACCTTTTCTTAAATGGAAACCTACGCAGAGATGCCTTCTATCTTTGCCAGTTTTTTTCACCTCACTGCTCTTGGATTTTTATGTGAAAAACCAAGGGCTTAGTGAGTCACTCCATACCCAGGCAGATGGCTGGTTCCTTGCTTTCTGTAAATGAAGATCAGTCTTGTTTTTCTTGTTTGGTGCTCCAGGCCTTTCTGTAACCTTTTTCTTGTTAAAGAAGCAAATCCACTGCTGACTTAAAAGCTTCCGTGAAAGAGTAGGATATATTGAGTGTGCAATATGGGTTGTGTATTTCTATCAAACTCTCTCTTCTGCCTTGGGATATAGGTAGTTCTGTGGGCATATGTGTAATACCACTGGCTTTCCATCTGATGGAGACAAATATTCAAAGGTTTTCTGTAAAAGACCCTGCCTTGCTGGTGTTACAGGTCAGCAATTGCCGTGTGCGCGTCTATTATTAGTATGGATTTCTTTCCTCAGTTAAACTGATACATTGGGTATAATGCCAGTATAAACATAGCGAAGGCCTTTCATTAATTTTGTCTGTAGTGAAGAAACAAACAGGACTTCTGTTAGTAGTGTTTGATTTGCATTTACTGACTCTCTCATGACCAAACAAAACCAGGAAATGAAGCTGTGTTTGCATATGTGGGTGTGCATTGGTGGTTGGAGCAGGGGATTGCTGGCAGAGCAGATTTAAAGAGCAATGCTTCAGTCTCAAGTCAGAGTGTGAAACAGTTTCGGGAAATGAGACTGACTAGCACAATGCAGAGATGACACAACTGTTCTCATGCTAGAAAACAATGCGTATGATATGCAGAGTGAAAAATGGCACATCTTTTAACACTAAAATCACACACTGCATTTAAAGGTGCCTTGTCAAAATTGGATTTTTTTTTTTGAAGGGTGACGCACAAAACAATACACCCCCAAACTTGAGAGGATTCAGCTTGTAAAGTCTAAAGTCCATGTCATTCTTGTGTAAGTGGATGATTGTTGTAAATCATGTTCCATCTTTCTTTATATCCCTTGTGCAGTGACATTTCACTCTAAATATGTCAAAATAGAAGGCATGAGGCTGGAGACTGAGGAAAGGAGGGTTGATCATACTTTCCCTTCCCTTCCCTTCCCTTCCTTTCCCTAGTGCTATTCTTACCAGTCAGTAAAGGAAAAGTGCTATGTAGGTCTGATGCCAAACTCCTGGGAATCTAACTACATTTTTCCATTAACTTCTTGAGGGCTTTGCATCAGGCCCTGTAGGAGCTGAGTGACCTCAAAAGTGATCACCAAGGCTCTTCTGATTTGGCAAGCTGCTTTATTTAAAGTAAAGAACATCTTACAGGTGATACCAACTTACTACAGTTCTCACTAGTGTGGGTGCCTGGAGAAAGGATCTACAGACTGTCTGCAAAACACCAGGGACCCATACTGAGCTGGGGCTGCTTTAATGTTTAACAGGTGTCTCCACAATGAGACCAGTAGAGCTGAAGCCTTGATGTAATAAAGGGGTAAGTGCTTTCACAGTATGGTCTCTGGAGAAGTTTTGAAATGTTAATATCCAGTCATTTTGTTTCTTTGTTTCAGAAGAAATAAATTCAGAGAGATAAGTTAGTGCATGCACACATCTTTCCTGAAAAGTAAAGGGAATTCTACATTTCAACCTTTGCAGGGGCTAAGCATTAATATACAGTGTGTTATCCTTTTAATGTAATATAAATGTAATATATGAAATAGAAATGCAATATATCTCATCCAGTGCACCAAATGCCCTGATGGAAAATACATAGGAGAGACCAAACAACAACTGTGCACCAGAATGAATGCACACCAGAAATCTATCAAAGACAAAAATACCCGATTACCGGTGGGGGCACATTTCTCACAAGAAGACCACTCTCCCTCTCTCCAATCTCTCAGTTCTAATCCTCAAAGGGAACTTACAAAACACTTCTCAGAGACAAGCCTATGAACTTCACTTCATCAACCTCTTGGATACAAAAAATCATGGACTAAATATAGACATTGGATTTGTGACACACAACCTGCCTGACATCTGACTCCCTAGGTACCTCTCCACCATTTAACTGCTACATTCATCCCCCTTTTCTCTCCCACCCTGCCCTGCCCCCAAGCCCCTCTCTCACCCACTGACTCCTTACTTTACATCTTCACTGACTGCCTGTCTTGCATGCATACCAGCATCTGGCTGCTTTACTATTCATTCCATCCAGGAAGAGCACACACCAACTGCAGAGGCTTCCTCAGCCTGACAAAGGGTTTTTAACCTGAAAACTTGCTAATTTTTTTCCCCAACTATTTAAGTTAGTCTAATAAAAGATATCAGATTCACCCAAAGAACCTTGTCTGCCTATGTCCTTAGACCAATATGGCTAAATCTACACCTCTTATCCTTTTACAGCATTGTGTAAAATATTATCTAGTCCTCTCAGCCCGCTTGCAGGACAGGCGAATGCTATATTCCTCTCTCAGGTGCAGAAACTTAAGCTGTGTGACTTGGCTAAAGCCAGAAAGGGAATCAAACTGGGGCTTAAACATTAGGAGTCCTGTGCTGCTTGCCCTTTGCTCAGCTCACTAAACCAGACTGCCTCTCATAAAACTTTATCTTATAAAATCAACTCCTGGGAGTGGTGTTTTTTCCTTTTCCTGACTCCAGAAAGAGCAAACAAGTTGATGCTCAAGTGTGGTGACAATATTTCCCTCTGCTGAAAATGGGACACCTGGTAAGATTTTACTAGT
Organism: Alligator sinensis; assembly: GCF_000455745.1. Taxonomy (NCBI): domain Eukaryota; kingdom Metazoa; phylum Chordata; order Crocodylia; family Alligatoridae; genus Alligator; species Alligator sinensis. The sequence goes on along the minus strand of NW_005841931.1, from coordinate 3,174,033 downwards.
GTTCAAGGGAGTTCACTTATGTATGCAAAATGCAAGAAATAAGAAGTATGCAATACTTACCAAGTCAAACCTGCTCGAACACTCGAAATCACTTCAAAGAGATCGAGCAGGCTTGACTTCATAAGTTAACCAACACGGTAGCTTCCCCCCTACAAACAGCATAAACAGTCAAAATATGTACTTACAATAAAGTAGTTACTGATGTCTTTCCTTGTCTTGCTGTCCTCCAGGGTGTGAAGTTGTTTGTTACCAGTTGTATTTCTCTGTTACTGCTAATTTTTGGAGGGTCTGCTTGTCTTTCAGCAGCTTTTCACAGAACACCGTACAATCCAGATCAAATTTTACTTGCACAGGCATTATAACCTTCATGGTGAAGACATTCAGATGTGATTTTTATTTTAGGACACTACACATTGTTCGTTAATGAAAAGACACGTTCAACAGGAGCTGTGGTGTCCAGTAAACGTCGCACAAATTCCACAGCCTTAGCTAGATTTGTGTATTGTACTGTCTTGTCCATCTTTTGAAAAACGTTCAGTCACTTTTCAGCAATGGGTGTTCTCTGGCAGTTCCAGATGATGAGAGATGATAGATTTTTGCATTTGCCCACTCATCAAAAAGATGATCCTCCAATATACTTAAGGTGGGAATTCTAGCTATGCGTGTAGCGAGGCTGTCTTGTATTTAGTCTCATACTGGTATATTTCTCAGCAGGGTCCACTCAAGTTTTTTTGTGTGCACAAAGGCAGGTTTCCAGTGCTTTAAGTAGGGCAGGCATGTTGTGTTAAAATTGTCAACTGCATTGTAAAATTCTTTCTTCATTTGCCCACAGTTTACAATAGACAGCAGTACGCTCTTTGTTTCTGTTGTGACATCTTTCTCTAAGTATTTCTGCTAAATTCTCCTGTGGGGAACATACCTGCAGCGTGATTTCTGTTACCATCAAATCCTTTTTCTTGATCACCTCTACAGTCTTCTGAAACATGGCTGTTTATTTACTGGCAAAGGCAAGCCACAGTTTAGTGCTAGGGTCACTGAAGACTTTCAGGTCTTTGTCTTGAGTGTGTCAGGTATTTGTCTTGAGAACGGAAGTATTCATTAAGGTCATCAAAAATCAACAAAATTCTGGTCCGAGCGCTGGCATTCATGTGCTGCCATTCTCTAGTAATGTAAGATACTCGAGATCGACAAATCGGCAGAAGTCTTTCAGCTCTTCAACGTGTACAGTGTAAATGTGATGGTATTTACAGCAAAGCTCTCCAAGTCCATGGGAAGACAGTCTATCACAGTTTGGAGGCAGTTATGTACAATATGAGCACCACAAC
>NW_005841931.1:3151558-3172677 GCF_000455745.1 Alligator sinensis | reverse complement strand
TTTCCCTAGTTTGGCTTGGCATTATCATCACAAATTGTTTTTTCCAGCACGTCTGGCACCACCAGAATTAGTACTGGTGTCATCCGCACAAATTCCAACAAGCTTGGCACTAAGAGAGTCTTCTCACTCAGTTGCTGGAAAAATGCACACTGTACATCAGATGTTTCACACAGTAAGAAAACTCAGTAATTTTTGTACTAAATCCTCCAATTGGAAGAACATAGCATACAAGAACAAAAAATGGCTTTTGCTCCTTTTTGTTTAATGCATTCACACTAAATGTAATAAATGGGTACTTCTCCAAATCCCAATGCACTAGTTCTGTTTGATGAAGGAGCTACTACAGTGCAAATTAATTGCCTCAGATTTTGCATAAGCAGATGAAAACTTAGGTTTGTAGAGTTTCTTAATGTAACTGATATATAATCACTTGACCTGAAACTATGTCTGTGTCACACACAATGGTAAGCAAAGAGTCCCTCTAGTGAAAATTTGATTGGCTTCTGTGTTTTGTTTGACAAAAAATTTTGAAATGCTTGGAGTTGCTTCTTTCAGCCTTTTTGTGTTTTGTTTTGTTTTTTGTCTGAACTTGCCGAGTAATGTCACAGTGGCCACTGTGAGCAATTGAAAAATGTGCTCTACAAGTCTGGCATATAACTTGGCTGTTGTTGGCTGCTGATGCATTGCAGTCAATAGTCTTTCTTTTAACAAAAAAAAAACTTAAATTGATTTTGTAGGTGTTCATTAAAGGAACAGGTGTGGTTTTTTTTGTGACATTGTGTAGCAAACACTACTGATAACTTCAGTAACCTCATGTACAGGAGTTGGCAACACATTGTATGTGTGCCTGATGTGGGTAGGTAGACCCCAGAGCTGCCATCACTTCCTATAGTAAATCAAACCAAGTTGTAAAATGTTGGGATGTTATTATAAAATGAAGGGAATGGGGAGGGGGAAAAAAGCAATTAGGTTTATTTTTACATAATATGATACAATAAATATTTTATTACGAGTATGCAATACATCAGCTGGCAAAAGAAACCAGGGCAAATAACCAATTTTGGGGGGAAAAAATAGGGTGGGACACCTGGGGATGGGGCTTAAATATGGGACTGTCCTGGCAAAAACAGGTTGCGTGGTCAACCCACTCAAGCATACATGCAATTACACACTGGTGCAGGTTATACCAGTGGGCGGGCTATATGCGCGAAAATATGGTATAGAAATCTGTATCTACATACACAAATGAAAAGTGTATGTTTTGGGGAGAAAATGCTAAGAGATTCAGGAGTTGCAAGAAAGCCCTCATTCCACTTTTAAGGTAAGAAGCTTGTGGCTAGTCAACTTTTAGACCATACTGAGGCATCTAAAGTAGTGCATCACTTCCAATTTAGGTCTCATTGATTCCTTGTAAACCAGAGACTGTCGGATGATGTGCCTCTCCTGGGGATTAACTCCAAGCAGCTCTGCTTTAAAGTGGGTGATAAATGTCGTCTGCAGTTCTGGATTTGTTTATCTTTAAGATTTACATAGCAGATACACTGCCAGGAAGGTCTTTTGTTTGTGGACATAGAGGGAAAACTGAGCTCTAACTCCAACTTGTCTGATCTGGTAAAAGGAGATGGTTTTATTTTTGTAACCAAGCTGTGAGTACAATGAATTTGGCTTCCAACAGCCAGAGGGTTGCATGATGGTGGGGCCTTATTTCTCTGTGTGCAGTGCAGGTGTGTATGTTTAATGGCACCTGTTTGGGTATAGCATTTCAGTGATCTTTCCAGACCTTGTGAAGTTTAGGCAGTTTTCTGTCTGAGACTGAGAGTTCAGGTCTCACTCCAGTAGGGCTGTTAATTTCATTAGACTAATGTTCAACACTTTATTCTACTCTGAGATGTTGTCTGCCTGTTTCCCTGCCCTTGCCCCCTCCCCCCATCACTGGTACTTTCACAACAGTTTTACTACTTACATATTTCATCATCCAAGGCCCTGGGCTTGCCAACTCTTAACCACACCAGTAGTCCTTAATGGAACTCTGTGTGTGAAGCTACTCATATAAGTGTTTGCATTGTGGGGCCTTAGTTTGGGAAAATAAACGTGGTTAATGTTCTTTAAAGATATCCCTTAGAATAACATAGGTCTGGAGTATTTACAAACCTGCCCACAAGATTGTGCCACTCAAGGGCAATTGCAGTCTGTTGGAATGTGTTTTTTTTATCAACCCATGATTCAGTCTGGGCTAAGCTGGAGTAGAGCTTTGTCTATGGTACTGCCTCTAACAATGCCTGTCAGAAGCCATTCCTAGTGGCTATTTTCAAGCTCACTTTAAGACCTTTACATTTGGTTCAACAGCCACAGAGAAGCTGAACTTTCCCTAGCCCCCGTGACTGCTGGGCAGATTGCAGAGGCTGAATGGATGGAAATGTGGCTGCTGATTCTGGAATAAGTCAAACCATTGGGCAGACTTGCAATATCATCTCAGTGGCTTTTCAAAAGTCATTATTTAGATAACGAGTAATGAAGATACATGTACTGTCCACTTGCTAGGATTCCATGTTCCAGCAGTGCTGAAAGCTGTGAGATCATGCTGAGATGCTTGAGGTGGCATAGAAATGATGCACATTACCCACCCTCTGAATTGGGGTGTTACTTTTTTTTTTCTTCTCCCAATTCTGAACTCAACAGCCAAACTAATGTAACCTGGGACTTGTCTGTCTCCCTCTGCTCTAACTTCAGTTTATTCATAGACATTGTACTATATTCCATTTGGGAGCTTAAACTTTTGGGGAGAGCTCCCCTTTCCCAATTCTCTTATTTTCTAGGTCTCTGGCCTCCTTTGTCAAGTTATCTTTTTTGTTCTATTATAGTAATGGTTCCTCAGCCAGGTGCTGTGCATATGCTTCCTATGTACACCTTGACCATCTGCTGTGTTTCATCTCCATGGTGTCCAGGCCAAATTCCAACTCTGGTAATGACACCCTGCCTGCCTACATTTCTCCTGTAGTTTGAATTGGCCAGGGTACCTCTAAGTGTTGTTCCTAAAATACTATGCACTGGTAATGTAATTAGAGTGGGTGATCAGGGCACCAGCCCTGGCTGCTGACTTCAGAGGGGCGCAAGAATGGCCGCTGTCACTGGCTCAGCTGTTGCTATGGCCCTTGTCACTACTGCCTGCCCAAGATGCAGAAACCTTTTATTATGCCTCTGCAATACACTGTTGCTTCCACGTTTCATTCCAGAGACAGCTATGTTTTATGGTTGCCTTTCAGTAGTTGATAAAGCTATCAGAGCCCACTAGTAACCACATGGGGAGGACATTTATGATTGTGGATCATCTTTAATCAAGAAAGGTAGGCATAAGAAGAGCCAAGGGTTGGAAGCTGAAACTAGATAATTTAAATTAGATTTTTTTTTTAATTCAAGCAACTGTAGAAATAAAACTCCAACACAGGAAGAATTTACAGAAATGGTAATTGTCACTTTGATGTTATTACATTTTTACAAAGTAAATAATATAAACTCCTATAAATTATCACTGCTACTGTCAATTTAATGATATTAATTAATTTAAAGAATCTGGCTAGAGACTAGCTTATTGGCTGGTTAGTTTGTGTCCCCTGTGCAAGTCAGGAATGGAATCCATATTTCTAAATATCTATTCCTCTTGTCTTTTTGTTAATAATCTAACCTGATAGTACAGTTTCTCTGTCCCCAGAATGCCCCATATTTTAGCATACCATATTTTCAGTTTAAGGCATATTTTTAACAGTGATGGCATTAAACACTAAAACAATATGCTGTGGCATGTAGTGATTTTTTTTTTGGGTCACTGGCCATCCTTAATCAAGACTAGATCTCTTTCAGAGGAAATAAAAGACCTGAGATTAACATAGAAATTATTCGGTGGTGCTCTTTACAGCTCTTGCCAATAAGGTTGGCCCCTATGAAGTCTGCTTTGTAGGGGCCAACCTTATTGGCAAGCTTATCACAAATTAGCCCCACACGTTCCCTGAATTCCATTCCAATACCCTTCCTCCAACAAATATGATGCTCTGCTTTCTTCTCCGTGCCCTGTGCTTTTTGCCCTATCTGCTGCTCTGCTTTCTGCTGTTTGCCACTGTGCTGCCTGTCCCCTCCCTGAGCTGCCATTTGCCACATACACAAGCTGCCCATGCTACTTGTGTCGCACCTGCTGCAGGCTGGCCACCCCTGGACTAAATGGTCATGGTTGTCCCTTCTGGTCTTTAAATCTTCATTTATCAGTTTTGTGACAATCTGGGCAGGCGGCCCTTTGTGCCCATACAAAACTCCATGAAGTCACTGGATCTTCATCTATGTGAGGAGGGTTTGCTGGCACAAATCTAATAGCATGATTTTATTCTGCATGAAAAAAGCATGAGCTTTTCAACTCCCCTCAAGAGACACAGTCGGAAAACTGCTCTGAGAATTAAAGGAAGGCATGACTTAAACTAGAAGGTGCTCTGTCCTTGAAAAGATTTTTTGTGTGCGTTTAAAATGGAAAATCAGTTTTTCAGACTGTTGCCTTTATTCTCTCTGGTCAAAGTCACAGTGACCATGCACAGCATCATGCAGTTAGTAAGCTCTGGCTGTAGTTCTTTGATATTAAAACTCCTAATCTAGTTATGTTGAGTCATGTACTGATGATGACCATGAACATACTGTGTCTGTGTACTTATGCTCCCCCTGGGTCTCTTATTCATTTAATTACTGTTTTATTAGAACAATCTTGTTCAGTTTGAAGTAAAACATTAAAATTCCCTTTCTCCCAGTATGGTTGTTAACTCAAACTGTGTGTAGGATTTGGGATGACGTCTCTAAGTAATCCTCCTTTAATCTTCTTAAGGAATGAAGTTTGTAATATTGATCCAGAGATTTCTCCATCTGACTCGTGTCCCTTTTGAATGTCGAACACTCTGCTGTCATCCATGGGGGCGGCTGCTCCTCAGACTTTTTATGAAGATATATTATTCTACTTGCAAGCATTTCTATAGTGCTTATCACTGTAGCAACTGAGGTGGATGAATATTTAGAATTTCCTTTCTGTCTTCCTTGCTGGAAGTTCTGTCCGAGTGTTCCAAATCTCAGGTCTGAAATTCCTGGCTTCTCTTCAGGATTCTCCAAATCAAGTCGTGGATGGAATGACTTCAGACTCTTTGCTCTGAAATGCATATGTACACTGGGATCTTTGCAGATTACTGTAATGGGCATTTGAATGAGACCAAAGTACTATGTACTCTGTGTAGGTAATAACGATTCCAGAACGCTTCTTGTAAGAGAAGGGGCAGATCCAGGGGGTTGCACTGGTGCAGTTGTTACTCCTCTTTGATTTTTGCTCCACTCAAACTTTTAAAACCAATTACCTGGGAGTGGCAGCAGCATTTCCATTTAGGCAAAGCTGATGGAGTCAGTTGACTTCATGGCTCATTGTCATCTACCTGATTCCAGTGGATCTCTTTCCTCTCCACAGGTGTTAACAACCCACTCTTCTTTTTAATAGTCTTGATGTTCCGCTATTCAAACTATCCTTTCTTCTACAATTTTGCTGTCTGCTGGCCATTCCTAGTAATATCTCTCTTCTGTTTCACAGCCCTGCAGACTGTTTTTTAGTTCTACCTAAAACCTTAACTTGGGTATAGTAGTATTTACTCAGCTGTAGAAATGACCAACAGTGAAGTATTAGAGAAGCTAAAAAAAGGCTAGAAGCTCAAAAGACAGGAAGCTCAAAAAGACTAGATTTTCTTTTACAAATCTGAGTAAGAAACTTGCATCTAATGGTAGTGACTAAGGAACTATTTTTTGCCTTGTTTGTTGTATTTTTCAAACTTAATATATAACCTAGCAAATTAGTGCACGTTCCAATAGTTATATTGATTTTTGCTTTGATCTTCAATTGAATACTCTAGTGCTAGGCCTCTAGCATATTGGTAAAGCTTCTAATTTCTATTTAACTGGAGAAAAATGTATGTCGTCATGTGTGATGATGATGCACCTTGCCACCTGGTCATTTAGCTTCTAAAAATAAAACCTGCCCACACCCCTGGGCAGCTTCTACTTACCCTTCTCTGCAAAGTGGGTGGCAGGGGAGGAGGTTAGGGGCAGAGAATTAGGTCTGTTATGTTCCTTTTAACTATTGGCTATATTTATATGAACATCTAAATGTCTCTTTGGTTATTGGGGTGTAGGTTGACTGCCTGTCTTGCATGCATATCAGCCTCTGGCTTCTTTACTGTTCATTCCATCCAGGAAGAGTACACACCAACTGCAGACTTCCTCAGCCTGATGAAGGGTTTCTAAACCTGAAAGTGTGCTAAATTTTTTTTCCCAACTATTTAAATTGGTCTAATAAAAGATATCAGATTCACCCAAAGAACCTTTTTGTGTCTTTGGTTATTGGCACTCAGTACATGTATTTAATTCATCTTGTTGTGTTTTTTCTGTATTCTAGTTCATGGCCTCCCTCTTGCCTACCCTGCTGCTATTTTTGTGATTAAGGATGCTGGGTTAGCTTGGATGGTTTCCCTCTATCAAACAGGCAGATCAACCAGCTGCTCAGGGGAGAAAAAAAAAAGGCAAGTTGTTAGCAGTGAATGTATTAGACTGCTCTTGCAATAACACTAGCTACATTCTCTGAAGTAGTGTGATTTTGACCCTGTAGCTCCCCATATCGTTTGTGTCATCTTGTTAGTGTTTATTATTTACATTACAGTAATGCCTAAAGGCCCCAACTCAGATGGTGGCCTCATCGTGCCACACAGAAAAAAAGGAGAGTCCCTGTCCCTGAAGAGTTCAGAATGTAAATGCACAAGACAAAGGGGCCTTCAGATAAAAAATATGTTGAAGTAGATGAATGTGCCCACAAGATGATTGTTTAAAATGCTTGTGTCCTTTCAGTAGCCAGATGTTTAGTATTTTGTGCCTTCTTCCTGTTGCTTTTTTAATGGCCCCTGTTACTGCAAAGACAGAGCGCTTGCCTCTCAGTTCTAAATGTATCCATATAATCCTCAGGTGAAAAAGAAGCACTATTTTCACTTTTACAGCTGGAGAATTGAGGCATCAGGAGATTATGACCTGCTTAAGGGAATGCAGGAACTTAGTGGCAAAGCATCAAAATAAACCCAGATCTTCTGAATGAAAAGCCTTTTCCACCAGACCACCCTTTCCCATTTAGTGTACCTGAGGTGGCGTATCAGGGCAGGGTTTTCAAGCACAAAACTTTCAGGTGTTGTGGAAAGAGATGTCAATTAGGGCCGCGCAAAATTTCACCGCCAGTTTTGTTTTGATGCTGTTTCGACCCGACCCAACCAGCAAAATCAAAACGGAACAGATATAGTCGAAACAGCCTTGAAACAAAACGAGGCAAGTCAAAATGTTTCACCGTTTTGACGCTGTTTCGATGTTTCACCCATAGGTGATAACAGGGAAGGTTGAAACAGCTTATAACTTTGTCATTTCTAGCCTCATTTGGATGCAACTTTCAGGTATGTAGCCCCTTCTGTGGGCATGAAGTCTGCCAAGTTTCAAGGAGATAGGTGCAGGGAGTTCAGGGAAACTGCACCCCAAAGTCTTGAAAACAAAACTCATGTCACATGTATGTGTTAAGCCACAGTGGGATGAAAACTGGGGGGTGGGATGAACTAAAACACTAAACATCCAGAGATTTAAAAGAAAGGCACTGAAGAAGTCCTTGGAGTCTTGTAGAGAATCTGTTCACAAAGGAAAGGAGAATTACAATCTCTCCCTGAAACAGTCTCTACTTGTGGCCTTTTGCAAGTCAGTTAAATCTCATTTGTGAGACAAAAGAATCGGATGAAAGTTCTATGTCTGAATTAGGTGGTATCCCCTGTTCTTATCACACACACCACCATCAGTCTGGGAGAAGGGGGTTCATAGAGAAATGCTCATGATGCTTGGAGGGAGCATTGTCTAGCCCTCCTCATCTAGAGAGAATAGTTGAAAGAGAAGGCCTTTGATGGGAGTCAAAATACGCAAGGAGGGTGGTGAGGGAGACAGCAGGATACTTTAGGTTCCCAGGATCCTTTCTGGGAATAAAAGTGGAAATGGCCCATTGCTTGAGAGGGAGAAATGTGCAAGAGGAAAGACTGTCTGCATCCACGGTTAGGTTTATTGATTATTACATCCCAGTTGTTGCACACGTGTGATATAAAATGGGTCAAGACTTTAAAAGGCAAGCCAAACTATGGTAATTTAAATGCAGTTTGGGCAGCAACTGCATCTCACTGTTGAATAGCTTGTATAGTGCTGAGGAAGCTTTAGGCTTACAGAGGTGAAAGCTAGTCTCCAAACAGCACAGCCATCAATGCACTAAGAGCTGAGAAACAGAAAATGTGTAAGCAGGCTAAACTTTAACTGAAGTCATGGTTTGAATTCTAAGAGACTTTTCCTATAGACCGTGACACAAACTGTCCCTTTGCTGATAATTTGCCCAGTTTCCTCTGGGGTTAAGCTCCCCTGGTGCAAATAGTGACTGTGTTAGTCTGCCCAAGGGGTTTGTACAGATGCAGCTGTATTGGTAGCTGGCCCTTCAAGACCATAGAAAGCAGCACCCTGCTTTGTGCTGTAATTTCTCTAAACCTGGGGATTTACAGTTCCAGGTCAGGTAGCAGGACAGCAGCTACTTGCTGACTCTCTTCTGTACCTTAATAAGTGTTTAATGATCAAATCATCTCTATTGTTGCTTGACACATTCCAGGCCCGTCCCTAGGAGGTATTTACTTTGTAATGTGACCCTTGCTTTGCATTTCGCAACTGACATCCAACTCTAATCCCACATGTAAAGCCCCAGGGGATGCTGTTTAGCAACTACCTGCATCAGTTTAGGCTTAATAGTAGCAGCGGCAGCAACAAAACAAAGACTAGCCCCATTTAGGTGGCAAATTCCAAATCTTCCATCTGTAGTCAACAACAAGGACATTACTGGTACATACCCCTAACTCTGAAGTCTGACTGAAGTGCAATAGCATGATGTTTTCAACCTTTAGCACCCCTCAGAAAATGCCAGCTCTTAGCTTTCACTTAATTTTCCTGTAGTGTAAAAAAAAAAAAAAAAAAAAAAAGGGTGTTTATACATGTGCTGGGGGTGGGGGTGAAGAGGTGCGTGCTTTAATTAGAGTGGCTGAGACCCGCTCTAATTAAAGTGTCTGGAGCATCTCATGTATCAGTGTCTCTGTGCTGAAAAATAGTGGCAGAGTCACTTTAACTAAAGCTTGTTGAATGAGCTTCAGTTAAAGCATCCCTGTCACCATTTTTCAGTGTGGGGATGCTGATCCACAAGATGCTGGAGTCTGCTGGAGCATGATAATTACCACGCCCCAGCAGACTTGATTAATTGAGTCTGCTCCAACGTGCTGTAATTATAGCATATTAGAGCAGCTGCCCTACACGTGTATAGGTGCCCTTAATAGCCCAACTCTTCTGTTGCAATGAACTCGGAACACCCCAATAGGTTCCAGAAAGTCTGTGACGCTACAGATTTCTATTTGAAATCTCTTTGTCTCCACACCTAACAGTAATAATATTGTGTGGCTCCCTGCAGCGCCCTTCAAAGGATTTCACAGCACCCTGGTTTAGAATAACTGGTTTAGTGCATCATGGAGCATTTCACCACAATATATAAAGGATTTAAAAGTCAATATTTGTGGAGTTCTAATATTTGCCCCCTCCCCCTATCAAACCTATATGATAACAAGATCTACCTGAGATGACACACTACCATATTCTTTGGTAGTATGGATCTTTTGGACAAGGAGGTGTGATGTTGGTAGTAACTTTAGAATAGAAGCCACGTTTATTTGGAGTCTGTTGTACTGAGGTGATGGGGAGGAACAGTGAAAAGATTGGATGTATATGGGCTACAGTGACAGTGTGTAGACAAGGCCAGCTACTTGCACAATGCATCTGTAGAGTTCTCATTTGCAATTTTATTAAAAGGGTTAGCCTTAATTAAGTCTCCAGCATTTTGTTAACATTAATAACAGATATTGCAGAAGGAAGGCTGTTGGTAGTGATTTTTCTCCTTTTCTTCACCTTTCAACTTTCTACTGACAAGACCATGAGGCTACTGGTGGTTGTTTCTCACCTCTTAAAGGATTGTGGTGGGCTAGTAGTTACCTTCTAGAGATGTTTCCCTAAGTATAGTCCCATTTTCTGTTAGCCCCTCCTGTTGTTTCTCTGACAATCCTGTAGTAAAGTTACCACTGTTCACATGAATACTTAAAGAGAGCAGGTGGCCACAATAATTCATTTGTGTTGACTACTGCCTTCAGTAAGTGTTACAATGCAGAAGAGCAGAGCCAAATCCAAATTATACATAACCTCAAGTCATGTTCATATTCTGTGCTAGAAAAATAATTTTCTTCATGTTCTAGAATGGGTTGGCAACCTCTGGCCTGCAGACCAAATCTAGCCTGCAAAGATATTTTTATCTGGCCTGCCAAGCACAGCTTATTCCTATATCCTGCTGTTAGTATGTTTTGTGCAAGAATGGGTCATTTAATGGCCTCTGGCCCACCATTGGACAGAATGGTGTTAATTTGGCCTGCTGTTATGGAAAGGTTGCCCTTCCCAAAAATGGCTCTGGGCAGCTTGCAATAAAAGACAAGATACTATATAAAAACAGATTAAAATAATGACATATACCTGTATATTGTAAGCGCTCATGCCTCCATGCCTCAAGTGAGGAGGCAGAGTATTTAATTTTAACAATTTTAGTAATGGAAGGTCAAAAGATGTTAAAACTAATTCAGGGCTACATTCAAATTTCTCTTCAATTACTCAACTTCTTCTTGTTCTGTCATCAGTTAAGTAATTTTTGACTCATTATAAGTCCTTTAAGCTAGGCAAGGTATGATTTGATAGTATAAGATGCTCTGGCACATGTATACCATCTCTGTACCATGTCCAGGACCAATGCCAAAAAAAACAGGCCCTGCCCACTCGCTTCTACTCGGCGCATGCCAAATCCCAGAAATGAGGCAACATAGCTGACTTGGAGTGGTCCTGAATGTGTTTCAAAAAACATAGGTGAGATAGGGAGCTAGAGAATACTGGTATGACCTGCACTCAAAGCTGCTGTACACTGGCGCCACTGCCTCATCCACTTCCCTGCAGTGTTCTTGGGCACAGCATAAAGGCAGAGCCATCCCACTTTTTGCAAATGAAAATATTTCAGGTATTCTTTATCCATGCAAAACCAAGAAAGATGATAACAGGGGTGTTTTTTCTTGTGCAAATCACCTTTTAACTTGTAAATTAACCCAGCCAAAGGATATGTCTTCTCTCCCTCCTCCCCCTTACTCCTTATATCCTAAGAGGCATCTAGCTTGGGCAGAACCCTGACAGTCTTTTTTTATCTCTGGGTAGAATGGGCAGTTCTTTATGTTGAAAGGGCTGAAGATTTCAGGACCCTCAGATTAGCTTCGTCTTTCTTGTCTTCAGTGTCTTCTGAATTGTCTAGCAGTATCCTCTCTTCCCATTCAGTTTTCAGATGCAGCATCTTTATTTTAGGTCAGTTTTTCTCTCTTCTCCTCATTCCAAGCAAACAAATCCCTCTTAACCACCATCTAATTATTTGCCCCCTTGCCCAATTACTGTCTATCCTGGCATGTGGCTGTAGAGTTGTAAGCTTCTGGCTCTGATTTCTATTTTTCATTACAAGTGTGGGGGAGAAGGGATGGTATGTTCCCACAGACCCAAAGTACAATTAAAATTGTGATGAACATGTTATAAATGATCCCATTAAGAATACACACAAAGTACAGAACTCTGAGTCTTTTCCCCCAGACCTGGCAGTTGATTAAGAGTGATTAAAAGTCCACTTACGTGTGCCTAAGGGCTTGGAAGTAGACATTGGCACCATCTTAATAGCAATAATTCCAATTAGCATCCAATTTAAATAGAACTAAGGCCATGGCCCTTAGTGAGTCCAAAGTAAATGATACTTGAGCATAACTATTCTGTCAAGAAGCTGTTAAATGAACATTGGTTTACTTGGTTCAACTCTCTAGGACTGGGAAATGTCTATGTTAAAGTTACATGCACATCTTTCAATCTGACCTTCTGTGTATACATGTTGCAAGGAGTTTTTTTTTTTAGTCACATGCCTATGTACTCCCTCAATATCAATACTTTTATATAAGCTTGGGCGCACACATGTAGTATACTGGAGAGCTGCTTACTAATCTGTATATGCTAGCTAGATAAAAATGATCCATATAAGCTGTTTTGTGCAAAAGATGCATAATAAATGAAGCACAGATGTCCCTTTAGAATGTGGTTGGTTGCAAGTCCATAGGAAAATAATGCAATAACATAGTGTTTGATAACTGGTCTGTAATTATGTAATTAAAGTGTAGTTGTTTGCAAGTGCCTGAACTCAGGCATTTGCAGAGCTGAAGGTGATGAGGCTGGAGAGCTTAATAAAATTAAGAGACAACATAGCATTGGAACAATATTGTACTCCCTAAAGAAACCTTGGACATCTGCTGAGAATTAAGGCCTAACAACTCCTAATGTGACTCATTCTGAGTGGTACCTTGTCCCATGAGTAGGCTTATTGAAATTGATGAGTAGGAGTGACAGAACATTGCCCTTGGGTGCTGAAGGGGTTTGAAGGTAATGGACTCATCCTGCATTCTGTTTCTCCCCTAACAGCCTAAAGAAGAAGCCCACATCAATTCTGTGGGAGAACAGGAACTTGGGCTAAACTACACTAGCCCCTTCTTATCAAGGTCCTAAAAGGTTATAATAACCAAGTGTTTGGTAGATAGTTCCATCTAGGTAGAAGCCAGTACTCAAAACTTGAATCCTCATTAGCTCTCTGATCTGTCAGGACCTCCACTCATGCATAAAGTTAGCTTTGATTGTCTGATTGCCTCCCCACACACCAAAAGCCCTGTCAGACATTACGCTTATGGCACAATGACTGGGTTAATTGCGACATAAATTGTAACATGCCACACATTCAGCCAATTTATGGTGCAATACAATGGCAAACTAGTCCTATAACATGGAACATCTTTGTGGCTGGTTTGCATTGTGCTTGTATCCCAGATTCAGGGTTGCCTTTGCCACTGCCCCATCCTGAAAACCAGATGATTGCCAGGATAGAATGCGAGTTGCCGCAGGGTGAGGTATACAGCTGCCCTATGCCTGATCCTGTGGGCACCTGGGGCCTGGAATTATCACCCACCCAATTCTTGGAGGCAACCAGAACAGGAGCTGCCCCTCCCTGTTGAAAGGCACACCAGTACAGCCTAGAATCAGGGAACAGGTTTCCCAAAGCTGGGATGCTCCAGTGCTATTGGCATCCTGGCAGTCATAAATTTTATCAGGTCACAATTGTATCCCCAGTTCCAAAGATCTTGTGTCCTGCCAGGTCAGATGTGCATGGCAGGACACACAATTCTTGGGTTTGGGCCTAAAATTCCTCAGATACCATTTGCTTGGTCACATTAATGTCTACTTAGAGGCCTTAGTGTTTCTCATTTAATATCAAGTTTACAGCTCCCTCCCTTAGTGTTTCTATCCTAACTGATCAGCAGCTGAACTAGTGTCTTTTTACTTGGTTTGGTTAATAAGAAGGCTAGTGAGGCCCAGATTCACCATTCAGGTTGGGGGTAAGTTTTAGTCATTTTGTTAATGATCTGTATTGTCATTAGGTACAGTACAAAGAAGATGCAGGTACCCATGATCTACATGGGCTTCAGTTCCCTTACATCACCATTCTTTTATTCCTTGTTTTGTATATGATCTCTGTCTCTGAATCATTCAAACATGTCCATGCACATTGCTGGGGTTATCTGGGAAAAAGGTAAATGAAAACAATACTTTGCACTTAGCATCTGAGGAACTCTCTTACAAATATTAGTAATGAAACCTCACAACACCTAGTAGGTATGTAAATGCTGTTGTGTTAATTCAGGAAACTTTGACAGTTCTGTAGTAGTATTAGGGTTTATATTCTCTGCAGGCAGCAGCTGTAGAGTGTGACATGATCAGAAATGCTTTTTGGAGACGCTTGTATTCTAACTTGATGCACTATTTGGATACTAAAAGGCAACATGTTTATGTGTTTTCTCTCTAAGTTGTGCACACACAAACCAATTGTCATGGAGCAATTTATCCTGGATTTTACTGTATAGTACATTTTTACTACATAGTAAGGAGCTTTCTCAAGATGGTTTCCTACAGCGCATGCTACTACAGCAACTGGCCACAATGTGGAGGGGAAGTGGTTTGTATTGAACAAATGGCTATCCCAGGATGAAACAGAGTAGAGAAGTGGACACACAACCAGTATTCTGGTATATGGTTACTTACTTTCTGAGGAGTAATGTTATTCTGGAGTGGAATGACTGAAACTGGCATAAGACTCTGTGTCATGTGTGCCCTCTGGTTTTACTGTGGAGAAAAGTAAATGTATTGTAGCACACAATGTGTATGCACTCTCTCACATGAGCAACTTAGGTATTTGATCTATTTGATCAAGTAGTGGGATAGCCAAATTATAAGTATGGCCAAACTATTCTCTTTCCTTCCATCTATTAAGGAGTCATTAATGGCAAGTGCTTTACATAGACATTGGAGTAGGAAATCAAATATTGGAACCTTGGTTCTGAATTTCTAAGGCAGAGCAAACTAGCCTGTGAAAACTTAATGAACCGTTAAGTTACTGACTACAGGAATCACAGCTGGCTTCTTGCACATGACAATAGTGGGCTCCTGGGAGAAACAGTCTGTTCAGCCTCATCTGATGCTAAGATCAGTGCGGGCTCAGTTGCCCATCCCTGCTTGTCCACTGGCAGGGACATTAATTTTCCAAGTGACATATTTTGCTGAATGCTTCTCTTTCTGGATTAGGACACTTGAAACATTATTTTGTTCAGGGCTAGCTTCCAGCTCTTCCATAAAGGACCCATTAAAAATGTACAGCATTTCCAGGCCTGAGAAACCGACTCATTTAACTCAAAACCAAACAACCCTTCCTTTTACCCAGAGAAATTCCCGCTGAAACCATGGGCTGTTTCAAGCTTTAATGAGGCGCAAAGCTGTTTTGTTGTGAGAAAAAAGGGATCCAGTGACGCATGCATTGGATACACTGGCTGATGTAAGTGACTCCAGTAGTAGCAGAAGCTGGCTACTTTGGCTAGTAAATAAACAAGATCAACTTACAGTGTAAATGGAAGGTTATCAACCAAATGTTTGTTGGCAGGTACAGGTTGGGTAGAGGAATCATGCTTTCCCCAGACTATCTTTTTAATAATTTGGTGCAGGCCCTAAAGGGGTCTTGTAATGAAATACGTGCATAACTTGGATCACCAGACTAGAATAGTTTGTTCTTTACTTTTTAAAACACTGCACCCATCATAACCACTTTTTTAAGGAACATACTTTATGGAAGTAACCACTTGGTCTCATCAGATTTTGTTGTCTGCTCTTATAGCTGATTTACCTGGTCCGCTTTGGGTTGTTGCAACCTTGCTGACAGATTTCCCTTCTCCTCCTTTAGCTGCAGAAAAGAAGTGCTGCTTTTGGATATGCTGGGTTGCTATAGAGAGAACAAGGCCTGGGGCAGAAATGGAAGGACAGTAATGCTCTAACAGGCATGTTTGTTTTTAGGGTTTGACCTGTTACTTGAAATAGTGTGATCTAATGGATGGGACACTGGATTAGAAGCAGAAGGCCTTGGATCTATTCCATACTCTGCGACTGACTTGCTGTATAACCTTTGGCAAGGCACTTCACCTCTTGCCCTTCGTTTGTCTGTTTGGGCCAGTACTCTCTCTTACAATGTGTGTGTGATGACACACTGTGGGTTGCCATTTCAGTTGGAGCCTCTAGAACAGGGGCAGGCAGTTACCTGGGCTGGAGAGCTGCATAACAAGTTTTGGTGAGCTGTTACGGGCTGTGTGGGGAGGGTTGCTGACCTGGCCCAGTGCAGCGGGGAAGGGGCAATTGATCCTATCTGGCCCTGGGCCAGTCTATCCCGCACCCACCGTCAGAGGCACTGGACGGAGTGGGCGGGCAAGGTCTCTACAGCCTGGGTTGCCCATGGACAGGGCACACTTGGCTGTGTGGATGGAATGCGATTACAGATGGGCAGGGAGCGGTGTCTGGGAGCAGGACTTGGGGAAAGGGGGCCAGGATCACAAGGTAGCGACAGTGTGGGGCTGGGGCCCAGAGCAGAGCCACAATCTGTTCCCTGCACGTCCCTGCAATGGGTACTGGTTCCATGGGCAGGTATAGGTGGGGAGCAGATTGCAGCTCTGCCCTGGGTCCCAGCCCCATGCTCTCACCACCATGTGATTCCAGCCCTGGCACCTAGATGCCACTTCTTACCCACCTGTGGCCCCAACCCATCTGCCTGGCCAAGTGTACCCTGCCCACAGAGGTCCTGGGCCAGTTTCCATGAAGACCCCACCTGCCCGCCTTGCTCTTTCTGGCACTTCCAGCAGTGGGTGCGGGAAGGATGTGCCAGGTCCAGGAGCGGTAGCAGAGGCACTGGCAGCAGCAGGCAGGCAGAATGAGCTGCGACTGCGGGGGCTGCTGGGAAGCAGAGTCCATCCACCGCGTGCATCAGGGCCCGCGCTGCCCTTGTACCTGGGCTGGGTGGGGTTGAGGGACCCACTGAAGGCCAGATCTGACCTGCGGGCAGTATTTTGCCCATCCCTGCTCTAGAAACTGTCACATAACTTCTACAACTCTAATCAGTTTTAATAATCCTGCATTCCTGGAGTATGACAAACACCCATTGACTTCACTGGAAATCTTGGATGCACTTAAATGTGCTTTGCATGGACTGCTGATATTTCACGGTAAAGTTTAAAACCCATTTTGTAGGAAACACATTTTGCTTGTAGATCATTATTTGTGTTCCCTCTTAATGCGGCAGGGCGTGGAAACAGAATTTTAACCAAGTTTATTTTGAAACAACGTTCTACTACCTTCTCTTAGGCGGTTCTTATGGGAAGTTTTCACGTGTCAAATGAAAGAGTCTAGCTTTGTTGTTTGTTTAAATTTTACGGATTATTTAAAAATATATTTTAAGTAATTAAAAACTGGTAAGTAGTCTTATCTTTAGATCAAAATTTATGAGTCTGGTTTACAGGGTTTAGCATAAGAAAACTACAGAAAAAAAATCATACTTGCATGCAAAACAATTTCTATAAATCAGTTTTAATTTTAAGGAACTAGATATTGTTTAAATAAACCAGCTCCCACTCTATCCTCCTTAATCCATGGCATGAGTCCTCTTCTCTGTGGACACCTCCCACAGTCTACATAAAAGAGGTAGCCTGTATTCCATTCCAATGCACTGACCTCTCTCTCATAAAACCCTCAAAGCTGATGCCTCATGAGAGGTGATCCTGAAGAACGAATGTTCCTCTTATTCAGTAATGTAGGTGATGCATTGTATCAGGTCCAGTAAATTTTTTAAGGAGTGGGATTTTCTATTGAGATGAGAACATTCTTATTTCAGGTCTTTCCCATTAACTCTAATGGTTATATGAAGCTCAAGTGTTGCAAACACTTAGGCACTCATGTTAGTAGTGCCATTAACGTAAGTGAATGAAGACATCAAAGAATTAAGTGTCTGCAGGTCTGGGACCTTAGCGATCACATAGTATGCAAAAGCCTACCCTAGCCTTGAGAGATTACTGTCATTTTGCAGCCAGACACTCATCCCTTGGGATGGCCTTGCAATTAATGTTTTGCACTTGGACTCAAGGATCTGTGCTCTATTTCCTGTTCTGCCATAGACTTTCTGTGTGTGTGTGTGTGTGGGGGAGGGGGGCTTGGACTAATCACGGCATGCCTGCCCTCCACTTGCAGGTGTGCTGTCTTATAGCATGCTTGGTTATATGCAACTAGCTTTAATCTACCTAGCCTAGGTAACAATACCTGTGAAAACTCAGAAGAAAAGGCTTTTGTGCAAGTAAGGCCAACCAGGACCAGAGTGTGCTCAGATCACCAACCTGGGCCATCATGTCTTTGCCAGTGTCGGTATCCAGCAGAGTAGATGGGATCTTTTGAGGTAAGGTACAGCCCTGAGGCAGGCCTTCCCCTTGCCCCAGTACATGGAATCCCTTGGGAGCTTCCAATCGGGGCAGGGTGTTGCCCTGGGCAGGAGCTGCTCTTCTGGGGATGGAGTGCACCTTGCACGGGAGACAAGAATCTGATGGGGTTGGGTCTGCGACTAGTGTTAGGTGAAATGATGCCTCTGGCTACTTGTTGGCCCACAAACAGAGGGCAGACCGGAGCAGTAGCTCCTTTTTCTCCCTCCCTCTGTATTCAAACCCTGGTCATGCTGCCTTGATTTAAGCCAAAACAAGCATGCCTATCCATTCTGCAGTCTTACCCTGTGTGCCTCAGTGACATAGGGATTATATCTCTTCCCTGACCTCCCAGGGACAACGGAAGGATCAATTTATGAATTTATGGGAAGTGCTCAGACAGGTGGCTTATAATATTTAAGAACTGGTCAGTACATGCAAAATGTTCAGACTGTTTAACACTGCTTCTATTGGTGCAGTAGCAGAGTGATTAAGATGTCTTGCTACAAATCCAGAGGGGCCAAGCCAGATCTCTCTCTGGACTTTTTTTAAATGCCACCCCAGTCAACTCAGCTTTTAACTGTTGGCTGGTCATTTGAAACCAAAGGCAGGTAGATGGAGTACTGGTTCCATCATTGCCTTATGCACCATTGGCTCTGGAAACTGATGTGCCTTATCCATGCTGGGCTGGTGGGTCTGACCTGAACAAAACTGAAGTACCTTGGCACTGTATAGGGAAACTTGTGGCCCGTGGCCCAGGATACCTCTTCTGTGGCTAAAGAAAACCCTTTGAGAAGTTTGCAAACTTCTGCACTTGCCTCACTGCAGTTTTAAGACCTGCAGCTTTGGAACACAGAAGATTCAAAGCAACAAAGTAAAACAGGCATTCCTTAAAACTCTTAGCAAATAGATTTTTTTTATGTTGTTCAAGGCCAAATCATTTCCAAATTCAACTGGGCAAAGCCCAATAGTCAAGTTCCAAAATTCAACTGAGCAAAGCTCAATCATCAAGTCTGTGAGGCTCTACCACCTGGCAAAAATCTTCCTCCCAGACCCATCAGTTTGCAGCCTTCAATGCTCCCCAAATCCAGGCAGGCATCCTGCGTGCAAGCCTCAAGCCCAGAGGCCTTGGGATTCAGGTGCCCCCAGTTTCACTTGATCTTAGCTAAGAGACCAAGATATTATTTCTTCTTCTTCCTCAGCTTGTCCTGTCTAAACAGGGTTGCTGTTGCAGATCCTGACTCTCCACCAGCTTCGGTCATACGTAAGAGATTTACTTTTTGTATTTATTTAAATGTTGTTTGAAGGGCCAAATTGGTGCTGAATTCTTTTGGCCAAGCCCAACAGTCAGGTTCCAAATGTCAACTGGGCAGAGCTCAGTTGTTCAACTCTGTGTGGCTCTCTCACTGGGCAAGTATCTTTCTTCCCAGATTCAGCAGTCTGGGGCTTCAGATACTTCCCAACTCTGTGGTAAGCATCCTACATGTAAGCCTAGGGCCCAGAGATTCTGGGGTTTGGAAGACCCCTAGTGTCGCTTGCTCCTAGCCAAAAGGCTGGGGAGCAAGTCAGGGGGAAAGCAAGAAAGCAGTTTCCCATTGCCACAAAATTGTGTAATTGAGTTTCCCACATTTGGGGAAACTCACAGGGACAGATCTAGGGTGACCACCCATTGTTAACTGGATGGGACAGTCCCAGAATGGGAACATCAAGTTCCGGTTCCAGGCTGCATGAGCCTGAGACATCATTTGTCCTGGATTTGCTGTATCATGCAGGAGAATCCAGGTTTTCTGTTCGCTGCATAAAAATGTGGGAAACAGCGGGTTCTCCTTGCAGGCTAGTAGCATTCCAGGCTGTGGAGGACTGCTTGGGGCTGCCAGGAGCGGGATGCAGAGGGTGTTACGTGCATGTGTACACCTGCACGCATGCATGTAGCCAGGAATACAGTCAGGCAGGGTGGAAAGCAGCTCCTTGCAAGTAAGTCTATAGGGGGAGGGAGCATAGGAGGAATTGAGGCCCCCACAGTGAGGGAGAGAGGGGGGTTGGGTGTGGGGCTGGACCTGGGGGTACTGCCCAGCCAAGGTGGTGCATGAGGCCTGGGGCCGGGGCATGGAGTGGGATGAAGCCACGGGCTGCTCATTCGGGGGTGGGGCTCGCTGCTGCTGCTGTGTGCAATCCCAGGGGGAGGGGCATGTGCCTCCCCAGATTTATGAAACAGGGCAGGGGAGAATGCAGGCTGCTTGCTGCAGCCTCGGGTCTCCCCACTCTGCTGCCCTCCTGCAGGAACCCCTGGCTGCGCCACCATGGTGAGGCACCCCTTGCCCACCCAGCAGCAGCGGGGGTGGCAGTGTGCAGTTGTACCCCCTGCTGTTGCTGGGTAGGCAGGGGGCGTGTGGCCAGCGTGGAGCTCCTGGGGGAAAGGCAGCAGGGCAGGGAGCTCTGAGCCTGCAGCAGCCAGCCCGCATCCACCCTGGCTTGGCTCTGCTTCGGCCGTGCCCCCAGTGGCAGTGGTGAAAGGAAGTAGCCATGTGTCCCGCCTTTCCATTTTGAAAAGGTTGTCACCCTAGATAGATCTCCCCCTGGCACCACTGCCATGGGAAAATCATAGGGGTCATGCTGCTCAGAGTGCAATGGACAGGCCTCACCCTGGGAAAATCACCCACTTGATTATGGTGTCTCTCCTGCCAGGTAAAGGCTGAGAGGTTTTTTTTTATTAATATTATTAGTATTAATAATATATTTTGTATTCCAGATCAAATTAGCCAAATAAGTTCCAAATCATATAGATTGAGCAGAACTCAATCATTACAAAAACCACGTTGATTGAGTAGGCAGAACTTGATCGTTCTAATCACCATGTCTAGTGCTACAACCAGCAAGCATCCTTCATCTCAGACCTATCCCCCTGGGACTTCAGATACTCCCAAATCCATTGGCAGACATCCTACATGCAGGCCCAAACCCAGAGATCTTGGGGTTCAGATGCCCCAGATACTACAGGCAAGCATCTTCCATCCCAGACTCTTTACTCCAGGA
>NW_005841931.1:3148804-3151527 GCF_000455745.1 Alligator sinensis | reverse complement strand
CCCTACACTCCATTTTAGCCCACAAGAGGGTAAAGGCTGAGAGATTAGCTCTATTGCTAGCTATTGCCTCCCTCCCTCCCTCTTTGTCAGTTGCTGCAGTCCTCTCTTGGTCCTTTGTCCCTGCTGCTGCTGTCTGCCAAGGGTGAGACAGGCAGGTGAGTGGAGCACAAGGGAGGAGTCTGGTGACAGGCTCTAGCAGATGCATGTTAATAGATTCCCCAGCCTGTCACCAGGCATTTGATTTTATTCACTCCAGCCCTCTGGGGCTACTGTGTAGGCCTGGAATGAGGATGATGCCATTGTCTGCTGCATCTGAGATGGTGGCTGCTACAGCTGCTTCCACCACTGCTGTCTCAGCCACCATCGCCTTCCCTAATCTATCACGGCACTTTGCACCTTTCCCCAATGCCTGAACTTCCTGCCTAATAAAGGTGTCTGCGTTTCCACGGCAATATGAGGAGGAAACTGCCAATCACAATACAATGCACGTGCTGCACGTTTCCAGTCTTCCCTGATGTATTAGACTGCACAAGGAAGACGCTAAGCAGGTAGCTTTGTAAACGTGATGTGTCTCAGTACAACAGCAATTGCAGTCTGATTGCAATAAACTGGTTCCAAAAAATGTCTTGTGTGCAAATGAAAATGCTTAATTCCCTAATGCTAGTGGCATGGAAATATAAAGTGTGGGAAACTGCTCCAGTGTGAAAAGAAATAAGAGCTTGCAACCAGGATAAAGCAGTTTTTATACTGTTGTATGGTGACCCAGTTTGGAATGTGAACAGAACAAATAACCAGATAAGCATAAGAGGTTAACCAAATACCAACTGGTCCTCTATAAAAGGAACAAATGCAGGTTATGAATAAACTTTGTTAAAGGTGGTATGTATGGTAATGACAAAATAAAAAATTAAACAAAGAAAACAGGCTAAAGTCATAATCACCAAGTCCTTGATAGTAAATGCCGTGCTACATATGGGATAGTTTGCAGATTCATTAGATTCTCTCTCCTATTTTCCCATCCCCAAACACACTCTCTCTCTAATCTCCTCAGGGAGCTGTTCCAGTATGGGGAACAAATGTACATGGGGGAGGGAGGGTAGCAGAAGGAATAATATGGAAAAAGGATGACAACAGAGGGGGTGCTGCCTGCTGGGAGAGGCATCCAGGGCAAAGCTCCTGAATGCTGACACCTGGGGCATCAGATTGTATTTCTTACAGAAAACATAATAAGTAGGTTTTCCAAAACCTTTTTTAGAAAATAACTATGGTGCCAAGCATTTTGCAAACAATATTGACAGTATTCTGTGTCTCTGGCAACAAAATTTTGGATTTATTCATGAATTTCCGCCCCCCTTCCCATTAATAAATTGAAAACTGAAATAACTGCAGAAATAACTATTTATAGGTTTTTTCCTGTCAGAATTAGGAATTTATACAATAAGGAAAAATGTTTGGGAGAAGGAGCTACTTTCCATTAGAAGATAAAAAAAAAAAAAAAAATGTGGGTTGAATGAAACCTTTCCACAGCTTCCGTTTCATATAAAAGACACAGATGTGCAAACTCTGGGGCAGGTGGACTTTGAAGTGAGCAAGCTGGCTCATGGGCTTTCCCCAGATGGAAAGGAAAAAAGGACTAAGGCCCTAATCCTGAACATACATGCATATGCCTAACTTTATTATGGAGAGCAGTCTATTGAATACACAGTAGTAAATGTAAATATGCATGTAAGTATTTGCAGGGTAGAGGGCTGTTGTCAAGGTGATCTAAACCAATTTTGATATATTCTGATTTGTGTTTTGCAGATCTGCAGGCAGAATGAAAAATAGCTCTTAGAAATAGAAACCCTCTTTAGCCATTAAGGCAAGTGTTGACTCTGAAACCTAACAAGGGTAATGTAAGACTCAGCTTTAGCAATTTCACTGGTAACCATGTAAATAGAAGTATTTATGTAATGTACCAGGTCCTAAGCTGGTTTAAATGAGCATAACTGCATTAAAGCCAATGGACGTATGACAACTTTCATCAGCTCTGGATCTGGCCCAAAGTGCTTATCCCATGTTACTGGATACCAAAGAGTTTGTGTAGCAACTGCTCTTGTTATGTAAGGCTATGGGGTGTGACCGCAGAGACCAATCACCAGCCTCCAGTTTAGAAAGAAGGGTGTAGGCTGGAGGGGACAGGACAGGCCCTGGCTGGCAGAAACTTACAGCGGGCTCCGATGGCTGTGTTATGCAATGTTTGAATGGCAATAAAAAAGCTGTTAAAGATTGGCTGCTGCTTCTTCCATAAGAAAATCAGCACAGAAATTAGAGATGGAAATGACTGTTCTGTCAGATCACACAGCCCCCAAACTGGAGGCTGCCCTCAATTGCAGTGTCACTCTGTGGGGGTGAGAGGAGTATGGCAAAAACAGGAAGAGCAGCTGGTAGGCAACGAGTAGCGCAAGGCTGCCAGCCCTCACGATTTTATCACAAGCCTTGTGGTATTTGATGCTGCCTTTTCTTTTTAAAGCCTCAGTTACTGATATCATGGGATGGTATCCAAATATCAACTTTTACTTACAAGGTGAACAGTACCGTGGCAAGGAAGTTTTGCACCCGGGGCAAAGCCCGCAGTGACAGCCTGCTTTCACCCCACACACAGATCAGGGGGGGTGCACACTCCCCTTCATGCTTGCCTGGGAGTGCATGCAGCAGCGGGAGCCACCCTCTTCCATCCCCCC
>NW_005841931.1:3138951-3148424 GCF_000455745.1 Alligator sinensis | reverse complement strand
CCCCCCCCAAAAAAAAAAAGACAAGCTGTTCACAGCCCCAGCATGCACCCCGCCCCGACTCTGCAGCACCTGTTGGCACCCCTTCGCTTCAGCGCCTCGGGCGGTTGCCCCACTCACCCTCTCCACCCTTGCTACGTCACTGAAGACAAGTTCCTGGCAGGGAAGAGTGTGAAAGTGTGAGCCATAAAGCCTGAAAAAGACAGCAAAAAATTACATTATTTTTAACGCTTTTATTTATTTATTTTTTAAATCATGCTTATGATTTGGGGGTTTGGGCTCATGATGGTTGAATGCTACATTGTCAGCAGTTAGGCTAGATGACAGCTACCCCTGGCTTGGGAACATTATAGAAGGTCCGTCCTGTAACTTGTTGTGAGGCTGAATACTATCTGTCTGAACATTTTAACCCTATTGTCAGATTGGTATGGATTGCAGTTTTTTCTGCCTTCCTCTGTAGCAGAGTGGGTGGCTCTCTATGTGGGAATTCTTGATCATACATTAACAATCTTTTACCGAACCTTTTACAGGATGTTGCCATGGTCTCCTTGTTCTACTTGTGGAAGGTGTAGTTGTGGCAAAGGTTACATCTTATGTTGTGTTAGGATTTATGGTAGTTTTACTAAAATGTTAGATTATGGATGGTTTAGGATGGGTTAGATAGGGATGATCCTGTCTCAGGGGGTTGGACTACTAGATGATCTCTGAAGGTCCCTTTGAACCCTACTTCTCTGATTCTGCAGAATTGGAGATTTTCAACAGCTGTCTGACTTCTGTGTACTTGAGAGTATTAAAACTTGAAACCTGTTTGCCCAGGGTATGACAAGTTGAAGCAGCAGTGGCCTGCTTCAGTTGCAGCTGCCAGGGGAGTCTAAAGAAGAGTCTAGAGTTGCAGATTCCAGGGAGTGGAGTGGAGGGAGAACGAGAGCATTGCCAGCAGCTGGCTCAACAGAGGATACCTGGAACAAGCAGCTTTTCTCCCAGGGACAGGTTTAGCCAGATGACCTTCTCCACTTTACAAGACACCAATAATACGAAAGAAATATGTGTGTCCTTTTGGTGAATGAACCACAAAACTTCAAGATAAGATTAATTTGTTCTACTATTCAGATGTTTCCAAGAAGAAAACATACTCTTGCTTTCGCCCAAAACCAGAGGATTGGAGGTCAAGTATCACATTGAGTCAACTCTTTTAGAATGTTAATTGCTTCTGGTACATGTTCCACTATGGAAACATTTTTCTTGCTTAGTGACCAGAACAGAATTCTGGGAGAGGGCTTATTTTGTGCACGCTTATTTGGATATATCTTGGATTTGTGAACAGTCTGTTTTCTGTCCTGAATCTGAGCTAATCAAAACACTGCTATTGCTGGACTACCGTCTTAGCCTTTCACCTTCACAATGCATGTGGTTCTTGATCAAAAAAGCTAACTGTCAAGAAGTTGATTTTAGAAAAGCAGTGCCAGTCTTTCTGGTAATGATCCTTTCTGTGCTGCCCTGAAGACGCATTCTGTCTTTCTATGTGTTCTGTGAAACTGTCCATGCTTACAGGATTCTGTAATTAAAACACAGCTGGATGCCTTTTGTTCTGATTAAAAACATGCTAAATAGAAGAAGTTATAAATTAGTTGTAGGGTTGAGCTCCAGACAAGTTTTCAGTGCAGCCTTCCGAGGTGCAAAGGTTGTGCAGTTCTGCTGTCCTCCAAGAAGCAGCTGCTTCCTTTCCATCACAAGCCGGAAGTGGCTTGTACAGAACAACAGTTACTCATCAATATTTCAATAAACTTCTGCCATTAATGGAGGAAGAATTTGTTCTAAGAACAGAGGAAACTTGCTGCTAGGATAACATTAAAGTAGTATTATCCTTAGGAAGAGGTAGAAAGAAAAGTCATTTTCCTTATTAATTATTTACTGGTCAAATCCTGGCATGTGATCAAAGACTTGCAGAACTGGAAAGCTACAAAACTTATGTATGTCCATCATGTTGCCTTTAATACTGACACTTCAGTTCAGGAACCCAGCTCCTGGCACTGTGGGTAACTCTAAAAAATGTGGGCTTTTAAACTACATTTTACCATTGTTTCATAATTTGCCAGTTCTTCTGGGTATTGAAGTACAGAATATTTTCAGACCTTTCCCTAAGGAGTTCAGTAAATCTTGTACCATCTCTCACTTTGTTTGCCTTGCCTTCCTCTCTGACACTTCAAGATTTTTGTTTTACTATCATGTGAGTGTGCAACTAACTAGCTAATTTTTGGCTAAAGCTTTAAGTCACCACCTCTAAAGCATACCTACCAAATACAATCAAGATTTATACTGAATGAGTTTTAAATGGCATTGCTGTTTTCAAGCAGTGTGTAGGCAGAATGTGGGTGAGTGTTTTTGTGTGCTAGGTATTTTCTGAAGGTCTGTGAAGCATGAGGCATGGCTGAATGATTGGTATTTTCTTCAGATTATGAGTGGGTGAATCTTGAATCCTTGTGCTGCTTTTATTTTCATTAGATTTGTGTGGGTTGACAACATGACTCAGTATTTTCTCTGCAGATGCAAAGATCACACTGTCAGTTCTGGATATACTTTGGGTATTTTCATGCTAAGATCAGGAAAAGTTCTTATTTCAGAGCCTTTCCTTGCTTTCTGGCTGCTTAAAGTAATATGGGTTTGAAAAATGATGAAAAGTGGGAAAAATGTTGTGAAGTGTGCAAACATACTTTGGAAAATGATTTAGGCCAATGAATTCTTTCAACTTTTCCCTGGAAATATAAAAATAAATTTTGTTTTCTGAAAAAGGTCCATAATTCTAGATTTTACTAATTCTATTTAATGTTCCCAGCTATTAATCTACCTCTCTATTAATCTACCTCTTAATTTACTCAATAGATCATCTTCATTGTTTATAGGTGACCAACTACTTGGCCAGATCTGACAAAGTAGGCTGTCACCTACAAAAGCTTATGCCTGTCTGAACCAGTTAGTCTCTGCCTGCCCTGCCTTTTGCCTGATTTCAAATTAACATGGCTAACTACCATGCTGCAATATTTATGTGTAATCAGTGTTTCTTGCCAATCCCCAGCACTACTATCTAGAGCAGGGGTGCTCAACCTCCAACCTGCAGAGCTATGGCATCTGGTGTGTGGGACTCCCCATGGGTCAGGAAATGTGGCAGCAAGGGAGCTGTGGCAATACCACCACCTTCCCTCACTTCCAAATTGCCTTCTCCTGCAGGGCCTGGTTGGAGCTGAATCAGGCTCCCTCCTCCCATCCTGCCACTCATTGGGGCCGTGCACCACCCCCTCCTCTGTGGGGCCCAGCCTTGCCGCCTTCCCAACCCTGACAAGGCTGGGTCAGGGCTGGGCCACAACCCCTCCCCTCACTGCCACCCCCTGGGCCTGGGCCATGCCCCCTCCCCTTTCCTCCCATATGGCCAGATTGGGCTTTACCATGCCTAACCTGGGCACCAGATCAGGACTGCAACCTGGATTTGGCCTGAAGACAAGACAAGGCACTGTCCATCCAGCCTGCCAGGCAAAAAGGTTGGGCACCACTGATCTAGAGGCATAAGGCCTAAATTCTGTACACACTTTCATTGTTTACTTTTCTGCTGTGAATAAAATACATGCATAAGCGATTGGAAGATCAAATCCCATCTAAGGACCACATCTAGTTTGCCTAACATATTTGCTCAGACTTTTTTTGTACATTGCTGTCCTGCAATTATATTTGTAATGTGTATTTAATAAAATTGTTAAATATCAGTGCTGATAAGTACATTTATTGAAGGTGGATTTTTGTAAGTCATTTATTGTATGATCTTTGCCTTCTTTAAGCTGCTGAATATTCATGAATTATGTAGCTTGTTTAGTTGGAATCTGACAGAGAGAAGATATCTATGAAAGAGCAGAGCTAGAAGTAGCTGGGAATATTTTATGCCTCCTTTGATTTTTTTCCCCCCCAGAAAATAAACTACTTTCTCCCTCTTTCATCACCCCTCCCCCCAATCCTTCAGAAAGTAACTACAAATCGGATTTAGACAGCATTATCTTCTTATCCTAAGTTACAATAACAGGACCAAGGATATACCATGTGCAGTAGTACTCAACAGCCCTAAATTTGCGTGATAGTCTTTTCATAGTTAAGGTTGTAGCTAGGTCCCTTATAAAAACCCTGTGGAGTTGCTAGGGGGCCTCTAAAGTTTGTAAAGTCGATGTTGTAGCAAAGGGTAGGATAGCAGGGTTTTCTGCGAAGTGCTAAACTATACTGTTTGGGTTAATATGAGCCTTGCCTGGTTTTCTGCTGTTTAAGCTCCAAGACTATTGTCTATCATTGGCTGAACTAGACCCCAGTTAGTACCACCCCAGCAATAAATGCTGACCACTCCCCCCAAGCAATAAATTAACATTATGCAGCTATATTCTGGTAAATCAATTTATGGTGTCCCCCCCACAGTCCCTCTCCTGAGGGACCAAGAGGGGCTAGCTAGTTTCCACATACAGAGCTCTTTGCCTTGATGTTGACTACATTTTGGGGGGTTCTAAACTTCAGCCTACCCTAAACCAGGAAGAAACAGATTTAGGATCAGAAAAATCCTGACCTTGACTTGATTAAGGATCAGCTAGCCTATGGCATGTGCAAAGTTGTGGGCTGAGTGCCCTGTGGGCCACATGCCTGTAGGCCGCAGCAGGATGAGCCACAGGGTCCCCAGGACTGCATGCTATGCAGACAGCCTCTTGCTGCACTGTGTGCTCTCTCTGTCACTACTGTACTGTGCACCTGTGTGGCCCCAGTTTCAGGGTGGTGCATCCCTCTTCCCGCACAGGATGTGGATGAAGGCCCCCATGCACACAGTCTTCTGCTACATAACATTTGCTTTTTATTTCAGGGAGTTTTGGTGACAGCGTCCCAACTGCTGGGTTCCTAACATGTTGTCAACCTTATTGAACAATTTGAGCAAAGCTAGTTTTAGAAGGTGCTGGAGAGACAACTGAGAGTGGGAATCTCTGGTATAGACAGCTAGGATTTTGAAAAGGGGGGTGAAGCAGATGCAACCAACACCACAGGGGTAGCTGCAACCTCCTCCTCCTTTCCCCTCCAGCTCCTTGCACAAGCCCTTCTCTCCCACCATCTCCTCACTTGATCAGTCCCATGGCTGCCTCTAGTTTGAGCTGTTCAGGCTGGAGCTTGAAGGCACACTGGTGGCTCCACTTCCTCATGGCCCTGGATACCTGAGGCCCCTGTGGAGTCTGAGCCCTAGAAAGTGAGCTGGGGGGGGAGTCCCAGGGCTGCTCCTGCCCTGCTCCCACTGAAATCTTTAGTGAACAGCTATGCTGGGTGCTGAGCACCAGACATAGCCAGGGAAACCATTTTAAAAACATCTTCATGTGCTGCATGTTTTGTAAAAAGATCCAACTCTGAGGCTTACAACTTTACACTGCTGTTTCGTTAACATCTTATCCTTTTCCTGTATTTACCTTGTCATTAGTTCTGATTACCAAGAAACATGATTTTCTCTTTTGTTGTTGTTTGCTTAAAATTACTTTGCTGCCCAATTTCTTCTCTGGCATCACCATAATCCAGGTCTGCCACCCTATGTAAATGTTAGCATTACCTTGCTTTATAACAGCCTGAAGATATTTATTCTGTAATTTTCCTTAGCCGAACAAAAGATTTTTGTAGGTTCTTGTTGTATATGACATGGGATGCAAAACAAAAGGTTGGACTGATGGCTATTTTATGTTATTCATACTTATAGTAGTATTATAGTAGTTGGCACTGCAGCACATTTTATTATTATTACCATACTGTTAATTTTCTATAATTAGCGTGGAAGAAGAGACCAAGGGGGTAGGTCACCATAGTAGAATCATAATCCACAGCCCTCTTGAGACTCCAGCTGCCTACTAGCAGACTGAAAAAATTGGTTTTGCAAGCAGATGGAAAAGCAAGGCTAATAAAAATACTTTCTGGGATTTTCTGAGTGCTTCACTGACAGAATGGTAACAACTGTAGGAAACAGGTGATTCTACGGAGGCTGAAATATCTGGATTTAAGCGAAATATTGCTTCCCCAGAGTGACATATCAGATGTCAATGTTCCTTCTGTGCTATGAAATCAAGGATAACTGTATGGTATGGAATAACTCTGAAAACATATGTAACAACAGTTATAACCATTAGTCATTTTAACAAAGAACAGTTTAACTATTATCAGACCAGCCCAACACCACAAAAGCAATAAGCTTCTCTAGGTCCTTATAAATTAGATATGCCTCAGTTGTTACAGACCTCTAAAGGAAAGGGTTTTTCCAAACCTGTTATAGCCCTATAATGATCCAGTTGTGGTTTGAGGAGTTAAAACAATCCCACTTGGCCTTGTGAGCTCTCCAAAACATGCACGAAGATAATGTTGTTTCATTGATTTTTCCATGATTCCTCCTTGGTTCCTCAGCCAATTTAATTGAACCCACATGATGAACAAATAATAGTTTGACAGTTTAGGAAAATACTCCCTTGAGTCTCTCCAAGTTCCATACCCAGAAGAAATAAACAGGACCCCTTGGCTCCTAGCAGCCACTAAGAACCGATGAATGGATATTGTGTTTATGACCTGTTCGGCGACATAGGAGAGGAATATTGTAGCTGTGATGGTCCAGGAATTATGCAAGCGGCAAGGCTTTCTTGGGGTGTTATCCTTTATTGGATCAACTGTATAGTTGGGATCGAATTAGACAAGATATGAACGTAAGACATTCTTCACTAGGGGCCCCGATGAAGAATGGCTTGCATTCAAAAGCTTGCCTAACTCCATCCCAACTATACAGTTGGTCCATTAAACGATACCACCTTGAGCCTTCCCTCTTGCATAAGAGAGGAGTATGTCCCTGTACTGCATGTGCCGGGAGCCCTACAACGTGAGCCGCTTCATGATCGAGGGGAAGCATTAGACATTCCCCAGGCAGGTGCCACTGACGAGCTTCAGGTGGCTCGGCAGAGGTCAGTCTCCCTTCCGCAAACAGGGTGGAAGAGTTTCCCTGGGTGGAGAAAATAAGATCCGGAGCTTCCCAGGCATCATCTCCTTCAGTTCTGTTTGCTTGACCCTGTATATGTATTTGTCTTTGCTACTTGTTGTTAGCACTCAGCTCTGGACACCTGCACTCCCCAGGATGGGAGTTTCAACAAAGTTTCAGATTTTCACATGGCATCTGTACGTGGGAGCAGAGTAAGGAGCATCTATGCAGCTTTTTTGAGGATTGCAACCGTTGTGCTGTATTTTCTGAGGTTCTAAGAGTTTTTTTTATTTGAAAATATACTGTCTTGTAACATAACATATACCCAAACCATGCTTATGGGCCTCCAACTTATAAGTTTTTTTTAGATTAATATTGAGCGGCTCATTGTGTTGTTGCAGTTCTTAAATTGTATGAAATATTGTAAAACCCTGTGCACTTAAAGCAAACACAAATCCATCCAAAGCGTCCTCTGTTTTGCTGCTGCTTCTCTGAAACTTATTCCAGACCATACACTGTATACTACTTTCTCCTATAACTTCCTCCTATTTCAAATGGTTTCCTGAGATATTAGGCAATCTGAAGCATTACGAACACACAACAGAAATTTGCTCTCTTCCTCCAGTGTATGGTTTCTGGGGAGTGAGGGAGGGATCCTATGCACTGATTCAAAAACAAAACAAATTCAACCAACCAACCGAAAAGCAAACAAACAAAAAAACCCAAACCCAGGATCTTTCATAAACTGTAACAGCTTTTCTTTGCCCTAGAAAGAAAAGATTAAGAAAAACATTAAGATTATATCAGGAAGAAAGCCAAAGTCCCTGGCTTCAGCCAGGGCTGTATAATTATCAGACTTCTCTGGATAACAATTAGGTGCTGCTTATAAAATCCAGACAGAGGGGCAGAAGGAAAGATGGATTTTTGTACCTCATTGGAAAATGGAGGTGTAGAGTGAGCTGAGGATTTTAAAATTGATGTATATTATCTAATTTCTGTATGTGACAAAGGAAAAAAAAATGCTTGATAAATGACAGGGAGGTGGCAGTGTCCTTCCTGGGCATGTGAAGTCCTTCAGCTTCCTTTGGAAGGTGGTTAGTCTCACTGGTATTTAGCAGGAGCATCATAGGTGTTGGCCATCCCTTGATGTGACAATGATTTCAACCATGGCTCATTGATGGGTCTTGAGGTGACTTAGGAGGGACTGCAGAAGTTGCAGGCCTTTCTGTGGGGGAGAGTAGGCAGTGGGCCAGGCCCACTTTCTCCTTTGGGAATGACATGGAGAGGCCTGATGGCACCAGGCTTAATTGAAAGCTCCCCTTCAGGATGGGATGGCAGTGACTTCCCAAGCACAAATAAAGTCCTGAACTAGGACAGTGAAACAGCAGCTGTGTATTTTGTAGGTGCTATTTGACACCTTCAGGACCCTAACCCTAGACTATGGCCCTGGGGGTGGTGGGGTGGGTATGGGGAATGAGCTATTTGTGCTTATAGAAACTTTCGCACTTCACCTAGGTGCAGCAGCTGGGCCCTCGTGTCCCATGGTGGGACGTGCAGTCCATTGCACGAGGGGGAAGAGTGGCCACGTGTCCCTCCCCACCCTGTCCTCTCTGCCTCGCTGCCCGGGGAGGGCACGACCTGCCCCTGTACCGGCCCGGCTACACATTCATATGAAAGTGGGATGGAAACCAGCCACGGACAGGGGTGCTACACCCTGTCAAGCACAAACTTTGTAGCTGGGTTGGCCTTTTTAGAGCAGCCGGTTCTTTTTATGGCGTGATAATTACTTTACCCAAGTGGCCAGTCTAACATTTATTGCAGGGTCAGTAGGCAATCGCATCGCGGGTAACAGGGGACTCGTGTAAGGGCTGTGGGAGGAATCCTGCACTCCAGGTGTCTGGCTGACAACCGCCTCCCGCGCGTGCGTGTGTGTGACAACCACCGGGGGGGGGCCGACAACGTGTGTGTGTGTGTGTGTGTGTAAGGGCTGGGGGAGGAATCCTGCACTCCAGGTGTCTGGCTGACAACCGCCTCCCGCGCGTGCGTGTGTGTGACAACCACCGGGGGGGGGCCGACAACGTGTGTGTGTGTGTGTGTGTGTAAGGGCTGGGGGAGGAATCCTGCACTCCAGGTGTCTGGCTGACAACCGCCTCCCGCGCGTGCGTGTGTGTGACAACCACCGGGGGGGGGCCGACAACGTGTGTGTGTGTGTGTGTGTGTAAGGGCTGGGGGAGGAATCCTGCACTCCAGGTGTCTGGCTGACAACCGCCTCCCGCGCGTGCGTGTGTGTGACAACCACCGGGGGGGGGCCGACAACGTGTGTGTGTGTGTGTGCGCGCGCGCGTGGCGCCGCCGCCCCCGGCGCCCTGTCCCGGAGAGGTGAAAAACAACGTGGGGCGCTTCGGCCGCAGTCGGAGGCCGGCGGCAGTTTCCGGCCGGCGGGGGGAGGGGGCCCCCCCGGGGGGTGCCAAAG
>NW_005841931.1:3107891-3138280 GCF_000455745.1 Alligator sinensis | reverse complement strand
CCCTCGCAGGTGCGGGGCTCCCAGCCCCCGGCGGGGTCGGGCCGGTCCCGTTTCCGCCGCCTCGGCCACCTGCCCGGCTCGTGCTGGGGGCAGCGGCACCTTATAGCCCTGGGCATAGATCTTCTCACCCCTCCGCTTGGTTCTGTCACACTGGCGAATGGCACCGTCTTCCCTTGGGCTGTGCTCAGTTGTGCAGGGCAAAGGCGCTGCCTAGAAAAACAAACAAAGTTGGTTGGCGCTGTGATTTTTTTTTTTTTCTTTTTTTTTTCACTCCGGTGACTTGCCCTAAGTCTGTGTTAAAGGTATTTGTCGTGTTGGTCTAAGAAGACAAGCAGTCAGTGTGCTATAGGTGGTTTAGACAAGCTAAACAGTTGCAAGGAAAAAAATATTTCTTTCTTTGGAAGGTTTTGGGCATATGTGCCCTTCCTCAGACAGAGGAGGTTGCAGAGATGGTCACATGGCTGGCAAGGTTGCTTGGGTAGATGCGATCTCTTTTATTAGATTGTCGTGGTTGGAGCAAAGTTCCCTGGAAGCTCTCAGGCATGAGCACTTTTCATCAGGCGTAGGGAGACTGCTGTTGTGAAATCGCCAGGATCATAAAATTTCTCCCAGGTAGGAATGAAAAAGGTGGATGGGGGCACCCTGAAATATAGGCTTTCGAGGTTTCAAGTGTGGGAGGGAAAAAGATGATATTTTGGTTGGCTTTTTAACTGGTGTGGTTTAGCACAACTTTGTTGTCGTTTTCCCCTTGGCGGAGCAGGAGGCAGGTGTTCTCTCCGAGCTGGGTTGTGTTTCAGGAGGCTGTTAGCTGCCAAAGGATTATGATGGAAGATGAAGGGACAAAAAAAGCTCTCGCTCCTCTTTGCATATAATCTGCTAAGGGGGAAAATAGTTACCGGCCCCATGAAGTAACTGTCTCTTTGTCTCGCTGGGCTAATTAGGATACTCGTGGATTAGGGAAAATGGCAAAAAACCTCAACTTGTAACTGGAGCTAGAGGCATGACAGCCTTTTCTGTCATTTAGTCACACCGTGTATGTCTCCTAAAATGAAAATTCAAGCTGTTTGGGGTAGGTATTAATGCAGTTACAAATTTCCAAACAGTGTAAGTGATAAATTATAACCTTTTCTTTCTAGTATACAATAAATTGCAGATCTATATAATTTCTTGGTCCTGAATATTTACCTTAAATTGGTTACTGGTACACTTTTAAGATCTGAGTTATTGCATGCAAGAACTGAAGGAACTAAGTTTACCCATTTCTGAAACTTCATAAAGAAGGAAGAGTTGGCTGAGGGCATTGAGCCACAGTCTCTGAGCCACTGGTTGTCTCTGCGCTCTTCATGCCTTTGTCTTTCTGTCATTAAGGTGGGAATGCTGTGAAGTTAATATCTCTAAATTGCTTTCACAACTTTAGATTTAAGAACATACACAGCAATTTGTCTATATTCATGGTGCCCTCGCATCCTTTCATGTAACAAAAACCAATAATGTTTAATATTTTAGCAGAAACCCAACCAAACAGATATCTGTAGAAACCCTTTTCTTCTCTTTAAAATCGTTGTAAAAATATTTTGCTGCATGGCCAGAAGGTCTCCAAATGTGGTATTTATTTATTTATTTATTTTTTTTTATTTTTTTTTTTTAAATTTATTTATTAGTGGAAATGGATCCAGCTTGGATGCTTCTCCTGACTGCAGTTGTGCTAGTATAGTTTAGCCACTATACTAAGTGGCTAAGCTATACTAGCCACTTAGGAGGTCTGGCCACTTAAAGTTTTATAGGTCATAACCAACAGCTTAACTTCACCCAGAGACCAGTAGACAGTTCATGAAGATCCCAACATAATGTTCTGCTCAGTATGCAAGCTGGTATGTTTTGGACCAGATTTGAGTCTCCAAGTAGTTTTAAGGTATAACTCCATGCTTAGTGCTATGTAATAGTCTAACCGTTGATTTAAAGCTTCTATACTAGTGCAAAGGTCTAATTATATTTAAGATGCTTTTTTTAATTGCTGCATGGGAAAACTTCCCCCCAACCTAATCTTTAATATGTTCTCTGGGTGAAGCCAGAGACTACTCTTTGCAGTCTATCTTGAGGATCTTGTGTTCACCAGTGTGGCATGTGAGTGCTTATTGTGGGTGTTGGGAACCTGCGCTCCCTTCCCTGTGCAGGTCCGGAGGGACCCAAGTAACTGACTGTTAAAAGAGGGTGAAAAGCCTTTCTCTTGTCAAATCTTTAGTGATAGTTTAGGCTTCTACATTGCACAAGCCTTTTCTTCTGAAAAAAATTTATACATTTTTAAAAAGCTGGGTTTGGGTCCAATTTTGATTTGAGTGCTTTCAAAAGAATTGGTTTGAGGCAAATGGTCAAATGAATCAGACAAATGTGTTTACCTTTGTAACATTTTATTTCTTTTGGCTATTTTTTCGTTTAAAAAACTTCCTTTTTGGTTTCCCTGGTGTCTAGTTTTCCTTTATTCCATCTGGCATGTAACAGAGCAACTCCTCTATTTTACCTACTCCTATAACAACATCTAGTTGTTAAATCTCTTCAATGGCTGTCTACAAGTATTTGAGCTCCTTGACCTTTTTCTCATACACTTGCGTACAAACCAATTGTAGCTCATCCTTGTCTTTGCCCATGTCTTCTTTTTACTTGTCATTCTACCTGGTGCACTGACTTAACTGCCTCTTCTCTTATTTTCTGTGACTTTTTAGTGCAGCAACTGAGTGCCTAAAACTCCTTTTTGAACTTAATCTGCATGTCAGCATCTTCCTCCACATCTTTTCTCAAAACAGTTCTGCAAGGCCTATTCAAGTCCTATCCTTGTCCCTTAAGGTTTGGCCTGCTTTCTTAGTGGTGCCTGCCACAACAGCTCTATCTTTGTGTGCGTATGCACAGCATAGGCTTCCCTTGTTCTTTAGCGTCTCATCACCTGCTGTTGTGGTTCAGTGGTAGAATCCTTGTGAGCCACGTGGAAGACCTGGTTTAGTTCGTGGACACACCTAATTACAGCCATTGAGGTACCGAATGTCCAGATTTGGTCTGGCCTTTGGATACTGTCTCAATGGTGTAAAACAGGGGGTAAAGGGTCTGACCAGTCTCCACTCCTCCATACTCCTGCCAGTCATACGCGTCAAAGGTCCTGGTGACCTCTCACACACAGCACGGTGATCCAGAAGGATCAATGGTTGCATACTACGGTAAATATCTGTACCTCGGAGGTCTAGGTGATACATTTCTTGGAACACTGAATTCATTTTTTGTCTGCCTTGTAGTACAGATGTATGCGACAATAGAAATAAATGGCTACATTATGCTATCTTTCTTTTGCTCTTCTTCCTTTGAGGTTTTTTTGCGGTTGAATAATTGAGAAACTGTATTGGGTATAAAAGGGACACAAACTATTCAGTCACAAACGACTAGATTTTGAGTTACTATGCCTGCTTCTGAGTTTTTTCTGTTGGTTTGTTTGTTTTTTGGGTTTTTGCAGTTTACTGTTCAAGTTACAGTAAGTCTTACAAACTGGATCATGGGAAACAACTTGTATGTTAGTTTCTGCGTGAAGTAAAACTAAAAACCAGTTAGTAAT
Organism: Alligator sinensis; assembly: GCF_000455745.1. Taxonomy (NCBI): domain Eukaryota; kingdom Metazoa; phylum Chordata; order Crocodylia; family Alligatoridae; genus Alligator; species Alligator sinensis. The sequence goes on along the minus strand of NW_005841931.1, from coordinate 3,134,685 downwards.
CTTTCATTCAGAAAGAGGTGGAAAGGTGTTCTTAAGCTGACACTGTTCTTTGAGCTAAATGGTTTCCCTGAAAAATTCTAGTAGCTGTATTAGAAGGAAAATTATCTATTTAGGACAATTTACAACAAGTACAGTTGTCTGAAAATCCTCATGTGTTCTTTGCTTTTGATCCTAATAGTATTGTGTAGTGTCTAGTTATCCAAAAAGAGCCTTGGTTACTACCAATTTGGATTACTTCAAAACAGGAGCTGTTTTATGTTTGTTTTGGTGGCTGAATAAATGCAGTTTAATTTTTAACTCCAAGTGAAACCTTTTAGTTGGGCTTGGGGCATATTTTAAGTTTTTTAAAGTGTAGGTCAATTTCCAAATGAAAGTGTCATCTTGAAATGAGTCGGGCTTAAAAAGGAACATATAGTTCCCTGGGTTTGGCTAAAACTATGCAGCCCCCCCCATAACTGAATTTAACGTTCGCCAAAAAAACCCTCACCTTTGCCAAATACGATTTACATCTGGACTTCTGTTTCTTTCAGCTCTAATTTAAACGTTAACATTCATGTCCATTTCAGTTGTTTATGTTTTCACAAGTAGAAGCAGAACCGTGACTACGTTAAAATAAAAGATTCAAGTACCTTCAACAGGTCCTAATTTAACAGTTTATCTAGGTTACTACTCCAAAATTCTGCCACTTAATTGCATCTCTGGTCTTTACCAGATGCTGTAATAACATTTTATATGAAACAGGAAGGTGGTGCATGTATTCTTGGAGGACTGTTTACTGGAAGTGCAGAAGCCTATCTCTGTTGCCTTTAAATTGATTTTTTTGGTTCAAAGACAAAATTAATAGAGATGCTTCACGTTAACTTTAAAAAAAACAAAACAACAAAACTTTTATTAAATGGTAACTTTGTCTTGTTGTCCTGAGGATGGATGATTTCTGCTTTCAGAGAGATTAATATATTCTGAGCCATTAATTTTAATGCAATCTTAACCTCAAATCCAGGTTTATTTGTTTCTGCAGCCATTAATCTCTATATACCTTTAACTCTTGAGCAGACTAAAGATGAATTTTTTTTTTTTATTTGTGGTTCAGGAGAACATACAAGCAGTATAGTAGTTATTTCACCTGAATTCACTGTCCAGTGTAGGGTACTAGTCCTCACAGTGCAGATAGGTATAGGTATCTGTTTAAAATTACAGTTCCACCTATTATTTTACGGCCAGACCTAGTTTTGCATTGGAACGACCTACATATTAGCATGTCAGCATCTAAAATCTAGGTGCTGCATCACAGGAGAGTGATGCGCTTTGGCCATATTTAGGCACCTTATGCAGTCAGTGGAAACACTTGGATACTCCCAAAATGTGATCTAGTTTGACTGAGGTTATGTGCTTGTATACAGAGTACAGAAAGAGGTATACGTGTTCTGGAGCATATTTGCCTGACTCAGGCTGCACATTAAGTGCCTTTGGTCACTTCAGAAGTTCTGCTTCTAAAGTAGGAACGTGTGTGACGGTGAAGGCTGCTACCTTTGCCTTAACAGTAAAGGTTAGAGCGTGTGCCTAGGATTTGGGACATGTATGATCTAGGCAGTCCAACTTGAGGATTTAAATCCACATCTACTTGCTATTTTTTAAATCTGACTACAATGCTGTCTGTGAGTTGGTCATCCTTGGAACACACTGAACTGCTGAGGTTCCTAGCAGACCAGTTCATAAACTGTTTAACTGTATCACAAAATGCTGGTCCCATTTTGTTTTCTCTCATTTGTAATCAACTCATTTTCTGTATAATCAGTTAAGTGCATAAACAGTTCAAGTGTACAGGAACTGTGGGCACCACTGTCTAACTTGTGGCATACTTTAAGTCTATAACTGGTGAAACTGGAACAAATAAAGAGCTTTAATTAGGTGCATATAGCTTAGTGCATGTTATTGTTGTAGTTAATGAGCCCTGTCTACCCTGAGTTTGGCTAAGTGTATGTTCTAGGCAAGTGCATTGGTTGCAGTGCCAAGATTATGCATTTAAAATTAATTATAATCCTCATTGCCATCTAGATAACTTGAAATACTTTGTTTTACTTCCCTCCCTCTCTTTGATGCACAGTAATTTTATTTCTACATCAAATCGGTCAGTTAGATTAAGAGATCCTTTTGTTGTTGTCATAGATGTGGGGGCCTTGTCACTTACTATCACAAATCCATTATTTTTACATCCATGAACTATAGAGGTAGCTGGAGTCCAGGCAAGAAGAGGGTCCTTGCTGCTCAGGATAGCAGTGCATATGAAAACACTTAATTGTCTTACACTTAAAAAGCTTACACTTTCACTATGTGAAAGATTTACAGGACGTGGACTTTTAACAGTCAGCAGGTGCAAAAAAGGTTCAGAGGGCTTTTTTTGTTTTTGTTTGTTTTCAATTAATGTCACCTATTGGATGTTTAAGTTATGCGTTTCCTCTTCCAGCATATAGTAGCAAAATGGGTACAATCTTGCTATAGTTTTGTTTCTGTACAGCGTTTGCTTTGTTCACTGCCAGTTAATTATGCTTGTAGGTCTTTGTAATTTCTAACACTTTGTATTAGTGAAAGACTATTGGGTAGAATTCTTTTTTCACTATATGAAAGACAATAGAATATGAGGTCTCTGTTCCTTTTTATATGACTACTTGCCCAAGTGTAGTAAGCAAACTACTGTACTTGTACTTCCTTTGAAATGAAGAACTGGTGCGTTAAACAACTTTGACTAATCTGTGAAGACTTTCATATATGCAGTAGAAATGCTTGGAAGTTGCTGCTGCATGAGCCTAAACAGAATTTTTGATGAACTTTAGTGACAGAATTCAAGTAAGCAGATACAACAGTACTATTGCCATTAACCTGTTAGTGACAAGTAGGAACTATTAAACTCTTAAATCTTTTGGCGAGTTTAGATTTGCTAAACCATATCTCAGTTATTGGTCTTTTTCTCTCCCTGCATTGTGACATTGGCGTATGAATATAGAGAATTAATTTAATTTTGGAAGCTTTAAGTGTCTTCATATGCCTGCTTCATGTTGGTAACATGGATTTAAATGGATAATTATCCTTCCAGGTCAATTCTTTTTGAATTGAAGTAATATTTAATACCATTTTCTCCATTACATTGGCACTAAGTAAAGTAGACTTTAAATTGGTCTTTCTTGCTGTAAATGTTCATTCTTGCTCAGTAGGGCATAAATGCTGATGTCTGTCACAAATGCAAAAAGCTTCTGCAGAAATTTTTCATTTTTATAAAAGCCAATGAGAATGAGTTTTACATTTTTAATATGTTGCGGTATTAAATCTATTTATTTTCATTTGAAACTGTCAGCTGACAGACTGCAACTAGTCTGCTGAACTTGGATCATACATTTAATTATGTTGCCTCCATTTACATTAATGTTTTATTTTACTTACTTAAAGGCGGTTTCACTGAATGAAAGTGGGGGCACAGAAAGGTGATATTTGAAAATATAAGCTTTTATAGTATCTTTTTAGACATGGCATAGATCTGGATCATTCCTAAGAATCAGCTTTTAACATTTTTCAAACTGACCTTCTTGCATCTATAGTTTTGGGGTGGTGCTGTTATCCTAGTGGACTGAAGATTAAGGCAAAATTGAGTCAGTGAGAAGTAGGCAAAAGAATTGCTTTGTTGGGCTACCCAGTACTTGTAAAACTGTAGCATACCAAAGGTGTTGGTTCCAAGGTTTGCCTTGATAGTGACAGTACCAGAAGCCTTCCAGGGATCGCACAGTATTTATTTTTTCTATTTATACAGGAGCCAAAGCTGAAAGCAATTGGGTAGCTGCTGTGTGAGAGAATTTTAAGTAAACAATTTAGGACATAAGTGACTTAGGCACTTAACATTTCAGGGTATATGAGATTATATAATTTCAGAATTAATTTGGATATGTATATATGGATTATCCCAATTTAGTCCAAGTAATCCCAACCTAGTCTATGTAATGAGCAGCTGTGTGGCAAAACTGTATTAAATGTATTGTCTTCTCACTGTTGCTGTTCTCACCTGTGTATTGCTTAGATTTCTTGGGGGCAACATACCAGGTCCTTAACCTAAATAAGATAAGCTGTTCTGGTTCCTACCTCTAAAGATAGGCAAAACAGTCTGACCCCCTGAGTTCCCCTGGGAAATTGTGGGAAGGTATTCTCTAGTTATCAGCACTCTGTAGCAAGAATGCAGGCTGCAATCACCAAAATGGGTGGCTTATTTAGCTGAATGAAAGAGGTACCCCCATCTCTAACTTGTCTTCCACAGCCAGGCTAGCTAGACTGATTTAAAAACATTACCAGATCAAGTGAGGACTTGTGTAGATAGGAGTGGAGCTAAAGGGAAAACCCAAGTTAGAGAAGATGTTCCATTACAGAGTTTAACAAACCAAAGGTGCTTTTGATAATATAGACCTCTGTTGCATAAGTAGTTGCTAGGAATACTGTACGTTCTAATTTTATTTGTCTTTTGGGAGAGAGCTGTATGGGGGAGCCTTGCTGGAGATGAGAACTAACAGTCTTTTGCCATCCTTCTCATGGTAATGATTTTATTTAACATTTGAAAAGAATTCTGCCACAGGCTATTGATTGAATAAAATGATATGATTCCTTAGTCTAGTGTTTTATTTTTTGGTGGTGGATACTTTATATGAGACCTGCATCCACAAGCAGAAGGCTGGATTCAGATATAGTTAAAGTCAATTTCAGTACTGATACTCAACTCTTTGCTTTTGCTTTTGCTCTTGCTCTTACTCACTTACCTTCCTTTCCCATTCTCCCTACCCCTGGAGTGTTACAAGAATAAACAGTTATTCTTAAGTTCTTTTCCTTGAGCAATTATATACACTATAGGACCTGCAAGTGCAGAGTTATGACACATGCCATGGCTTCCCCCCCCCCCCCCCCCCCCCCCGACAAGGGTCCCGATTAATCTGCTTTGATATTTTTTTTGGTCTCAAAATAAGCCAGATTCTTCAGAAACTAAGCTTTTATTTTAATGTATGTAAATTTTTAGTACTTGCAATTGTGAAGAAAATTTTCCTATTTGAGCAGTGTAACCAATTCACTGTTAACTTCCTGAGACCTCATAAAACCTAAACCAATTATACATGTTGGCTTTTAAGCAACAGAAGGTAATGCTTGTAGGTTTTTTTCAGGTTTTCTGGAACTATGAGGCTGATTTAGGGGAGAACAGTTTACTTTGGAAAAACTTTATTGAGGCTAGGAATAGACATTACCTCTGTCCCTGGATAAGATATGCTTGCATTTGTCCTGGGGGGTGGGAAAAGTATCCCCGGACTGGAATGTACACATATTGCCCTTCTAATTTGGGTATAGTGAGTGACTGAATGCAGTGCTGCTTTTCTGCCATTGGTTCAATGATGCAATCCTAGGATAAGTGTACAGATGTACTTTGAAATATCCTGGGATAAACTGTTACTACATCTTATCTGGGCGACTTTTAGGATTTTTCTTGGGACAGTGAACATGGGCGGCTGTATGACTGCACTTTGTCCCTGGGGCAAAATGGCTTATCCTGAGATAAGTGCGATGCCTCTTTGCAGCCTGATATCTGGAGCTTTTTGAAAAGTCACATGTTCAATTACTTGGGTTGCAGACTTTAGCCTTTTCTTCTTTTCTAGTCTAGAAATCACTAGCACTAGAATTTGGGCAATACTATGTTTGCATCACCTAGAAAGTAATTGGTATAGTTACTCTAATGTCTGTGCTAGGCTTTATGGACTTTCTAAAGTTATGGGTATCAATTGTTAAATTTGCAGGGGCGGAAAAGACCTTGATTATTAGGACTAATGGATTTTATCCAGATTTTAGTTTCTGGGTCAGGTTATCATAGAGGAAAAATATTGCAGTATTTTTTTTTTTAAATAAAAAATGGAAATAGTCTGACTATCTTGTTTATATTCCTGCATAATGGAAAAATATTCTCTTCCTAGTGAAATTCTCAATGTAAAATGTGAACCAGATTTATATTTAATTTTAGTGAAATTAGGAAGAGATCAGTCAGAATACCAGTTATAATGGAAAGTAAGTTTCAGCCTTTGCTCTGAAATTCTGAAACCTAAATGGAACTTGTTAGACAAAAGCAGAAGGCTAAATGGGGAACTTTATTTATAGTAATACAAGGTAGCCAGTGATGCCTCTAGTTAAGACTGCTGAACACTTTCTGTTAAGATCCGTTTGTTCAGTTCCTTACAACCCTGCCAAAGTGTTTGGACTGAAATTTATATTGGGTGTCTGCCTTGGGCTAAGTCTTTTTGGGAATGCTTACTCAATAGCCAGGCCACATCTAAGAACAAAGTTGCAAGGGCTTAAAAATGTCCTGTAGCAGTTTTGCCAAGAAGCTCAAGCATCTTGATGTGTTTAGAGCAGTGACTTGATAGATAAAGCAAGGACATTTCCTAGGATCGTTTGTAAAAACCCACCCGTGTTTAGAAGAATTTGTCACTATTTGAACGTGCTCAGAAAATGTTTATTAGAGGCTGGCAATAACATTCTAATATTTCTGTACTGACCATGCTCTGCTTTGAGAGCCCCATGTAAGACACAATTCAGCGTCTGAGCTGAACTTTCCTTGTAGCTGCTCCTTGTATATGATATTGGATTCCAGAACTGAAATCTGGAATATTTTCCTGTTTCCATTGCAGATGCCCAGGCAGAGTGGAAGATGGATTGGGGGGTGGGGATAGGCAGGCTCAGGGAGTGGATGAGAACAAGAGCAAAAGAATGAGAAATACTGAAGGGGACAGTAACAAAGGAGGGTGAAGAGTGTACAGGGACAGAATGATTTGAAGCTAAAAAAGTCTGCTTTCTCCAGAAACTAGAACAGAACTCGAATTAAGTCGAAACATTTATCTGCTGTCAACACAACTTCAAAACCCAATGGTAAGATGTGTTGTCCCCTTCCCTTGCCTGGTTCTCTTGAAAGGTAAGACTGTTAAAAGACATCAGTTACTCCCTTAGGTGAAGTGGGAGAAATTGACACTGGATTCATAACTTCCAGGGCTGCTGCTAATGTGTATAAGAGTCATGATGGTTTGTTTGCTAAAATAGTTTCCTTTAACACACGTGCGCGCATGTGTGCAGACACCCCTCTTTAGGAATTTGCAGAACTAACTAAAAACACTGAGGTTGTGAAGTCAAGCACTCAAGTTGTAAAATGCCCGAATTAAGGCTGCCTGTGTGACCTTAATTTGGTCCCTTGTGCATATACATCATAAGCCAGTCTTTAATACGATGGTCGCATACTGTAATTTTTACAGAAACCTGGCCTTTTTCATTGCATGTCATAGTTATTGCTCAGGGAGCAACAGTTTTCTGAAGTGAATGTGACCTTTCATTCTTTGGGGAGTTAGAAAGAGTATAGTCAATGAGATGGGACTACATGATGAGTGAATGTGGTTTTGTAAATAAGGTAGATACTGTGACGGATATAGTAACGGATAATTCAGTTCTTCAATACTCGATTATCTGCCACCAAGTTCTCTGTAATGCCTGTCAAGTCATTAAGTTGTCATGTTCACAAGTGCCCACTGTGTGTGGACCTAATCTCTTTTTTAGATGCCTGGCTTAAATCACTTACTTTCTGACTTGGAGAAGTGCTGGGCACTCATAACTGCAAGTGAAATCAAATGAAGCTGTATTTTGGATGTGTAAAGAGCTGTATAGAATGCCAGGTTTTCTGGAAAACTGTCCTAGGCAACTTCAGTTGGTAACCTGAAGGTAATGGGCACTTGGTATCTCATTTTCCCGTTGCATCTTGAGACTGATACCACCTTGGGGGTGGTGTGAAGATAAATCTGGCAATGACTGTGAAGTATTTAGATGCTGTAGTTATGAGTACCATAAAAAGGAAAATCAATAGTTCTTTATTTAGTGAAGGGGTTGGGTAATGCCTAATAAATAAAGCCTGGAGTTGCACACTGCATATAAACAGAAATATTAAATAGCTGCTAATTAACGAACCCCTCTTTTACTTTACACTGAAAGTAGCATGCGTCTTGGAGGTAGGAAGAGTATTATGGATCAAAAAAGGCGACTAAAGAATTAAAGAATGAACCATGCATGCACATAAGGGACCCAAGCAAAGGTTCATGTGCAACTTCAATTCTTACGTTTTCTAACTCTGGAATACCTGATCATACAATCTGAGCACTGTAATATTTTATATTTAATATGCAGCTATGGATGTTCTGAGTTAAGAAAAGTAAAAACTGTGGTTCATATGGAAAGCTAATTTGGGCAATCTCTAAGTTTTTAATGTGGTTTTAATTATATTGGTGGAAGAAAGATACTTCCCCCAGAAGAAAAACTAGGGAAATCAAATTATCATCATTTAAAAAAAAAAAAAAAAAAATCTCATGCAGCATCTGTGTTTTTCCCAGAGCCTTGTTAGCACAAACAAATTAGCTGAAAGATAACTTGTGTTCTAAAGTTGACAATTAAAGCCAGGTTTGAATAAGATAACAACCCCATATCTTGTATTCAGTGAATCATTGAATTCATTAAAGTTCTGTGTGAGATCAGTGACCTCCAAAGCTGTATCTAGGAGACGCTTATGGTTAAGGCTCTGGATAGCAGATTCTCATGCAAAGCACTTATTAGCTTTCACTAATTATTCAGGAGGAAAACTTTTTGGAGAGCTTCTTGATATAGTAGCAATGTCAGCAGAGAAAACAAAGCATTCTCTACCATCTGCAAAATAGAAAAGGGCCTTTAAGCCTTATAATAAAAACAGACATCACTTTCAGTCGAATTCAAGCTTAATATGAATCCAGTATTTGGTGGGTCAGGGAGGAGAGGAGGAGTGCAAACTGGAAAAATACAAAATTCAGTACATCCAGAAGTAACACGTGAATTATTCTAAGTACTCAAAGTTGGCATATTTGTAGTTAATGGGTTGTTCTGGTTATTAAAGAAATAGTATAATGGAAAGTTGTGTATATAACTGTTAAACAATTTTTCTTTCAGCCTCAAAAGGTGGTAGATGTAGTGTGCTTTCATTTATATACATTTCAGATTAATTTTAGAGGAAGCCACTTGTTAAAATAAGATGGGACTAGACTAAACAATTTAAGAATTTATAAGTAAAAGCTGTTTTTAAATTATTAAAATATAATTATAAAATATAACAATGTAATAAAATTGGATCTAAATAATCCAAATTGTGTACCTGCCCTTTTATTGCTGGGGATGGAAGAAGAAACCTTGTGAAGAGGTTTCACAAGGTTCTCTCTTAAGGTTCTTCTCAACCTTGAAAAAGACATCAGACAACCTCATCACAGAGGGAAAAAATGATGACTTGGGAAGGAGCACCTAATACGACAAGGCTGTCTGGATTATTTAGACAGAGGCCTACCTACAAAGGTTTAGTCGGATGGTTCTTTACAGCACCTCATGCCAAGGTCAAATAGTCTCTCTTGGTCTCAGTCATACCTTCCTGTGCGCCTTTGACATTTCTGACTTGGAAAGTAATGAGATTCTAAGCAGCTCTTCAGCTATCTCTTCTCTAATCTACAAACAGACTGCTTAAATTCTTGGAGGCAGTGTTGTTAATGGGGATTTCTGAGTAGCTGAGATCTATAGGGATATGTTGTGTAGTCAGATTGGCACCTCTTGTGAGTTTGACCCCTGCTATTCTTTAGAAGAGTGGAGGCCATCCTTTCTTTCAGGTATGCTACGATGTATCCTTGCACCCTCCTTAACTGACACTCTGATTCCCTTCCCCCTGCCTGATCTGCTGCTCTGTTTTCTGCTCCCTAGACTGTGCTCCTTGCCCAGTGTCCCTGCTCTGTCTGCTTCTGTGCTGCCTGTTCCCTCCCCAATGTGCTCTTGCCATGTGTACAAGCTACCCATGCCACTTATGATACAGGTGCTGTAGTCTGGCCATCTCTGCCCTAAAATATCCAGTAAAATAGTTTTTTCTCTTGTCACTGCCAAACTTCCTGAAGTCACAGAGCCCTTTTATATCACTTCTGCAGTGGAATATCTACTCATTTTCTAAAGATTGATGTGGAGCCAGGAGGCTTGCTGCCTCCTGGCCTGCTCTGCCATTACCCCCAATCTCTTTAAAGAACCCTTGATGACCTGTCAGAACCCCGGGGTTCTGTGAAAGAGTTTGAAAAACACGGGTCTAATAGAAACACTAGCAGCAGGTACTGTAGAAACTAAATTCTGCAGGGGATGACTCGTACGTTTTCAAATATCAAGGCTTATTACAACATGAGAAGCAACGTTCTGTTTAATATTAAAGTAAAATAGGGCTTGAAAAGTTAACACCACTGCCTACTAATCTGAAGACTAAATCTTCTTGCTTAAATTAAGTCCATGTGTGCCTCTACAGTTTAAAGGAATAAAACATTTATAAACTGCAATTATATTGCTATCAACCTTAACATTTTTAAGTGTACTGTTACTTATATTTAATCTACTTTCTTTTTCCTGGCTTCAGTCCACTTAGCTCTCTTGTCTTAATAGATGTATCATTTTAGCGTGCTCATCTTTTTTTTTCTTTCTCTTTTTATCCCTGTTTTCTGTTCTGTTCTCTTCCATCTACCCACTATATTCTTTCCTTTTCCCTCTTTGTTCCTTCACCTTTTGGTTTTGAGTTGATATAATTGTGTGTGTTTACATGTTGGAATAAGTCATACAGATATGAACACCTTCATACTGGTGTAATTGTGTGCACATTAGGGAGATTGTACCATTTTAATTACTGCAGTATAATTATAGCAGTAAAACTTGTGTAAACAAGGCCTAGCCCTTTGGCTAGTCTGTACAGGATGCTTAGTTTTCAGTAAGCTAGGATATGAATTTACAGTGTACTATCTACTCTTCCCTCTACACAAAGTTACTAGTGTAGAGTAAAGTAAGCTTCCATGTACTAAGTACCTGTGCAAGGAGGCTGTGTACCATAATTTTGTATCTTGGCTTACTGTGCATAGAGCTAAATATAGACAGTCAAAAAATCTGAGGCTGAATTGATTCAGTCTGCAGGTTAGTCTAAACTGAACAGATTGAACTGATAAACAAATGAACACACATTCACTTTTGATTCAGGAAATGGAGCCACATGACTGCAGTGGCTCAAGCCAGAAACAGGGGGTGCTAGAGCACACTTGCCAGCCACTGCCAAAGGGGAGGGAGGATGGAAGCCCTCCAAGATTCCTCCCCCCCTCCCCCCTTCCCTGCTGGAGTGGAGGGGAGTGGGGCCAGGCCCCAGCCCATGCTCTGCCTAGGCAGAGGGGGAAGGTAGTGGCATTGAGTTCATAAAAGCTTGAACAAGAATAGTTCTTTCTCTGAAGAACTATAAGTACAGCGTGAGCTGTGTGCTTGCTTATTCTTCCTGCTGCTCTTGAGGTCTTTGGGATTTTTCAGTCCAAAATCAGAGCAGTAGGACTCTGTGGAGTTGCTTGTTACTTCTTCTTCCTGCTTCCAGGTGCCTCTGGGATTTGTAGTCCACAGTCACAGCCAGCACCTAGTAAGCCAGCAGGTCAGGGCCACTCTATAGTTGGGAGTAGGTAAGTTTAACTTCACTCTCTGGTCCCAGACCCCAGCTGGGGCTTGCCTGACGGGGGGGCCAGTGAGCTGGCTAGTGAGCCAACCCTCACTGCGCCAGCTAGGGAGCCGAGGGATGGAGCCGGCCCTGCTCTCTGGAGCAGACAGCACAGCCCAGCCCAGTGCTGCAAAGCATGCTGGAGGACTGTGATTTATCTTGATTGAACTAGGAAGGGGTTTGGGACAGAAATGTAATACATTGGTTTGACTAAATTGGTTAAGTCTGATACTACATTCAAACAGGTTTATCTTAAACCAGTTTCAGTCATTTTGAAACTGATTTATGTGTACTGAGTTTCTGTTCTGTTACAGGTTTAAACCAGTTTCTGATCACTTAAATCAGTTTGTGTAACTTCTGTCTCTAGCCCTAGTGACTATATCCAAGAAAGGATCTAGTAACCTAGGGGTTAGGTCAGGGGTTGTTATCCGGGGGTATGCGTTCCCCCAGGGATAGCTAGAAACATCTTTGGGGGTACATGCAGGCAGGAATGGAGCATGCCCTGGGGTGCGGTAGTGATTGAACCCTACAGACTTGGGCTCCTTCATTCACGCAATCTTCACAGGCCCACGTGCTTTGCATTCCTTCCTGCATAGTGACACAGCTTAAACAGAAGGGGTGGAAAGTGTCCTCATACCAGCCTACTGTGGGGCTGCTGTGAGCCTCACAACCTTGGTGTTATTAGCACTGCTCTAACCCACTGTGCTACAGTGCATTGACTTTTTGTAGTTAAAGCAGCTGACAAATAGAATGAATGTGGAATTTTTATACTTCTTCATGACTAAAAAGACTATATGTAATTTTATGAAAAGGATACCTCCTGTAAAAGTGCTTGGAATGCTGGACAACAAGCAAAGAATGTTTCTTTAACTAAAACCTGGCCTGCAGTGCTGTCTGCACATTATGGACTAATTTGTGTGCCACATGCAGTATGTGCTGCCCTTGGCCTTGGACTCGCACTCTGCACATGGTGTACAAAGCCAATCTTGCTCAGGTTGCATGTGGCATGAGAACTGGAGTCAGCATGCACTGGGCTGGTCAGGGACATGTAGTGCCTGTGCTGGACCAGCCCTGGACACTGGATCTGTGGCTGATCTGGACTGAGTCCACAGACCAGCCACATGTGCTGGATACAGCATGCAGGGCCACTCTGGCATGGGTGCCACCTGCTGCATGCAGGGCCACTCTGGCATGAGTGCCACCTGCTGCATATGTTGTCAAGTCCTGGCCCTGCACACTGGATCCAGGGCTGGTCTGGAGCAGGCCCGTAGACCAACCCCACATGCCAGATACAGTACACAGGACCATGGACCAGTCTTTAGCTTGAGGGGCTGGGGCTGGTGTGTGCCACATGCAGGGTGTTGGGCTGTGGCTAAGGAGCTGCAAGCAGCACATGGGGCTAATCTGGGGCACACATCGCATGTGATACCTGCACCAGACTGACCTGTGGGGCTGGTCTTTGGGCCTGATGCAGACTGGCCCTGCGCCCTTCTTTTCTGCCTATGCATTTACCATCCTTAACATAGGGAGTTTTGGCCTGAACAGAGAATCCCTAAACACAGGTTGGTATGTGAATGCAAAAGCGTTCAATGGAGGTTCCTGGAGGTGGGGTCTCCAATGCAACAAGGGTCAGTCCCATTCACGTCAAAGCAATAAGGGTAGTTTGAATTCTAGGTGTTATTTGATAACCAGCCAATTTAAAGAATGCATAACAGGTTGACTATGATACTGATTGTTCATGCATTTGAGCTGTTGTGTTACTGCATTCTGAACAAGCTGCAAGGAGATCAGCTTCCCTGATAATCTAGGTAAGGGAATTACAATAACTGAACCTTGAGCTTACAAGAACATGCATTGCTGCTGTTGGGCTGTCTTAAGATAATGGTATAACTTACACGAATGCTGTAGCTGAAAGTCATATTTCAGACCCATGTCTGGGACATCCATTTCTGTGGATGGGGAATGATGATAATTTAAAAAAAACCACCCCAATAAACTGACTTTCAGCATGCAAATAAATCACTTCAGCTTGAGAAGACACAGAAAGGAGTGTACCATCTTGTTAAAAATGATACCGAAATAATAGTGCTGCTTTCTTTTCAAGGTTGAGGAAGAGATAATTTTGAAAGTGGTTTGAAAATGTGGCTTTGAGCTATGTAATTTGTGCAGGCTATAGCTTTATTTATCTTGCAACATGCTGGTGACAGTATACATGCTCTTGTGACCTTGAGGCTCAATTATTGTAATTCCCTTCTCACTGGGTTATGGGAGAAGCTGACTTGCAGCTAAGAGAGGTGTTGATAATCGCTGGGAACCATGGCTCTACTGTCCTGGCACTTGCCTTAAGTAACTATGATGGACAGTCAGGGTGCATTGATTTTAAATTGAGACCATTTAAATCAGCCATGTAAATCATGATTTAAATTACCGAGTGGAAAGCTTCAATTTAAAGAATTTATTTTAATCAAATTTTCTACTTGTGCTTTGGCTATTTTTCTAAAGGAAGGTATATTTTCATTGGCTGACATAACCATAAAAACATGTAAGTTTCGGTTTTACAGCGAATTTGGCACATCTTTTTCCTATCTAGGAGGATGGGATTATAATAGATTTACTTAAGCAATTGCAACTTTACTAATAAAAAACCTAAACTATTAAAAATGGTGCTATATTAGGTAATGGTGAATATGCTGTTTATTACTAGATAATTAACTTCTTTCATGCTTTTGTGTTCAGCATCTGCATTGGGATGGTAGAAACCTAATGTGTAACTGCATAAACACTTACCTTTATTAAGCAGAATAAATGTGTTGAATACCTTGTCTGCCTATGTCCTTAGACCAACACGGCTACAACCTAAACCCTTGAATACATTTAAACTTTTGTTGCAAACTTTCGCATGTATAGCTAAACATTTGATTGAAGAAGGGATTAGTCTGGAAAAAACTTTCAAAAGTTTAAGCGCAAGTAACTAAAACATAAGTTCCAGTTCATCTGTCTATTGAAAATGAGACAGTTGTCTAAGTTACGTAGATCAGAGGTGCTTAACCTTATGGCTCTGCAGGCTAGATGAGTGACCCACTGTGAGCCAGATCAAGCTTAGTGTGCCAGGATTGGGCCTTGGGGCTCAGCAGTGCCCCCACTTGCTCTGTACACTGGGATTGGGCTCTGGGGACCCAGGACAGCACCTTTCCCCTGTATGCCAGGTTTGGATCCCAGTGGTCTGGTGCCACCCAGTCCTGCATGTGATATCTGGTGACTGCTCTAGTATGCAGGGTCTAGGGTTCCCCATGGATCCAGAGGTTTTGCAGCTGGGGAGCCCCATGGGCTGCATTCGGCCTGCAGGTGGGGTTGAGCACACCTCATGTAGACTGTCCCTTAAACTTTTACAGCTAGTAGATATCATTCCTTCCCTCACTGTGTTCACAGACTAGAAGGAGACATGTTTTTCATGTTTGTTCTGGGGTGTCTTTAAATTTCCAATGTATTTCTCACCTCTTGACTGAATTAGTCCAAAATAAGAAAATTATTCTTTCTGTGTCTGTGGAAGAAACCACATCTATCAAAATGTAGTTGAGGCCTTGTAATGACTATTGCCACTTTTTTGTAGCCAGTAACACATGATCCAACTTTTAAAATATTCAATACATAACTTGTTTGTTTAGATATCAAGATATAGAGAGAGGCAGAGAGGAAGACAACCTCATTGGAGAGGGAACAAATAATGACTAGGAAAGGTGGATTATTCAAACAGAGGCCTACCCAAAAAAGTTAGATTTTTTAAAAATTTTTTTTATAGCACTTCCTGCCAAGTAGCATTTCTTGGTCTTATTCATTCCTTTGAAATTTCAGACTTGGAAAATAATGAGATTCTAAACAGCTCTTCAGCTATCTCTTCTCTAATCTACAAACAGGCTGCTTAAGTTCTTGGAGGCAGTGTTTTTTAATGGGGATCCAAGTAGCTGAGATTCATTGAGGTATAGTTTTGAATCAAGCTGCTTGCAGATGTGGAAAACAACCCCCAAAACCAGCGCTTTACTTTAAACTCAACATCTTCCCTGCACACACTCGGAAGAGGCAGAACATGAGTTGCACCCAGCTTTCCCACTGCCTGTATAGATCAGATGCTTTAGTGGGGCTTTTTTGGCACTTTTATCTAATAGCTGATTGGATCAGCTTTAGCTAAAGCACCAAAAAGCCCTGTTGAAGCACCTGATCTCTACAGACGCTGTGGAGCCAGGTCAAAGTAACCCGGTACTGTTTCGGATAAAGTGCATTTTTGTTTGTTTGTTTTTTTTTTCATTCCTGCCCCCCCACACGCGCACACCCTATCTGTCAGCACAGTGAGTCTCAGTTTCTGTCCTAAATCTGATAGTCGGCTGGTAAAGATGACTAATCTCTCTTCCCTTAATTGGATGAATAACCCCTGTATGCAACTATATGTGTAAGCATCTGTCTACATAATTGGGTAACAAGACCATTAATAAATCCAGTAATTTATCAAAAAATTAAGGTTTATATTGACCCTGGTCAAGAAAATCTGAGAACTCCAGATATTGCCAGTATGTCTTTCTCTTTTAATTTCTGAGTTTTAACCAAAAGATTCCGGTTAAGGCTGAGTAGTAATTTTCAGGGGCTGATCTAAATGGGGATATTTAGGACAATTGAGGTAGATAAAACAAGTGTGAAGATAGTGCATGATTGCATTAAACCCAATGTGGATGTTCCAATTTAGGTTTGTGTGGCTTTATTTTTATTTTATTTTTGGAGGGGTTGTAGGTTTGGCTTTTTTTTGTGAATGAGGGTCTACTTGTCTTTTGAGATGTTGATATCCTTTTCTTTTGTAGTGAGGCACTGATAGACTCCACTAACAGAACCAGTGTGCCCACAAAAGATCTTATTCTTTAACAGGGGAAAAGTTTTTACTTGCATGGTAGCTGGAATATCTTGCAATATGTTCAAGTTTTTGTCCTCTGCTCCAGAAGCTAATTTAAAAAAAATGCCTAGTAACATTTGACCCACTTATATTGACTGTAGGCGCACACAACAATAAGAGAAAACTGGAGCTTTTTACATTGTGTTTTAGTTTAGGAATCACTGCTGGGTTAGATCAGCCAGCTACTGAGGCACAGTCTGGTTTGTCCTTTCTTTTTAGGTTTCATTTGCTCAACTGTAGAAGCATGTTCATTGGGGAAACTCATGAAGCAAGAACACCCTGGTGTCTTTTCCTAGAGAGGGCCTCTCATTGCTAACTGAGAATTTGTAATCAAACTTCATAAACTGTTAAGATTTTTACTACCAAGAAGCTTTCTTTGGCCTGAGGGGAACTGAAATGAGGAAGGGGAGGAGGCAGTTTTAAGAACCTGATCCTTCAAGAAGAAGGTGGAGACAGTTGAGAGCCTGCTATTTTGCTCAGGTTTATGCTAATTGCAATTGCCTTATTTGAGATGGAATATGAATTTCCCACAGGTCAGGATTGGTATAGATCAAGCGTGAGCCAAAATATGGCCTGTGGACTGGATCTGGGTTGCCAAGGGATTTTATTTTAGTTCCTGGTCAGTCACTCGGCCCCACCTGGCCCATGCTTGGTGTGCAGCCAGGGCTGTAGTGCATACAGGCCTCCCATGGGCACACAGCAGGCTTGGGTGGCACAGTGGTTTGACTCCTCTTCCCGGCAACCCTGGTGATGATGGCTCCTTCTGGCTGTTGCTGCTGCCTGTTGCCACCACTTACTGGACTGGACCCTGCTGCCTGGGCACCCCAGGCTGTCCACCATTCACTCACCACCAGGCGCATTGGAAGGAGTGGGCAGGTGGGGTCTCCATAAAGACTGTCCCAGGACCATCATGGGCAGGGCATGTTCAAATGGGCAGGTGGGAGAGGGGACAAGTGGGTGGGGCCAGGACCATGGGGTGGTGACAGCATGGAGCTGGGACAGAACTGGGAAATTCTCCTGGCCTGACCCAGGAGGGAGGTGGAGTGCATGCCCGTGTGCTGGCCCCTGTTGTCCCCTCCCCAGCACAGGCAGCCCTGGTATAGCATGGCTGCAGAGTGGCATAGCCTGGCAGCTTGGAAAACCTAATGTGGTCGTGATCAGTCAGGCCCTGCCTCTCCTGTTCCCAAACACCTCTCTGCCCACCCGTGGCCTCATTCCACCTGCCCGGCTAAGTGTGCCTTGCCTTTGGAGGTCAGCCCAAGATCCCCACGGAGACGCCACCTGCCCGCTCTATCCAGTGCCCCTGCACTGTCTAGTAATTTATCACTTAAGGTAGGGGTGGGCAATTATTTTGGGCAGAGGGCCATTTACTGAGTTTTGGCAAGCCATTGAGGGTTGCATGACAGGCAGTCAGGTGTAGATAAATATTAATTTTGTAAATTTCTTACGGGCCCTGTGGACTGGATAGAATGGCCTGGCGGGTGGCATTTGGCCCATGGGCTGCATTTTGCCACCCCTGACTTAAGGAGTATTGGTGGCCAGGGGAGTGAGGGGGAAGGGAGTGCTGGCCTGGCTTGCAACAGCTTGCCAAAACTCTCTGCCTTCCTCCTTCAGACTAATTTGGCTAACTATGTCTCTGCTCATGGGTAACTTGCCTAATCAGTGCTGTGCCATTGTGAGGGTCTTGGAAAAAGATGGTACTTGTGTGCCATTTGGGGGGGGGTGGGGAGAAGAGGGAGTCATCCTTTAGTTTTCTAGGATTATAATATTTGGTGTAAGTAATGGCTTTGTGCTTGCTTATCCAGTGTTTCAGTTAATTTTTTTATGGCATGTAATATGCCAGATTTATAACAGATAACAGCAAAAATTAGCATTCATAAAAATGATTCTGAAAGAGTGACTGTGGTGGTAGGCAAGGAAGAGAACGGCAAAAAACAATTTTACCTAATTTAGGTCAACCTTTTATTAATGCAACAACGTGATACTGTAGTGATACCACTCCGTTAAGGCGATCTAGGTCAGTTGGGGTCAGTCTTTTTTGGCAGGTGTGCAACAAGGTAAACCCTGGACCGCCCTCCCAGTACCATTCCAAATCTCCTTCGCCTGCCCCATCTATTACTCTGCTTTCAGCTCTCTGCACGCCAGGCTGTCCACAAGCTTATTCGTTGCTGTGTTCCCTGCTCTTCTGATCTGCTGTATGCCACACACACAAGCTCCTGGTGTCAGAGGCTGGCCACCCCTTGGTCTGATTATCTTACCTGTGCATTTCAATATCTTATATGTTTGGATTCCTTTTTAAGTTTATCTTTTGGCTCAATTTTTTGGGGTTTATCATGCATATTTAGGGTATAACTTGGACATGCATGGGGTAATTTACATTAAGTTAAAGATGCATGCTTAAGTTTAGCCCCAGTCTAAACTTTAATCTTAAGTGCACATAGTAACCAAACTTTTGTACTGTTTGTTAAAGACACAGTGATGGTTAGGATTGTGCACACGTACTTTGACAGATAAAGGTTTGGGATGAGATGTTGAAGTAGCTGTAATTCCCTTCGGTCCCTTTTAATAACTTCAGGAAAAGTCCATTATAATGATAAAGTAAACTGACTTTCCCCCAAGACTCTTCCCCTGAGAAGAGCAACATGCACCCTTGTAAATCTAGTACTTCTTCTGCAAACAGGTTGAGCTCAGAGAAGCAAACCAGTATGCAGAGTAATATAATTATGCTCCTGTTTGAGCAGAGAAAGATAGGTAGTTGTGTTAGTCTGAAGTCAGGCAGAAGAGACTATGAAATAATGGTTTGTATTTGTATTGTATGCAAATTGATTTCCCTGTCTGATAGTCTGCTCTGTGCATGTCCTTTCATAGCATATGATGAAGTAAGTTATTGCTCAGGAAAGCATATACACTTCTGATTCAGTTAGTTTATAAGGTGCATCTCTGCCCTGCCCCCTGTTTTCTGTGAGATTTTTTTGATGTCATGATAACCATGTTAAACCGTAGTCATCTGTATTTACATGTACACACCTTAAAGTTCTGGAGCACAACTTTCTATGCTTATAATGCAATCCCAAAACCATAGCTACTCAAATCAATAGCGCCAGACCTGGACTCCACTCTTACCTGCTACAAAACCAATCCTGTGCTAAGCATAGCAGAATCCCTGTGATCATCACCTATTTTTTTTTCCTTTGTTTTATAAGTTACTCTGTTCCCCTGCTGTAAGCTGCCCTGAGCCTCTGTTGGGAAGCACATATATCTATATAGATATAGATATATCAATCAAATTCATAATTTAACAAATAGAGCAGTTTGGACACACAATTAATGCCCCCCCCCCCCCCCACACACACAACCCCCCCCCCCCCCCCCCCACCCAGGAGATTACAACTATCTCAAGGTATCTTTGCGGGACAAGGCAGTTCTGGTTTCCAGGTAGCCCTGCAACCTCAAATATTGTCTCTCCAGTAACAGACTATCTAAATCTAGCTGTTGCCAAGCCACCAGGTCTTGCCACAGATTCAGATGCCAGCTGTGCCCAGTTCATGTCAACAGTGGAACAAAACATGGTTTATAACATCTGAGGTTCATTCAGCTGTTCCTATACCAGTGTCATATGCCATCACCTGCTTACAGTGACTTTCTTCTGTCTGTATTGGATAGATGGATTAAAAAAGTAAATTGACAACAAAGTCCCAACCCATACCCTGCTCCACATCTACCTAGACCCCCCTCCACAAACTCCACACCCTCCCCCTCCCCCCACACAATATGCAAGAAGAAAACTTCATTTGAGCTATTATGCAGTTATCTCTATATACACAACAGAAACGCACACAAATCAGGACAAATGTTTTTGAAATAAAATTAAAATATGTTATTGTAAATGTTTGACTTTTAGTATATAATTTGGTTTTCTGTCCAGTTCCAAGATGGCAAACCCCATTCTCAAAAGGAGAACTTCTGGGGGCAAGGGGAGGGACTTCTGTTGGCAGAGGTCATGAGTTAGGGGTGGGATTTATGGTCCCAAGATGGTGATCAGGACTACTCTTGCGGTCCTTAACAGCTCACCAAAATGTGCTAAGTGGCCCTCCAGCCGATTATAAATGCCCACCCTGGTCATATAGGATCCTTATTACTAGTCCTGCAAGTTAATCTTGCAGCAGTGGGAATTGATGTGATTATTTTTGATAGGGTCCAGGCACATGAAACATGGTTCCTTCCCTAAGATCTTAATACTTAGAAGAAGCAAGGTTATTTACAGGTAAGTGCAACTGTCTAAATCAGTGATTTTCAACCAGGGTGCTGTGGCACCCTTGGTTTTCTTAAGGGTGTCATAGGGTACTGATCAGTATTAATATATTAGGTTTGGAAACACCTAGACATAATTGACAAAATAAACCCAGATATTTCAAATAGGAATTTAATTGTGTCAAAAACAGTTAAGACCTGTTGTGGTCTTCCTGTGTCTTTTGCAATTAAGAATTGCTCTATTTTTATTTATTTATTTATTTATTTTTTTGTAATAAAAAATGAATGAAAGCTAACAGCTGGCATTTTCCAAGGGGTGCCATGAGTCTAACAAGGTTGAGAATCACTGGTTTAGATTAATTTTTCTGGCATCCGTAAAGAGCCTATTTGAATTGTAGTTACAGGTAAGAAACATTTTTTTTGGTGACGGATATACATAAATAGAAATACTAATGGGCTCAAATACATTTTTACTTTTAGTTGTCTGTGTGCTTCATTTGCTTGTCATATGATGACCTAGTTCATTGCTCTTTGACAATTTTTTTTAAAGAAATGAGACGACAAAGTGCAATCAACACAAACCTGATTATTTCTGTTATCCTCGATTACTCATACATAATACAGTGTTTGGAATTGCACTGGATGTGGTAGGACAAAGGTTTGACTAAATACCCTCCCTCCTTTCCTCCTCACAAATAAAATAACCTTCTTTTTGGTTAACTCTTATTAGTACGATGCAAAAATGTACTTTTTATTTTCCTTTGAAACCTTTGTTTCATGTTATTTTGTTAGTCAGCTCTAGCTTCTGTCTAAGGTTCAAAGGATGCAGAATATTGCAATTCAAGAGGGGTTAAACTGTTTTAGGTTTACCTATACATTATTTTAACTTTTAATTGGCTTTCTTTTTCTCTTCGGAAGGAAATGTTTGTGTATGACAGGAATTTCTGAAATCTATTTCTCACTCTCCTCTCTGTAGTCTTTTTTTCCCCCTAATAAAGCGCTTTAATTTCTTCCTTGAAGGAGTGACAGATTGTGACTTCTATAGAATGTAGTTCCAGAGCCATTTGGTGGCTTGAGATAGTGACATCTTTAGCACTTCCATTGTTTTAATCTTCAAATATTGCTTACTTGGCATCCTTTTGACACTTGCAAAGAATAGACTTGAATTAATGACTAACCAGAAATCCATGGGACCTGCCAGACTGACTTCTTGCTTCCACCCCTACAAGGAGAAAAGTGCTCATATTTGCATTCTTTTCTAGGAAGAAGAGTGGGAGGGGTTATTCTTTGCTTATCTTGCAGTAGTTGCAGACCAGGTCTGGTAATAAAGATACTTAAATGCTCATCTGGCATGTATAACCTAAGTACACACATAGGGAGAGGGTGTGTGTGTGGGGGGGATCTTATCATAGGAAAAATACAACGTTTTGCATATACATTTAATAAATATTTTACAGAAGAGATCTATGGAAATCTTTTGTTGTTTGTGGTAATTTGAAACTTGATGCCCTATATTTTAAAAAGATATATTCCATTGTTTAATGTGTGTATCAGTTGCAAACACAGGCTTTCA
The DNA here is from genome assembly GCF_000455745.1 of Alligator sinensis. Lineage (NCBI taxonomy): Eukaryota > Metazoa > Chordata > Crocodylia > Alligatoridae > Alligator > Alligator sinensis. The sequence goes on along the minus strand of NW_005841931.1, from coordinate 3,112,323 downwards.
AAGCTGACATTTTCCCTTCCTTTTGTTTAGCAACATTTTTGAAGAGCCCAAATTAGTCTACACATACCTTTTTTAAAAAAAAAAAAAGTTTACAATAAACTTTTAAAAGAAATATTGTGAGTATTTTGTTTCCATTGCATAAGCACTTTGGTTTTTGGTAATTTTTGTAAGAATATGAAAAACTTTTAAATAAACCCTGTACTTATTTTAGTGATGTTTTAATTTTGAAAGGGTTTTGTTACAGGGATTAAGGATATATTTGTAATCAGTAGCTAGCGCTCTTCATTGTGGAAACATCTACTAGAGACTTCATTTAATTGCATCTTATCTTCTGTTCTGTGCCATGTTTCAGTGGGGAAAAAAGTTGTCCTAACTATCTATAAAACTATTTGTTTGTTTGTTTATTGTCAAAGAATCAGTTAAACTGAGTAGAAGTGTCCAAAAAAAAAAAAAGGGCTGATCACTGCTCTTTGATGCCTTGCTGACTAGAGAATCTCTTTATAAAGGAATCTGCTGCATTCTTTTTAACTGTTTCTAGTCATTCAGGTTGCAAGGGGAAAAACCTTGGAAACATGAACAGCCGGAATAAACCCAATGTATTGGTGTCTGAGTTTGCAGATCTCCTCAGACAGAAGTCTGAGTTCTTTGAGTGATTACATGGATATATATAATTTATTTTTTTTCCCACTTGTGTCCTATACTTGTAAAATCTAACTTACGATTAGTTGAGTCTGTCTGTACCCAGGAAACCTTTGCTGTTTCCCTGACCAAAGGCAAAAGGATGGAGGGGTCCTAAATGACAGACTGGTTTCTTCTTTGCAGCCTGTGGCAGCAATATAGAAATGCTGCTGCTTTGCCTGCTTCTTTCTGTATTCTGCTAGCATTACTGTTAGTTTGTTAGCATTCTCAATTAATCTTCATTCTGTCCATTGGCTCAGGAGAAAACAAACCTCTTTCAGTCATTTAATTATAGGTTAGAACCCCAAGTCTCTATGCAGGGACTCCAGTAGTTAAGGCAGAAGCAAAACTCTTGCCATCCAAAACCTGCAACCTCCTTTTCTCCAGCTTGAACCATTGCTGATGCTTAAACATGGGGATTCCAGGATCGTCATTTATTTATTTAAACAGCATTTCATATGCCACTTCTCTGTACATCCTTAACCTAGAGAGCTCTGTTTAAATGTTCATCTTCAAGTGCTTTATGCAAGTATCCTTGGACACACAAAGGAAGGGTGTCACTAGACCGGAAACCTTCATTCTCTGCCTATGAATTCCCTTGCAAGTGATTTAACCCAGACTGCCTGTGATATACTGAACAGGCGGCTCCAGTCCTAATTACCTGCCTCCATTCTGTCCTTGATGACAGAGGAGGGTAGGAAGAGCTGCTTGCAAGATGAACAGACAGATGCAAGTTGTTTCCTGTGTTGCGTTTGGACTGCAGGCATAAGTTAGCAGTTGTCTCGCTTATCTTGGGCTCAATGTAAAAGGTTTTTCTGGCATCCAGGCACCAGTCATTAAGGTAAGAACAGCTTGCAAATTTTAGTAGGCATCACTCTCTATGTACTGAACATTTAGTACTGGTGCTATTAATACCTGTTCCTTCTGTACCCAGTATATTGGAACCATGTTCCTCAGGATCTTCTATATTAGTACTGAGTGAATCTAGCTGAGAGCCAGAGATTGAAGATAATGGTAGGCTGCACATTGATGTCCAGATTTCAGGTAGCTCTCTCAGGAAGAGACTTCATCTCTTGCTTATTTAGTTAACATGCATTTGTGACCAGATGGCTTTGCCTTTAAAAGTGGCATATACTTTTTCCTTATCTCTGTTCGTATGCAGTGAGTAGCCATCATAGGTGGCAGAAGGGGTGGGGGTGTGTGCCAATGGGGCTCAGCCCCCCCAAATGCCAGGGTAGCCCAGCTGCAGGCTGCTGGATCAGGGGGGAGGGGCATGCCAGGATCGCAGCTGGCCCAGCATGCTGGTAAGTTTCTTTTGACTGCTTGGGCTTGGGTGGGGAGGCAGGTCAAGACCCCCTGCAGTGCAGGAGAGAGTGGAGTAGGGGCAGGGGTGAATCATTCACCCCTGGCCCCACTCTGCTGCACTGTGGGGAGTGCCCCACAACCCGTCCCGGCCAGGGCCCCAATCGTGGGGAATGGGGCCCCGGCTGGGCTGGGTCATGGGGCAATGGAAGCCAGCAGCTTGTCCAGGGGTGTGAGTGGGTGACTCCCACCCCTGTGTGCACCACAGCGGAGCCGGGGAACGGGGCACCTTCTCCCCCTGGCTCCCCTGTGCTGCGGCCTTGGACGAGCCACTGGGTTCTGATTGCCCCATGACTGGCCCAGTCGGGGCTGTGTTCACAGTGAATGGGGCCCCGGCTGGGTCATGGGACAATTGGAGCCCGGCAGCTCTTCCAGAGCCGTGGTCCCGGGTAACCAAAGGCGAGGGGGGTGTGGCCCTCATCTTCGCATGGGGCAAGAGTGGGCTGCAGCTGAGCTCTGCCTGCTCCCCACCTCCACACCTCACTGAAGCCTTTGAAAGCGGTGCCACATGCCTTGCTTCTTGGCTCGCTCATCGGTGGGATGCACACGGTGCCGTGCCACTTTCAAAGGCTGCAGTGAGGCGTGGAGGCGGGGAGCAGGAAGAGCGCAGCTGTAGCCCACCCTTGCCCTGTGCAAAGATCGGCTCCCTGGCACAGTGGCTCTGGAGGAGCCACTGGACTCGCCTGTGCCCACCCTGCCCCAGGAAGTCCCGGGGGCTCCATCCCCTCTGGCTCAGTGGTGCAGCTGAGGCTGGCCCTGCTTGAGGTCTGCCCTTCTCTTCCCCCTGAGTGGTGTGGGACTGGGGCCTGGCCAGGGCTGGTGTGGAGAGGCAGCCAGAGAGGGTGAGGTGCTGGGGGTGGGTGGATGCCAGCACGGGGCAGTGACCCTTGGTGTAGGTGGAGGAGCAGCCACACGGGTGCAGCGGGCCCTGGCCCTGATCCCTGCCCACTTGCAGGTACTAATTTAATAGATTTCATAGATATTAGGGCTGGAATGGACCTCAGGAGATTGAGTCCAGCCCCCTGCCCCAAAGGCAGGAAGTCAGCTAAGGTCAGAGGATCCCAGCAAGATAAGCGTCCAAATGCTTTAAGGAGTCCAGAGTAGGTGCTTGTACCACATTTGGAGGAAGCCTATTCCAGGCCTTGGGGGCTCAGACAGTAAAGACGTTTTTCCTTATGTCCAGCTTAAAATGGTCTTGGAGGAGTTTGTGACTGTTGGACCTTGTCATCCCTTGGGGTGCTCTGGTGAACAGACATTCCTCCAGATCCTGATGTAGACCCCTGATGTACTTATAGGCTGCCACCAGATCACCCCGAGCCTGCGCTTTTCCAGGCTGAAGAGTCCCATGGCTCTCAGCCTCTCTTCATAGGGCCTATTCTCCTGTCCTCTGATCATGTGCATGGCTCTCCTCTGGACTCTCAAGCTTCTCTACATCCTTCTTGAATTTTGGAGCCCAGAATTGGATGCAGTACTCCAGCTGCAGCCTCACCAAGGCTGAGTACAGCAGGAGGATGCCATCGTGGGATTTACTTGAGAAGCATCTATGGATGTAAGGCAGAGTTTTGTTTGCTTTACCAGCTGTGACATCACATTGGTGGCTCATGTTCATTTTGTGGTCAGTCATGACCCGCAAGTCTTTCAGCCATGGTGCTAGCGACCATAGCACTGCCAAGCCTGTAAGTGTGCTGCAGGTTAATGTGCTAACTTAATGTGCTGTAATTGGTGTTACTGTGTACATTGTTTTTTATGTGATGCTAATGCATATTAGCATGACTTTTGCTGTGACTTGCTAATGGGCAGTAGAATTAGACCACTGTGTTTTTAGGGTCTTGTGTAGACATTCCCCATGTTGACAAAGTAACCTTGTGTTCACAAAGAACATGGAGCAGGGGTGGGCAAAATTTGGCCTGCAGCAAATCCCTCGGTCCCACCTGGCTCAGGCACTGTTCAGCTGTGGCGCATCCTGCAGCCCCCTGGGCATGCAGTGGGACTAGAGTGGCTCCGCAGCTGGTCTGCCTTCCTAGGCAGCCCAGGTGGTGACAGGTCCTTCTGGCTGCTGCTGGACCAGCCCTGTGGTACCAGTAGGGACCCATGCTGCACAACCCTAGTGCTTTGCCTGCTCTGGGCTCACCCACCCAGGCTCAGCAGCGGTGGCGCAGGACAGAAGCTGTTGCTCAGTGTGGGATGGGGGGTGGGGGAGGGGAAGTGGCCCTTCCCCCTCACCACAGCTGGCTGTTCCTGCTGCAGCTGCCTGGAGCCTGCGCCGGGCTGCTCTGCGTCTATGCCACCATTACCACTGCCTCTGGGCTGCCCAGCAGGGCAGTGGTGGTAGCGCAGAGCAGGTGCAGGGCAGCCTGGCACAGGCTCTGGGCAGCCTCAGCAGGGATGGCTG
>NW_005841931.1:3085907-3107881 GCF_000455745.1 Alligator sinensis | reverse complement strand
CTCCTCTCCCCCCCGCGCTGACCAACAGCTTCTGTCCCATGCTGCTGCTGCTGAGCCTAGGCAGGTAAGCCTGGAGCAGGTGCAGGGCTGGGGCTGTGCAGCGTAAGTGCCCACTGGTGTACCACAGGACTGGGGCCAGTAACAGTGGCATCTGGAAGAAGCTGCTGTCACCTGGGCTGCCTAGAAAGGCAGTCTAGATGCAGAGCCCCCCCTCCCCCAGTCCCACTGTGTGCTCAGGGGGCAGCAGGACATCCCCTGGGCATCATTATGGAGCAGGCACGGCGGGCTGGGTTTAAGGCTGTGTCCAGGTTTTGGCTGCTCTGGTAGGGGTGAGTCTGGAGTAGGCACAGAGCGGGGCTGGGGTGCACACTGTTGGCAGTGGCAGAGAAGCGCCACAGAGCACGTGGGTTCCTGGCTGTTGTGGGTCTGGGACAGGTGCTGACTGGCTTGGGGGAGGTACACGTGGTGGGGGCTCCCATGCACACCCCACCATAACCACACTCTCCCCTACACAGTCCCACACTACCCACCCACATCCTCCCCCATACTCCCTCCTTGCACCCCTACACATGCACCCCCCATTTGTCTGGGGGGAGCCCTGCTCACTGCTATACCCCACCACACGCACGCAACCACACAAACACCCCCGGCCACCCTATCCCTCCATTTCCCCCCCCACTATACAAGAGTAAGACTTCATTTTAATCTATTATGCGGTTACCTCTATATACACCATACAAATCGGGACAAAAATATATGTTTTTAATAAAATTAAAATCTTAGTGTGTGTGTATGGAGATGGAGATATATGGGGCAGGAAGAATCTTTCAAGCTGTTGGGTGCCTTGTCATCCTTTTGTGCCTGACAGGTTCACAATATCAATAAATTAGGTGATTAGAGCTTACAAAATATGTGGCACATGGCGTTTTCACTTCGTGGTCATGTCCTAGTATGTTATCAAGAGAGATCAAATTCTTTTCCAGGGGTTTGAGTGCATTTATGTCCACTCCACTAGGATTGCTTCTAGTAGTTTACAGGTCAAAGCTGAAGGGGGTCCCTAAAATTCACAGCCAGGGAGAAAGGCCAAAAGAAACTAGGCCTAGTTGGATACAATGTCTACCAACATGAAGATGCACATAGCTAAATACTGTTGTCTAAATATGATTATTTGAATTGGGACAAATGGTCTTGATTTGTGGACAAGTTATTGCAAGAACATGGAAGGGCATTAAAGGCTTTAATGACCAGGGATCAGCAGAGAGCCTGTACTACCCTGTAAGTACATGCTGCTGTCAGCACAGCTATGGCTATATTTAAGATCTCTAGTACTTGGGGATTCTGACGGAGATTCAAACCACAATTTGGTGACCTTTTTCAGGGCAATGACTTTAATGTAAAAGCTTGAAGGACTTCAGGGTGCCCGTGTGCTTTCTGGGCTTGTATGTTTGAGCTCCACAAAAGCAAATTAATGTAAGAAAATATGGCTAGTCTTCCTTCAGGCAGCATTTGTTTGTGTACTGTTACCTTCTTTCAAGGCACTAAGGCAGAAGTAGAGGTTCCAGTGACAATGACCCATCACATCTTCCTTTTGATGTGAGCAGACAGTGAAGAGCAAATATGTCTTCAGTCAGGCGGCTGATTTGATGTCCCTGGTGTAAGAGCTCTAGAAATTCACAAGGGTGGCTTTATCTGATTTTAGTCTCTCCTTATTTCCCCTCCACCATTCGTCTTTAAGAGATTTTTTTTTTTTCTTGTGGGAAACAGGTACAACTAGAAGTGCTTTCCTTTCTACTCCTACAGCTTTGAGTAGTGGATGCTGTGCCCAGGTCCCCACATTCTAAGGAGATGGGTTTTTTTTTTTTTTAGTCCCCCAAAAATAATTTTAGTCATTTGTCATGACTGAATTCATTCATTGTTTCAAATTCAGGGTTGTGACACTGACCTCTCTATACCCTTTGTTAGTGCTAGTTTGCAGCTCTCATCCTTCAAGATGCCTGTTTTCACACCATTCTTTCTTTCATGTAACCCATAGGAAATACCTCGGAGCTTTGCTACAAATCTCTCACTAGCAATACATGGCTCTACCCAATCATATTTCCATAGTATTGAGGCCATTCACCTACTTTTTGGCCTTGTAGAAAAGTAGGCCTGGGAGGGACCTCAAGAGGCTAAACACAAGATTATCCCTATCTAACCTATCCTATGGCTTTCTACATTGCAAGCTTAAAAGCCAGGGCTATTGACCAAAGCTGGTTAAGGTCGATTCTTAAATTAGGGATATTTTCAATTAGGCTGAATTGAGAGATTGAAGGAAACAACTGGGAACAGTTGTAGGCCTGTTTTGTTATTTGAGGCATTTGAGAGAATAGCATAGATAATTTGAGAGGTGGCATTGCCTTTTGGTGGCTTATTATTTGTAAACCAAGATCCAACAACAGAGTCATCAGGCTGTTCTACATCAGGAGAGCTGTCAAGACTTTCATGCAGGTTAGCATGTACTGATTTAAGAATTTGGGGGCTAGCACTACTTTTAGAATTTGGTATTTTGCCAAACCTTTGGTAAACCTTTTAGCATAACCTTGAAGGACATCAGAGGCTTTTTGTGCCAAAATATCTTTCAACATCGTATCTAACTTCCCTATGGCTTGCAATACTTGCAGCAGAGTATTTGCTAACGTAAAAAAAAAAAAAAAAAAAAAAAAGTTGAAGGGAAATGAGCATTCTCAGGGCCTATATAAAAGGAAAAATCATTGCATGTCTATTAGGTAAACTGGACATACCTTTCACTGTAGTCTTTTGACTCTCAGGAGGCATTATCTAAGCCAGTGGTTCTCAACTTTTCATGGATTACTTGAAAATTGCTGAGAGTCTCAGTGGACCACTTAAACTTTTTTTGTTCTGATCACTGTTGTCAGAAAAAATAAATCAAGTGCAGGGCCAAGTACAGATATTCTCAATTGTTCCACAACCTTTCTGTGGACCACCTGAATGGAGCTCATGGACCAGTGGTGGTCCATGGACCACAGTTTGAGAACCTCTGATGTAAGCCTTATTTATACTTGAGTTGCATAATCCATTGGAGATCTGAAACTAGAGGCAGGACGAGTATGCGATGATAAAACCATTAAATGTGGGAGAGGAGGTTGTCAAGTGAGGTATCCATTATAACCCTTCCAAAAAGTAATGAAATGGGTAGTACTAAACAATACGTTGTCAAGATTTAAACGGACTTGTAAGCTAACAGGCTTCTGTAGGACCCCCTCATTACAGGCATGACTAGTTTTGAGGATTATAAAGACTACAATTTGGGTTGGACTAGTTGTGAAAAGAAGTACCTAGGGATGAGTATAGAACAATGTCTGTGGAAGCATCAAAACTAGTCCTGTAGCTTGCATTTGCATTATAACTATTCCAGATAGAATCAGGTTTGTTGGGATAGTCTTCCTCCATGGTCTTTTTTAGTTGCATGTAAGACCATCATAAGCACATATACAAACACACTCTGCTAGTAGAACTGCTTCCTGGATGATTCCTATTTTTGTAGTTCTGTAGGATTTATAATAGCTGCTTCCATGCAGGTACGGAACAGTCCAGAAACCCTGTTTGTGCAAAAATCCCAATCCAAGATGGTTGTGGTGGGGATTTTTGCCAGAAAATGCTTGGTGAAATATCACTAGGGAGGAAATCTCGTTAGTGTGTTTTTTGGCAAGAGGGCTCTCGGCAGCAAAATTCAAGTGCAGCTGTTGCCTTAATTACCTTTACCTCCTAGATCAGGGGTTGTCAGCTGGGGGTATGCGTACCCCTGGAAGTACTTGGGAAGGTCCCAGGGGATATGTGACAGCACTGTGGAGAAGCAGGCACTGGGGCCGCCAGCACTTTGTGCCGCTTGTGCTATCAGTGCTTTCGGTTGCACCACTGCACAGGTGTGCGGGGATCCCCCACTGCTCATTGATCATCCGCCAGAGGACTCCCTGCTTCTTGACCGGCCACTGCGGGTACACTGACCAAGAAAGGTTGAAAACCCCTGTCTTAGAGTATGGCAATAAAGGCTCAAACTTTTGTGTTACTTCTTACTGATCTTGCTTTAACCAGCAAGAACTTGTGTTACACTGCCCTACCAGTTAATTTTGTGTTATAAGCTGCAGCTTTTGCCTCCAGCTGAACCAAACATTGTGGGAGTAGTGTAACTAGGGGTGGGCAAGTGGTAAGTCAGCTTCTGGTGCTGATTTTTAGATGGGGCACCTGAATGGTGGCCCTCTGGGTAGTCTTTGTTGTGTCAGCAGCAGCTGCCAGGTAGCAATAACATTCTGGCAGGGTTGTGTCCAGGGTGCAAAACAGGGTTCAAAACTCTTCCTTTTATGCTATCCTGGTAGCAAGTTTGGAGAGTTGCTCTCCTCTTCGCAGAACCCCACAGGCTGTTTTGCTCACTTTTTCTATCTTTTTTTTTTCCCCCTACAAGGCGTTTGCTTTTAGTTGCTGCTGTTACTGCAAATGTTACCGCTCTTGCTTCTGTACGCACGCACACGCACGCTCTTTGTCCTGGCCAGCTCTGTTTTGCTGCTTGCTTTCTGCTTTTGGGTGCTCTTGCTTGCTTTTGTGACCTTTTCCTTAGAGTTCTTCTGAAGCTCCCTATTTATAGCACTAACAGCAGACAGGGAACAGTGTTTGCCTTTGCTGAATTTCAGCCAAGCTGTCTTTCAGCCAAAGCTATCTCTGTGTACTGAGTTTCTGGATCCATCCTCAGAGGTTGTGTGGAATAGTAAATAATCTTCTAAATCTAAGGCAGTGGGAGCATTTTATTTCTTGCTATGTCTAACAAAATTTTTGCTTCATTTTTTAGACTACCTCTAGTGTAAAGTTGCAGATCCTGAAGTAGAATTATGGCAGAATTAGCTGTTTGCTTAAACTTGTTTAAAAGCAAAAAGCTGTACTCTGTGGAGTGTTAACTGTGACTGAGGAACACACACATTCTATATAGAATTTCTGGTAGAATGTGGATTTGGTTAACCACTGTTGAAAGTGCAGCAGATAACAGGCATAACTGTTTTCCTCTGACACAAAGCCACAGATCTTTCATCAAGCCATTATGTTAGTCGACAGCCCTTCCTGGTTAACAGCAATCTTGGACCTATTTCTTTCCTTACACTATTTAGAAGTCACTTTTTTCTGCCATGATTTGAGCTGAAGTGGATATTAAAAGTGATAGGCATATTCTATAAATATTGGTACACATTAACCATCCTGTGGATTATGAATATTTTAAGGCGAGGACAGCTGGGGATCACAAATCTGATTGGCAAGATGCTGGATGTGCTACGAATAAAATATCCAGTAAAATATGCCAGTTACCATACCACCAAAAACTAGTTGTTTTTCAGTATAGATGTCTCCAGGTCCATCAAAGTAATGAGATCCCTCAAATAGGTTTTATTTTTAATCTGCTTTCTGGCTTTGATCTTTTAAGATCCATGTTTTCATCCTTTTCTTTGTAATAGACTAGAGATCTGTAATGGATCTTCCGAGATTGCTTCCAGCCTTACAATCTATGAACCAATCTGCTATAGATAGTATTATTATTTTTTTTTATTTCTTAATTTTTTTAATTTTATAATGATCAGAGCTGAAGTTTTAAGACGGAATTGAATAGGAATTAGGTGAGATAGTGGGACGACTGTTCAAAACCATACTTGTATATGTGAATATTTACAGGGGAACTTTGGACAATTGCTTGTCAAGTTTCAGTGATAGTACACTGACAAGCAAGTCAGACCTTTGGTTTTGAAGGGTGTAGTTCAGTATATTGTTCAGGCTGTTAGTATTTTTGTTGACTGATGCTAACCAGGGTTTTGTTAGTTTAATGACTTAAATTTCAAAAGGTGTTCTATAGGTTTGATATTGATTACTATTAAGAAATTTCAGCATGTAACAATGGCTGTTGCTGGAAGTAAAATATTGTTGTTCAATTGTAAAGTAAATAACAGAAGTAAAATATTCAGTAAAAGAAGTAGCATTCAATCTTTATTAAATTGAAATGGATAACTTGTGACTGAATGTGGTAAAGGGTGACTAGGAAGCAGTGATTTTTATGGGTATTAATTAACTTTGATTGTCGTCTTCTTGACAGGTCAATTATGGCACCACCTGCTTGGGCTATTCTAACCAGTTAGCCAATTTAGGCAACGTAATGCAACACAGCCTCCAACGACCAATAGCAACATGTTATGAGATGCAACATCTCTAGCAGATTGGTTCATAGACTGTAAGGCTGGAAGGGACCTCAGAAGATCATCAGGTCCAGCACCAAGCAGGAAAGCTAACAGCCTATTTTACATGTCAATAGTATCAATAAATCTAATGCAGATAGATCATTACCATCACAGATATTAGTCTTGTTCATCTTATTAACCTCTGGATGTTAAAAAAAATAAAATAAAAATAAAGCACATTGTTTTAGTGTTCTTAATGAGCAAACAAGTCTTATTCTTTGAGGTGGGGGTGGGGAGAGCAGTTTGGCAGAATTTGATGCCTACCAGAAAAAATAGTTTAAAGATAATTGGCAAAGTATTCTAAATAAACAGTGCTTCACTAATTGGTCAATCTCCAGTGATTTTGAAACTTTTGCAAAATGTCACTGGCAGTAGTTTGTTTGATATCTAGCTATCTTAAACAGACAGGCTAATCTTTTCTACCCCTGATGTTCTTTTAAATCCATCATTTTGTTGATGTCCTTCTAAGAAAGGAAGTAATCTATTGTAACGTTTAGTCCAGATATCAGATTATTTACAAAAATACCTACAGTAGGATATTTATAACTAGTATTATAAAACTAACAGTGCCACTTAAATCCCACTTATCCTGGAAAAAGTGTATGCTACCTGAGTTAAGTCCTTCAAATGTCCCTTGAAATGTCTACTTTTCTTTTGAAAGAAATACACTTTTTCTGGTGTGATTTTTGCTTTTTAAACAGCTACTATTACAATGGAAAGAATTAGAAAAAATGAATATTGTACCTTATTTCCTGTTGATTATTTGAGGGAATAGTCATCCATGTGCTTTTTGCCGTACACAAGAAGACATATGCTGCCACCTGGGAAGCAGTAAAGCTTCCTTGATGTTTTCTGTAAATTACCAGCACTTAGACTTCAGTAATACAATTTTTTTTGGCTTTGCTTTTATAAAGAGAATTGCTTTAATTGCCCTGCACACCCTGTTTCCTGTAATTAAGATCAAAGCTATGATGTTTGTTTCTTTCTGCAGCTACATTGTGGACTCTGGTTTAAAGTTTGAAAGAATCTGTTTCCCTTTGGTTATTTTATCAGATACTTTAAATGGTATTCCCGGTTACATTTTGAATCATGATTTACACACTGTTAAAGTAGTTATGCAGATGTTCAAAGTGACAGATACCATGCGGTAGCTTTGGTATGCTGTCTTGTTGAAGTGCTGAATGAATAGAGCTGTAGTCTGCTCTATTCAATGCTGTTAGACTAATTTTTTGATGGTGAGAATGAATGGATTTATATTCTTGACTCTTTTTTTTTTTTTTTTTTTTTTTTCCTTGTTCTCATTACTAATTTAATTTTTTCAGTTGTGTTGGCGTAGAGGAGCACCATGCTGTTGACATTGATTTGTACCACTGTCCTAACTGTGCACTTCTTCATGGAACCTCCTTAAGTAAGTATTAAGTGTTCAGAGTTTAAACTTGAATTACCATATGCTTTCCTTTTAATCTAAAATTGAAAAAGATTATTGAGAATAACATCCCAATAAATTTGATTGTTTAACAGGCTATGTTTAATATTAAACTTAAAAGAATGGTTAAGAAAAGTAAAAAAAACTCTGGAAGGTAACTCGATGCCTGGAGGCAGGTGTGTACATATGCATGTGGATAACCCAATTGTTATATTTTATAGTTTTATTTGATAAAGAAAAAGTAGAGAAATTGTACAAGAGTGTTTGAGGAGTGCCCAGAGCCAATAGGGATTGGTACATATGGTAGTGTACTTGGAACTCGGGAAGGATTGAAGATCAATTTCTACTTTCAAATTGAAAAACTCTGAATTAAAAGAAGGCCCGGCAGGACCCACGTCTTCCCCTTCTTGCACGAATGACAGGATTTACATAAAGGCAGTCCAATGAAATGTTGAGAGCTACAACCGAAATTGGATCTCACCACTTGTGTCCTTGGAACTTTTGTTCATGCTTCCTCACGTTCCAGGGTCTGATTTGCACATAAATTTCCACACCGGGTTGCATATAATCCTGTAGTTTCTTGGAAATATAAGAGAGTGCCATTCAAATAGGCAGCAGAGAATTCTTTTCAGCCCCATTCTCTCTTCATGAAATCCATTTGCAGCATAAGTCATAAGTGGAATGCTGGAAATCTTCTTTCTGGTAGTATTTGATGTTAATGTCAACAATAAAAGTTAACACTATTACCTTCATTAATAGTAAACCAGATGAAAACACAGCTTTGCTAAAATAACCACATGCTTAGACTGGAGAACATAAGTAGAAAGAAAAAAAAATTAAGAACTGTTTCTGCCATGAGATGTCAAACGAATTTTATGCCATTCAGCTCCTTGATTTCCCCTGAATGTTTAGCATCTATGCCTAAATGAAGCAAGATGAAAATTATTATAGCCTGTTCAACAGTGAATTATGGTTTGTGTTCTTCCTTCAGAAGTAAAGGGAACATTATGTATACAGTACCCTTCTAAGCTTGAGTGAAGTGCACCATGTGTGCAGTTTGCCTGATGATGTTATAGGCATTTCTGGTCACAGATAAATTAGGTTGAACCTTTTCAGAGTAGCTGAATTTGTTTTAAACTACTTGGATATTTTTTTTTGCTACATCTTGTGTGTTCTTTCAAGCTATTAATGAAATAATAAAGCCTTCTTTTTTTAATGAGGTAAATATGTCAATTTTTTGAGAAATAAGTCTGATAAACATGCTATTGTATATTGATCACTTAATTGTGTAGTTACATTGGCTGTAGAATCATTTCCCTTGTTCTTCACATGCACACAACTAGACGCATGAAGTTTCTGCAGTCTGAAAGAGGAGATGTGGTATTCGTGTTTAACAAGAAAATTTAGATATTTAATGAATTTGAAGGGAAGAAAATATTTTTTCACTTTTAATTCTAATTTTGTGGAGGTGGCAGTGGGCAGTTGTTTTAAACACTGAAACCAATAACTTTTCCCTGTGTTAGGTAGCATTGGATGAATGCTGCAGTCAGTTACTTCCTACCTTGTAAGCCTGACTTCTGTGCTATACAACATTTTAAAAAATGTTCTTGTTAGTGTGTTATATACCAACATTTGCATAGTGTATGCTGTTACACAGATTAAATCTTAGTATTGTACAAGTTTAAATATTTTGGTTTTTATAAACATTGCTGTTTATCCATCATGGCGATTTGGCAGAGGATAGATGGATAAAAGGAACATCATGAGGTTCTTTAGGAGAAGTGCAAAGTCCTGCACTTGGGACAGAACTATCCTATGCACCAGTACAGGCTGAGGACCGACTGGCGGGACAGCAGCTCTGCAGAAAGGGACCTGGGGGTAGGACTGTGCGAAACAGCAGCATTCCCTTTTGATGTTTTGATGGAACAGTGTTCCGTTTTGAATTCTGTTTCGAGTTGAAACAGTTTCCCCCGTTTCGACATTTTGCCCATAGGATATAATGGGGAAGGACAAAATAGCCTATAGCTTTGTAATTTTTGCCCTGATTTTGGATGAAGCTTGCAGGCATGCTAGCCCCTTCTGAGGGCATGAAGCCTGCCAAGTTTCAAGGAGATGAGTGCAGGGGGTTCAGAGAAATTACACCCTAAAGTCTTGAAAGCAAAATGTGTGTCACGTGTATGTGTTAAGCCACAGTGGAGTCAAAACTGCAGGCCTGCTAGCCCCTGTGGAGGCCACAAAGCCTGCCAGATTTCAAGGAGATAAGTGCAAGGATTTGGGGGAAACTGTACCTCAAGCTGAGGACAAGCAAAACTCGTGACATGGGTGACACTGTTAAGGCGCTGCAGGACTGCTAGGCCCTGCTGTGGCCACAAAGCCTGCCAACTGTCAAGGAGATAGGTGCAGGGGGGTTCTGGGCCCTGCACCCCTAGCTGTTGACAGGCAAAACTCGTGACATGGGTGCTTGTGCGATTTTGATTTTTTTTGCTACATCTTGTCTGTATTCTTTCAAGTAACCTTCTGTTTTAATGAGGTAAATGTCAATTTTTTTGCATCTCAATTGATGCATTTCCGGCAAAACCAGCCCCCTGCACCAAGCAGGAAAGACAACTAGGGGTCAGGTGACCCCAGCGAGGTGACTGCCTAGTCTCCTTTTGAAGATTTCCAGGGTAGGGGATCACACTGCCTGTGGAGGGAGCTTATTCCACAGTCTGGACACCCTAGTTGTGAAGTAGTTTTTCCTAATATTGAGCCTGAAACGATCTTCCAGGAGTTTGTGACCATTACTCCTAGTTTTCCCCAAGGGTGCCCTGTGGAACAGTTGTTCACCGAGCCCTAGATGTGTGCTTCTGATGTAGTGGTAAGCTGCTACCAAGTCCTCTCTCAGCCTTCTCTTTTTTTAGGCTGAAGAATCCCAGGTCCCTCAGCCTTTCCTTGTATGGCTTGCCATGCAAGTCTCTGATCATATACGTAGCCCTTCTCTGGACTCTCTCAAGCTTTACCACGTCCCTGTTAAAGTGCGGAGCCTAGAACTGTACGCAGTGCTCCAACTGCAGTCTCACTGATGCTGAGTGGAGCAGGAGAATCACTTCTTTGCAATGGGTTTTCTGGTTTTGCTGGAGATGCATCAATTGATGCATGCCAGGGTATTGTTGGCCCTGCTGGCTGCAGCATCACACTGCTGGCTCATGTTCATACTGTGATCAATTATTACCCCCAGGCCTATGGTGGCAAGTGATGGGAGATCTTCAGTCCTGCTACCTGATGAGAGGCAGAAGTTGCAGCCATGTCACGAATTTTGCCTGTCAGCTCCTAGAGGTGCAGGGCCCCAGAACCCCTGCACCCATCTCCTTGAAAGCTGGCAGGCTGTGGCCTCAGCAGGGGCTAGCAGGCCTGCAGCTTTCAACCTGCTGCACCTTAACACACGGTCACCCATGTTACGAGTTTTGCTTGTCTGCAGCTTGAGATGCAGTTTTCCCCCAAACCCCTGCACCTATCTCCTTTGAAACCTGGCAGGCTTTGTGGCCTCCGCAGGGGCTAGCATGACTGCAGTTTTGACCCCGCTGTGGCTTAACACATGCAAGTGACACAAGTTTTGCTTTCAAGACTTTGGGGTATAGTTTCTCCGAACCCCCTGCACCTATCTCCTTGCAACTTGGTAGGTTACCCAGAGAGGCTGTGAAATCTCCATCCTTGGAAGACCTGGCTAGACAAAGCTTTGGCTGGGATGATCTAGCTGAGAGTGGAAGGAAGGTGGGGTGGGGGGAAGGTCCTGCTTTGAGCAGGCACTTGAACTAGGTGACCTCCTGAGGCTTCTTCCAACCCTAATTTTCTATGATTCAGCACTGAAAACAACTCAGGCTAGCCTACTTGTTTGAGTGTATTGAATTAAACAACGCAATTTTTATTTTTTTAAATTTCAGAATGCGGGTAAGTCTGGTATTAATGCAGAACTCGATGGCAGTGAAACATAGGCATATGTTCAGCTTGAGGCAGTAGGACAATTTAATAGTGTAATCCACCAGTAACATACTGCTGTATTACCATGATACATAACATTAATACAACAGGTAATTGCATTTTTTTCAGATCTCTTCTTCACCTGAATTTATTTCTGAATCTTTGTAGTTATTATATGGATTGCAGCATGCTGTCTCATAGCACTCGCAGCCAGGAGTGCATGGCGTATTAACCTGCTTTTGCACGAGCATGCTGGTTCCCAGCATTGTGTCTTGCACTAGCAACTTGTTATCCAGAGGTATTCTGCTAAACATGGTTCAGGTGTGTTTGATAGGAACATAACCATTGTTTACAGCTTGCCAACCACATTGGTCAGCTGATGGTAATGGTGGATTAGGCTTTGATATTTGGCTCTATTTACATGGTGCACAAGAGTTGTATGTAGGCAGAAGTTTATCCAGAGCTTTTCCTTGATGGAATAATTTCACCGTAACATCCAGAAGGTTTGTCAAAGATGTTGATGACTGATAACAGCAACACAACAGACCCTTCTACATAACTGTACAAATCCTTATCCTGATAAATCCTTATCAACATCGGGCCTACATCCTAGTTCTGTCAATAGATGTAGATGTTGAATGAACACTTTCTAAGGAGTTTTCTTAGCGTGATCACTGAACTGGCTGGTGGTGTCACAATCAGTGATGTTGTGGAATCCAATTAGAAATGCATGGACTGGCTCAAGCAATTCTGACACAATATCATGAACTAGAATTAATCTCTTATTAGGTTGCTTCTTTTTATCCAAACCTTGGGCGCAAGATTATGCTATAGAATGGTGTTTCTCAACCCAATCTATGAAAGGGTCACAAACAAACTTTAAAAATGGATTATCCTTTAAAGGAGAAAAACGTGGGAAACGGTGGGTTTTTTCCTTGCAGGTTGTCAGAGTTTCAGCCTGCAAGGGGTGCTTGGGGTCCCCCATACCCCACACACTGAGCTGGGGGCAGGAGGCAGTGGGTTGGGAGTGAGGCACACTGCATCAGGACTGGCCACTGATGTTTGCAAATGGGTCCTGGTACAAAAAAGGTTGAGAACCACTGCCATAGAAGAAGGACCACTATATATGTGTCATTGCAGGAGAGTACTAGAGAGGAATATCTCTGACTGTATGGCTGCCATGTAAGAGCATTCTTGTTTCCACCTCTTCTTGCTGTGAATGAAGTTGTGAAGTGTCACATGAGTTGGAGTGCTCTGCTTTTCCATCGGCGAAATGACCACCAATCGTGTACTTTGGAAACATTGGCACAATTCCTTAAGAAGCTCCTCACTTGGAAAATATACTATGTTTTCTTTGTTTGCTGGTAAGGATATGAAACTACTCTATGATGCCAGTAATGTAAGAGACCTGCTGCTAATGATTCTGTGGATTGGCCTAGTATCTTGAGTCCTTAACTGAGTCATTTCAGTTACACCTTGTGGAATAGTTGGCAAACACTTGTTGCAGAAAGGAATCGGCCAAATCTCCAAATGTTCATGCTGTTTTCAGGTTTTCTATTCTCTGTACAAGAGCCATGCCTTTGAGAAATCAGCTGTTATTATCAGAAGTAGTATCTGGCAGAACAGTTACTGCTTTATCTCCAATTAAAATCTGTGACAAGGCTTCCCTGTTGGCCACATTGAGTGTTTTTTGGGTTTAAAAAGTGATGTGAGGTATCTAGACAGTTCATGCTGTAGGAGAGAGAACACATCAAACCTTCTATGTGCTGCAACCGCTGCAAGTAGCCTTTGCTGGATCTTTGCATTCTGTCTGTGTTGCATTTTTCTGCACTGCCCCACAGTTGACTTTACGTTCTTGAAGGTTTTCAGTTTTGATTTTGGGTATGTTTTGCACAGAAGCTCTTGGTAACATCTGCAGTAAGACATTCCTGGATAGTGGTGTTCACGATCTCTCTTCGTTTGTCATGTGCATTCAAAATGTTTAAGTAAGTCTGACATTCTCGCTTCGCTTGTTTCAGTGTGGTCAGAAGACATTTACCACCTTCATCTTCTATTAAATTGCTACATCTTTCGGACTATACACATTTTTCTGTGTAAAAACCGGCATGTGCTTCATCAATCACTTGATGCCATGCACTCACTTCAGGAGAGAGAAGAATATCTTCTTGTGCAAACTCCACGTGCAAATGGGAATGAGAGACTTGTTGTTTTCTTTGCTCCTCCTACCTGCATTGAGGATGGTAGGGTCCCTCAGTAGCTATTAGATCTTCAACACCAATTTGGCAGTGCAACACTTCAGTCTTCTCTGCCAGCTTTGTGTATTGCATCCACTGATTCAAACGGCAGCACTTAACTCGGTCTCTTCTTATTAGAACACTTCACTGGAGGACGTACATATTCAGCCAGAACTGCTAGAGTAGATCGGCTTGATGTCCTAGTATGTTCTTTACTTGATTGATAGTTTCCCTTTCACCTTTTACCTTGCATGACTTTCTTAACACTCTCTCAATATATCCTTTGTGTGAAAAATAGCAAGAATGGTGCCAATTGAGGCTTTTGGAATTTTGTAGCACAAGATCAACACCACTTGATAGTCTGTCAAGAATACTGCCATAACAAATGTCAAATTCAGCAACTGTCCTACACTGAACGAGTTACTTGTTTATTTGCATAATCCCTGCAGGTGCACTTTGGCTAATCATTGACTGTGAATTTACCTTGGAATCTACAAGATACATCACATCTCAAGTTGTATCTTCTGTGCTTTGCTGGACTCAGTGATGCTGTCAGCTCCATTGTGATATTTGCTTAAGGGTGATAAGGGCAAGTCTCTAGTCGACAATCTCCATCGAAGGTTTTCATGTCTAGGTAATCTGAAACAAAACAGAGTTAATGTAACAACTTTGCAAGCCTTTTTGGGTATCTAATAATGAAGAAAACTGTAAATTCGCAGCAGCTGTGTTGGAATCCAGTATGACTACCACAAAGGAAATGGTTCATACAATGTTGGTTTCATCATTGGAATTAATTTTCTAACCCTAGTAGGGGCTGAAATATTGACCAAAATGTGAATTGACAGCAGCCATCTTGGATTCCACTATGGCAGCTACATGCACTACTTGCCAGATTTGGCAACATGACTTTTTTCTGACCCACGTAGACTGCCTCTACCTGAAACACAGCTGCTGCTTGTGGCAATGAGTTGCACACAGGGTGACACCTTTACTTTTTACTCTTCTATTAAGCCTTTGAGTTTCTTCCCATTCCCCTTTCTCCCCCAAAATTAACTGTTTCTGAGCTTTATATATATATAATTTTTTTTTTTGTTATCCCCCAAGAGTTTCATGAGCACTTGCACTATGTGCTAAAAGCCCTATGCATCCTATGCAATTTAACTATGAGAAATTGCTCGCGTGGCCCTGAAGCCTTACGCAAACTACTCTCATGCTCTGGGATGACTTAAATTCATAGATGCTGAGCCAAGCACCTGAAAGGCCTATCATATAACAAAAAAAACAAAAAAAAATCTTTTTCTGGTCTGTATCTTCACACATTTCTTCAACAAGGCAAATTACTTTGTCAGTAATTGTATGTTAAGTGACTGAATCTTGAAACACCATTTGATAATTGTGATATTACACAGTAAGTTGTTGGGGTTTTTTTCTTTTTTTTTCTTTTACCCAACAGATTGGTGACCTTAAGGGATTTGTTACAGTGCCTGGAGTGACAATAAACAGATTTTTTCATTCTTACTTAGGGAATCTGATCACTGATGTTGGAAGGTTTGATAATAGACTGATTGCGATATAAAAAGGACTGGTATTATATGGGTTCTGTGTTTGACTGTACTTAAAAAAAATAAAATAAAAAAAATGAACAAACTAAAAAGAACAGAAATGCTGCTCTGTGCTCAAGTCTAAAAGATCAAGAGGCACAAACTCTTGTAGATAATGGCATACTTCATCAGATGCTATGAGTGGATTACTTCAAAGAAGTAACGCAATGTGTTTTCCAGTGTACAGTAAAAGCTGAGTTATCTGGCACCTTACAAGCCTACATGCTCTATTAACTGGCATACTGGCTTGTAAGGTAAAAGTGAAATCAGAAATGCCTACCATGGCACTTCTGGTTGCCCTAAGCCCCCATGGCCCAGGGCAAAGCAGCCTCCCTGTCCCGCGGGGCCTGCGGGAGGGGCAGCGGCCCATTATATCCAAGCCTGTTTGGGCCTCTCGGTTAACTGGCATATTTTGTTATCCAGCACCCCCTATGAGTGCCGCATAACAAAGCTTTTGCTGTATATGTTGGTTGGTTGTGCCTTTTCCCCCATTGCTGAAAGAAAAAAATGCAAAAGTATGCGGTGGGGGAAATAACAAAGTTGCTCTGAATTTTTTTTATTCAAATTTTTTTATGTAGCTTTGGTGCATATTAACATGTTCTTGTGCGTGTGTTGAGGGGGAGGGAATTGAATCTTATAAAATACACTGCATTGTGTAATCTTTCCTTTTCCTACTTGTTTTGAAAGCTTTAATTTATGTTTTTTGTCATTTTCAAGAGCATCTCTAACCTTTTAGAGGTTAAAAATTTAATGTGAAGCTTTTGACTCCAGGATCTGTAGCTTTTTAAAAGAAAAATATAATTAAATATAGTAACTGTTGGCAATGCTACAGTTGTCCTCTTGCATCTTTTTCCCACCCCCCCCCATCTTATTTCAACTCCCAATTGGATCCCATGTATATGATAGTAGAAAACAGCTGATTATACCACTGGAGATCTTATGCAGGGATTAGTGTCTCATAATGCAAACAGCATTTGTGAACCTAGTGCTAAAAACTTCACTTTTTTGAGAGGCAAACAAAACATGGGGAGGAGGATATGCAAGAGTAGTATAGTTTGTCACAGGGGGTCACTGTCCTGATGTGTTGAACATAAATGGAATTTACAAGCTAGCTCCCTCCTTACTTTACTGTGCATAGGTAAACTTCTGGTTGAATCCATCTAGCTTGTTTTCCTGTCCCACTTGTAACTCCTAATTTTTTTTAAATTTTGAACCTTTTCAGTGTTTCATACAAAGGAATTTGTTCAGCGAAGTTGCTTAGTTTCTCATCTGCTTGTATATCATTCATTATATCCAAGCCATACTGGATTGTAACAACCATAGAAAATTATTTAACAGACTAGTAAACAAGAAACTTCTCTTCATACTGCTGTGTTCTCAAATATTCTTTCTTGTGGTTATATAAAGTACCATTTTGGCTATCAAGTGGTGTACTAAATAATTAACTGAAAGATAATTTTACTGGTAGCTGTCAAATATTTTAAAAAACCTATTTTTTAAACATCAGTTCTGCATTGTAAAATTAAAAAGCCTATGCAATTGCTACGTTTTTTCATCTGTAGCAGATGATTGTATCATCTATTTGAGGACTTTCTGTATGTTGTAAATCAGAATTAGCTGCTAATTTTGTTATGTTATCAGCTATTATTTATGATTAAGGAAATGGCTTTAAAATGTACTTCATAAATAAACAGGCAAGTTCAGTTATTACCGAAAAACATTTGACTAGCCTATCCCTTAAACTAGCTCTGCAACCCCGATTTTTAGTAAGTTACTACAAACTTTGTGTTTAATTGAGCCAATTTATTTTCCTAAGCATCTCTTAGAAGGTACAGTTTATGAGCTCTACAGAAAAGAAGATATAATTAGGAATAATTGCCTGTCATGTTTAATGGCTGGGAGATGTATATTAAAAAAAAAAAAAAAGTTGTCAATCATTGCTGGACAGTAGTTGGCATTGGCAATAGTAAAAAATACTATAGTTAAAAAAAAAAAAAAAAAATCCTATCTCTGATTGAAGTGCTACAGTTTTTTACAATTTTGCTAAAATTTATTGTAGTTTGGATTGAATTAAACTTTTTTGTATATTTGAAGAGCCCATTCTAAATGTACTTCATGTTTTTAATGAATTTTGTTTTGTTTGGGATTGAAAATTTAAGATCCTGTAGTATTATTGTATTTAGATCAGAACTCTCCAACTTAGCGGCCAGAAGGCCTCATGTGCATGGGTTGCACCGAGAAGGGCTGTGTGCTACAGGAGCTGTACCAGCACGGGTCACGGCTCCCCTGGTCTCAGGTGCACTCCTGCTGTACTGAGCATGCGGATACTCCCCCACATCAGCTCCGTGCACAGGTGCCAGTGACTCAGCCCCACCTTCAGCTCCCAGGGCATGAGCTTCTTTGCTGCACTGCACTTTGCTGGTATCCCATGCCATGGGCTTCCCTGGCACTGCAGGCTGTGCCACGCAGGACTGCTTGACCCTGTGGCCACAGTGGGTTGGAAGCCAGAACCTGTGGTTGCTGCTGCAGCCAGAGCACTTTGTGGAATGGCAGCCAGGTGAGAGCTTGGGACTGCAAACTGGCTACCAGTTGGACAGCGGTGACTTGGATTGATATCTGTTTTATCAGCCAAATAGTTTTTTTTATCTATTTTATGACCTATTCATTCATACACAAAAAATAATACTAGCTCTTTCACTGCCGATATGCTAAGTTCCTGCTTTGCATTAATTGTTGTATTAGAGACAGTCTCAGCATGTATCTTGGGGCAACTGCCTTTAATAGCAGGTAACAAAATAGCCGAGCATGGTTTGGCATAGTTTTTCATTTTTAGAATTAATCCAAAGATAAAACATGGATAAGCCTGAGGCTTAAAAAAAATTTTTTTTTTCATTTTCCTTTAAGTGGTTAATGGTACATTGGAGGTACCATTAAAGGTAGTGATAACCTGGGGCTGAGTTCATCAGAAGTTCCTTCCAAGCTGATAGATTAATGATCCTTTTTACTGAAGCACGTGGCTGGAAATTTAATTATAGTTCATAGCTTCATGAATAATAGGCGAATGCAGGAAACTCGTATTCATCTTAAGAAATGTTCTGCATTGTCAAATTCATGGATGGACTAACTTCCTTCTAAAGAAAACCACAGCTTTTATATATAGTCTCCCTCAATTACCATGTGAAGCAATTGATAGACATTAAGTATTATTTATAAAAGGATGAAATGAGGTAAGTGAGACAGGGTAACTAATAATAGTTTGAATTAGTCGGACTGAATTTTCATGTTGATCTGGTACCCAGCAGAATGTGATTGTAGTGCATTGCTGCTAAATGAATACAGATATTAAGTAGTATTGTTTTAAAACAGAGGACTGATGATGAGAACCTGAATTATTCCTGGACCTATTATACGTTTAGACACGGATTCTAATCTGCCTCTAAAATGTCTAAATTGCACTTTTAGATATCTACAAATATCTTTTCAGTGACCATAAAAGCACTAAAATGCATAGATTTATTACATGCCCCTATTTTGGACTGAAAAGGTTCCCAGCCACCTATAGTTGTATAGTAGCCTGTGCTCGGAAGCAGTCAGGCTGTCCATCTTTGTGTCTGCGTCTAACTTCCACGTAATAATATTTGTTACAATCTAGACAGAACTAGATGGTTCTGTTGCAGTCCAATTCTGCATAAACTCACGACTAAATCCCTGGTTCCTTTATGTGGAGAAAAAAACATGCAAAGTGACTATATGTGTGTATACATGTGGGCTTTAATGCGCAGTAGCTTATCTTACTGTGTCTTGGAATGTCGCAACAAAAACTACTAACATGCAGTAAAATTAGGCTACTGCGCATTAAGCGTTGCTAAAAAAGCATGCGTTTTTGCTACTGCACATTAAGGCAGCCTAATGTATATTTAGTTAGTATCTCATATTGGAGGTACTAAATGTAATGCTCAGTAACAAAAAAAATTAATGAATGTATAGCTATACCTTGTTTGAAGCTGAGATTATGCATGCAGTTTAGTGACAGGAGGAGGAGGATTTGCTTATCTCTTTGCCTTGGTAATCTAGTGCAGTGATTCCCAGTCAGGGTGCCATATCTCGCAGGGGTGCCTCAAGATCATTTGAGGGGTGCTGCAAGATGTGTGAGGAAGAATAAGGGCACCCTTGGGCTCTTCCTGCCTTGTCACTCCCCTGCTGCACTGCCTAGCCTCTTTGCAGGTTGGTAAGCACTGTAATAAATTGCTTTTTGAAATGGTGTGCTGCTCAGTTCACAAGTCACGGAGGAGTGTCTTAATTCTAAAAAGGCTGATGACCACTGGTCTAGTGGTTAAAACACTGTTCAGGAAGTGGGAGACCTGAGTTCTAGCCCCTCCTCAGCCTGAGGACATTTGAACCCATCTCTCTCGCTTTCTAGGGAACTGCCTAGTCTGACCCTCTGTTAGAATGGTGAATTTGGTCTTTGTGACATCAGCATTAACTAATTTTAAATTTTTAATCCTTTTACAAAATTTAGTGAAGAAGAGGAGGAACTGGCACAGACATGACTACACAGAGTATGATGATGGTTCCAAACCAGTCCAAGCTGGAACACGGACGTTTGTTAAACAACTACAGGCTCGTTCATTCCCAAGGTGTGGAAACTTACTTAGATGTCATATTGAATGGGCCAAAGCCTTGGGTATTGAATATGTCTGCAAGCCCCATCCCCTTTCAACATTCCAGCCCCATCTGCTTCCCCCTAACTCACCAGCTCCTTTCCTCCCTGAGAATTCAAGTTCTCCATTTCTTCAGTGTTTCAGATCCATTTGAGTGCCTCTTAGTCACCATGTTGTAAATCAAATTGCTATGCGCATGGAGTTGCTAGTTTCCTACTTATTACTGCAAAATTACTGATTTCCTAATGGAATCTATTGATATTGCTTCAAATCGCTTAGAAGTCCCTAAATTATTAGGAGTGTGGTTCTTTCAGCATTCTCAGCCTTCCTGATTTTGGGGGGTGGGGAAAGACACTTACATATTATTCCCCAGTTTCTGTCATGATGGCATTTCAGAGAATGATGAAGGAACCAGGACACAACAGTGTTTGTTTATTTGTTTTTTCAAATTATCCAGAAGGTAATGGTTAGCTACTTCTTTAAAGCATGATATTTTTTTTCCTACTGTACTTTTGTGATCATTATCCATAAAACTGCCTTTCTCAAATTCTCTTAAAGTTGTGACTTTTAATTCTTCTTATATATGAAAGTATTAGCTTTAAATGTATTGTCTTTTTAAAGTTTTACTACATGTAATCAGTAGGCTTGTTTTCCTGTTGAATACTTAATTTCACAGAACTGGATCCATTTATTAGCCTTGTTTAGATTATCTCTGCAACTGAAATGTCAGCTTTTACTTAAGTGAATGTATCTTCTGCTAATTTCTTATTAAAAAAGATGTTGCATTTCAGTGCTAATGCCTTTTATTTTCCACCCCCATCAGTGCTGATGAAATCATTTTGAAAATGCATGGCAGCCAGCTAACACACAGATACCTGGAGAAACATGGATTTGATGTTCCTATAATGGTTCCTAAACTAGATGGCCTAGGGCTTAGACTTCCTCCTCCTACTTTTTCTGTTTTGGATGTGGAACGCTATGTGGGTAAGGGCCTCTGCAATATGTGTAAATGCTCTAAAAATACGTTGATTTAAGTAAAGTGCAAATACTTGCACAACTGTTAATAGCTTCAGGGATATCAAATGTATGTGGTCTTAGTTGAACACTTCTTACCAGAAGACCAGCAAAGGATAACATTAGACCTCCAACTTGGATTTTGTTTGTTTGGTATAAATATGATAAAGGTGCATTCAGCTCTCAATACTCAATTTTTTCAGTGGATGATACCAAGTAAATGTGCAACATCTGTTTCTTCTACACCATGCCATAAGAACTAGATTATGGTGTTTTTATCTGGATGGTTCTCTTGCTTGGTGAGCAAACAGACCAGTTTGTTGTACCGGGAATACATTAATTCTTGAGGTGGGGCCAGTCTAACATTTTAATAGCTTAGGTCCTGGGGCAGTTAGTGTGCAGCAAGCTATAGTGTTGACCTTTACAGTAAGGTGGCTGCTCCAAAACTGATTCTCTGTATGAACATTGTTAATACATACTAAATATGAGAGAGTACTTTACTTCTGGCACAGAGACCCAGTTCTACAACAGGGAGTCTCAGGGTTTCCATACTCCCTGTTGCAGAGCCAGGAGCAATGTCTCCCAGGCTCCTGATCAGCCCAGCAGGGGTCCTGGAAACTCTGGCTTTGTTTTCTGCTTTAGAGGAGTAGACTCTAAAACAGGAGTAGGCAATTATTTGGGCCCACAGGCCACTGGACCCAACCTGTCTGCCTGTGACCTCACCTCAGCCACTGAACTGAGGACTCAGCCCCTGTGGGTCCCACCCCCATTGATAGATGTGGGGTGGAAAGGACAGGGTGCCCAGGCAGCAGGCC